>NC_066350.1:14242927-14846206 GCF_024516045.1 Bombus affinis
ACGAAATTTCGTCCAGCTGACCAATCCAAAGAAGCGACCAAATAAATGAAGGTTAGGGATAATGATGCGAGCCGTTGCATAACGCTTGAGGTGCTTAGAACAAAACAAACAAATGAAAAAAAAAAAACGAATAAAAAATGAGAATAAAGATAAAGAAAGGCAGGAAAAGAAGAGAGACAAAAGAATATGAAACAAACAAACAAAAATTTTTCTACTCTGTACTCTGTATAACTTGTAACTCCGTAAACGTGTGTGTAAGAGGAGAACTTCTTTCTCTCTTTCCTTTTTAGGAGTTTTTGCGTTTTCGCTTAACGACTGTCCCGATGCGAGTGATTGGACGGAAGACGTACGGCGGTCAACGTGATATGTTATTTACAAGCGTAAAATATCGTATTATGTAACAGGCCCCCCTTATATCACGCGTAAGTGAGAAAAGTGCGGCACCTACCGTTAATTTATTTTTTGTTTTCATCCAATTCTTTTTCCCCTTTTCTCTCTGTTCTTTTTACTTTTCTACTTCACTCCTGCCTATTTTTACGTTTCTTTCATCCTATTTTCGTTTCCATACCCTCTTCTCGCTCATTTTTTTTTTTTAACTTGTTTCTTCTTTGGCCTTCTCTTAAATGATTATTCGAGCGAAACGAGAAATCGAAAGATTATACGGCCCGATCGTTTCATCGATTTCTCGGTAAGAAAAGAGAACAAAAAAGGAAAAGAAAAGGAATGCGCCGTATTCTACGTATCTTACGCGTCCCTTTGGAGGGCGCGTAAACGCCGCGACATTTCACTTCTCTATTCTTGCGTTCTCGAGCTCTGTTTCTTCTTTTTGTTGCTCTCGCTCTTCACTTTCCTTCCTTCGTTTCCCTCGAGATTCTCTATTCTTTACTTTAAGTATGGCCACGAGTTTGCCCATTCATCGTTGACCACTTGGATCTTTTCCTTGACTAAAATAGAGAAACGATATCTTCTATGTCGCTTTTCGTTAAGAAAAATGCAAACCGAGCATCGATATCAAGAAATCAACGAGGAATAAGCAAACCGAAGCCCGATCATACGATGCTGTGTTATTTAAGTCACTACATAACTACGTTATTGATTACTTTTGATTTTAGTTTATGACAATTTTTTTATGTTATTAATTTTATTTGAGTAGGATTTTAAGTGATACGAGAATGTATTATTATTACCTATTATATATGATTGAATTATTATCTGAATATTATTATAATTATTAATATTATTATTATTATTATTATAATTCTATAATCTTAACATTGTGTAATTATTCACTCCCCATAGTCGTTACTTCTACAATTGTTCTCGCGTCCGCTGCCCGATCGCCGGTCGACGCAACGCCCCGAAGACGTCACGACGCTTCTCGCTCCCCTTCTTTCTCTCGCGTTTGCTCCTCTTTCGTCCTTTCTTCCTTCTTTATTTTGTCTTCTCTTCGTTTTGTTCTCCGGTATTGCAAGATATGTGTACGTGGATACACACAGGAACATGCACTCACGCACACAGATTGACGTTCTTCGTGTGGTGTAGCGTCGACCATTGGGAGTTCGCAAAGGGACGGGGGCATCTCTTCGCTACCCGCGTGTCTTTCATTGTACAGATTTTTTCACTTTTATAGTTATCGATATATCGTAATGTTATGAAATGTCGATTGCGGCGGTGTCATTATGTGTCGCCATTTTATTACTGTACTTGATATTTTTTTTATTTTATTGAATAAATGTGAACACCGAATGTATATGAAGACGTTCGGGTGATTCTTCGAGCGCAGTTCGATTTCTCTTTTTCCCCTCCCACACCGTTCCCTTCTTTTCATTCTTCTTTCAGCATATTACGTAGAAGATAAGTAAATCGTAAGAAATGGAAGAGAAGCATCGGGTTAAGCGTAAGTTCCCGAAATACTATGCAGACATCTTCAAAAAGGATTACGACAGATAACGTATCGACCTGTGCGAAATTTAAACCATACCTTCATATCTTAATATGGAATTCTCTAGTTAGAAATTATCAGAGATTATATCCAATATAGATGAAAATCGATAAACCTACCTATTACACGTAATTACTTAACAGTAAGGAAGCTTGTGCAATCATCATTAATCTAATTCCAATCGAATCGTAATCGAATATAGTAGCTCTATGGCTAAGAGGACCGTTATCGTGTACTTTGCTCCGACAATCTAAAAATCTCGAAAAACTGCCAAGCTTCGATCAGACGAATCACTCGATAATTCTCAAAGCAAACATCGACATCGAAACTTTTGTTTCTAATAAAAATTTACGCTTGTTCGATTAATGAACGTTACTCATAGATCGATCGGCCATCGTTCGCACGAATGGCATTCTCCAAGCGCGAACCAGAAAGGGACAACAATACGGAGAAAAATGTTAATCGTTCTAAGATCGACTAAGATCGCCGTGACATTCGATTACGAAGATCAGCGGTCCATTAATAATTTATTTCGATAATCTTTGACCGCCTCCAGAGGGTAGCCAGTCCGTTTAATCTGTATCGATCAGCATGGCAACCAGTTCCGGTGTTTAGAATCGGCCTAATGGGTTTCCTGAGACGTGCCATCTGCGAACCTCATTACTAACGGATGTGACCGCAAACCAATCAACCCCCGACGTTCTGTCCGGGTCTCGTGGTGGTCGTAAGACGTTGTCGCGTGCTCGTAGATTAGAAGCTGCCAGTGAGAGCTACGTATAATGCATCGAGTCGCGTTAATAAGAACAAATCGGTCCTATCAAACCGTCGACGTAGATCAGAACTGATGGGAACAGGTAAGGAGGTTGATACTTCTGTTGGAAGATTTGGTTGACTGTGCGATTGTTGACCGTGCGGCTGACAAATGATGGACAGCGGAAAATAATAATATAACTGTCACTTTGGGATTAATCGACTAAAACTGTACGTTACCATTCATTGTACCCGTCTTTTTCTTTTCTTCGCTTTTCCCTTATCTTCGTGAAATCCACTGACTCTTCTCTTATTCCTCTATTTATTTAATAATACAGTAATTCGAGATGGAAATTAGTTGGAACTATGAATTTATTTAAGCACGAAAAAGCGATTTGATTTTCAATTGATTTTTGTTGGTTTGCATTATTGGTAAATGGGCATTTTCTTAATGCAACGACCCCTTCGATCGTCAAAATTGCGGGATAACCGGTGTTAGCGAGCATAATTCGCATGAAAAGTAAAAGTGGGATGGAAGATACGCAGGGTGGCGGAGTGGGTGGCAGTAGGAGGACGCGAAGGATGACGAGCAGAAATGGGAAGGGTCCGAGGACGGGTTAAACCAAGTGCACATGTCGCCAAAGCGCGCGTGTCACCGGCTAGCCACGGTATATCTGGCATGCATCCATATGCAGATCCCCATTGATATGACAACATTTACATACTGCATATTCGCTCTGGGCCATATACTCGCTCGCCAATTCCCCATTGTTGGCTTTCGGCCACCAGTGCGTTTGATTGACATTATTGGTCGCGCCGCTGACACCAGATTACATTTCTATTTGCATACATTCGCGGACCAGTTTGATCCCGCGCGAATCTCCCTTCGTATTTATCCCATGGACCTGTGTGTGTGTGTTTTTTCTTTTTTTTTTTTTTGCCGTCTACCATCTCCCATATCGCGGGGGCGACGATTTCCGCTTGGTGTTTCCGCGCGAGGAACGAACACGATCGTCGGATGACAGCATCGCGATTGCCTTGTCCTGCATCGTGTAAAAACCAGGATTGTCTGGAAATATAGGGGAGACGAAGTGGTTTCTAATTGCCGGATAACGATTCGTGCAGAGAGAGATGAAAGGGTTGAAAAAAGCTATGATTTTGATATGGTGAGAATTATGCTATTCGAGTGATCGACATTTTTGTATTTTTACGAAAGTTACGAGTAAAACCGAGGCTAGGTAAAACGTGTTTTTCATGCGTGGATCACAGCAACGATTTTCTTTTCTGTAAAAAGTTTAATTGCAAATAGGATAAATTATGCAAAGCTGACGATAGTCAAAGTTTTCTGCTTATAATTTAAAAAATGGTTGTAGAACAGGATGAAGGGACTCGAAACAGAGTATCTTTCGAGGATTATGTTCTTTTAAAAGTTATATATTTCTTACAAATATAATAACTCATTTACATATACAATTACTATATATACGCAATTCTCTTTAGACCAAAACATGTATCTTTTTCATTGCTTCTATTATTATTTGGACTATCCTCTCCTATAATATTACTCGCATAAAAGAAGCTCGTTAACCTCTTAACCTACAACTACGGACATAGCCCGTAGTACGATGATCGGGTCAAACGTAAATATTACGGGCATAGTACGGGTCATCGTGCTACACAAGGCTGCGCGAGCTTGTTTACGTTTTCGGCCCAAAATTCTCGAACGTAAATCGTAGGTCAAGGAGTTAAATTTCCTCTAAAAAATCTCCCCGATCCATCGGCACCTTTCTCCACTACGACAAATAAAAATCTAAACCGTTACACATTTCAGTTACCCAAAAAAAGAAGCACGGTACACAGACTCGACATTACACGCGCAACTTAGATTAGTATCGCCCAACAACCAACCCCAAGTGCCTCGATGATCACCGATGATCGTTATTAACAACAACGTGGACCACGGTATTTTAAAACCGACGATATAATAGCCGGTGTAAATGGAACACGCAATAACGCGTAATCCGTCCACAGAATAATCATCGGCGGGCAGAAATTAAATCGAGGGCCCATTGAACGCACGCGGCCGTGTCTATCGCTAAAGTTCTCACCCTCTCTTTAACCCTCGTTCGCGTCGCGGAAATTCGCGGGCGAAATGAAGCGGATCCGGTCTGTTCGCGGTTTCTTTGCCCGCCACGGGCACACGGAAGAAACAATGGTCGTACAACGTACAAAAGGGGACGCGTGTCAGGCGTTAGCGGCCTCGGTTAGCCCTTTATCGGCGACCCTCTGGCCCGTGAATTATGGACGCGCGCAATGGTACATGCATGGTATTGTCCGTGGACGAGCGCGTCGCGGATATTAAGCGAACTGGTCGCGAATTGCGGTGACGAGCCAAGTGGAAAATGAGGCCTGCTCGGTTCGACGGCTTGGAATTTAAGAATGGGAGCCGCGTCGCGTTAATTGTTCCGCTCCTCGCGCAACCTGAACGTCGCCCGCTTCGTTGACTCGCGTGGGAGAATCTTCCCTTTTTTACACCTGTGTTCTATTGGCCTGCCTTTGCGATATCATTAACTTTCTCTATCTCTTTTATGTTTTATTTTTCTTTAATCTTTTCTCTTCTCTGGAAATGTCAAGGAGAACGATGAATGGGATTGATGGATATAGTCGAGATTCCTTTTATTTCTCTTTCATTTTTTGTATCTTCTTCTCCTTGGTGGAAATGTTTGTTTAGGTTTTATCTCGGAATAGAGAGAGAGAGAGAGAAAATGCGTGGATGAATGTATAATAGAAATATATAATATTTAAGTAAGTTTAAGTACAAGTACAATGTGTATGCTAGACCAGATCCGTACGCTGGTAGCGTTACTTTACGAAAGAGCTCTGAAGCCATGGGCCTATGGGTATTTATATAATTACGAAAAACTGGCCTGTCTGTACCCCGCTGCACCATCTGTGCGAGGCGTGTTCCTAGAAAAGGCTATGAGGCTGAGAGGCTCTTCAAATTGATTTAGTGCTAAACAATACTCAGTGGCTTCGAGGACTAAGAAAACTAAACATTACAGAAGATGTGGAGTTTTCCTTGAAGTGAAACCCACTTCAACAATGTTGAAGGAAATTCAGGTGGTCAGAATTCATACGCGAGATATAGTCGGGTATATAGATATAGCCTTAATCACTTGGTAATATTGTAGAAATTTCACTCTCTGGTTAATGATCTCTACAGAGTTATTTATTAATGACATAAATAGGAAACTATGGTTATTTAACGTGACGCAAATTTCTGCTTCCTCGCGACTCTCTAACAACTCTCACAACTCTACTCGCAACTGACTTATAGCTACCTTTTGTACCGCGATATTGATATCCCTAGCACGCACACAGTCGTGGATGACACATGGTTGAGTACATCTTTTTTAATTGCCCCGTGTCGTAGAGGGCCACGGCTATAGGTCCATCGGGATTTTCCATCTTTCCCTGGCCTGTCACCACTTTCGTTGTTTTTCACCTATAGTACATCGAGATTTTCTCCAGGGTTTTTCCCTGATACTACAATACTCTTATTCGATCTGCATATTCATTGGTATTCCCCTCTATGGTAAAATTATTTGAATCACATCGAATCAAGGTTAACAATGTTTAGATGTCAGTCAGTTAGTTGATTCAAATATCTCCCTCTTACTTTTGTCATTAGGTGATGATGAAAAAATCCGCAGTCGCTTAATTGCCAACCCAATATTTGATTTTTTCAATGTTCTACCCTGAATAATCAGAAATTAATTAAAATCCGTACCCTATTTTTTATGATCGTATGCGTAAGAAGAGTGATCGATGAGTTTTCGTTTCGAAATCGTAAAGTAATTCCCGCCGCTAAATATGACCAGGTGAAAGGTAAATTCACCTATCAACTGTGAAATAAAAATACGTTGTTCTGTTTCGTTCTTGTTCCTTGTTCGTGGGAACGTTGAAAAAAGCGACGAACAGGATCACGACTGGTACTGGAGGGTTGAAACGGTCTTAAACTATGCGTGAATTAAGGTGCGGTATCGTACTGTTCGGTTGTGTACTGTTTAAAGGACTAGTTAGTCGAGCGATAATTATTAAGGTTTAGCGCTTTCCCGTACGTGGCTCCATTTCTCCGACGTGATAGGACACTGTTTGCGAAGTTGCGAGAGAAGTTCGCTTATGTTAAAACATTATTTTTCTGTTTTGTTTCTCTCGCGACCAGAGTTTTCCGAGCTAACGAGCCGAAGAAACGTGTACATCCTCGATTTCTCGTATTCCAGATAATTAGTGCTAGCATGTTCTCTGGAAACATTTCAATAGTTTCTTTTGCTATAGACTTGGGACATAAAATTGAGAAATAAAATAAAAGATTCATTATGAATATCATGTCAGAGAATATTATCATTTTATCGTATAAATCATTACAGGTTTCAGACGTTTCTGCGTTAACAAGAGATCAAGTTTAAAATAAAATATCATACTTCACATTCGTGATTTTTGTTCAAAAGTAATTAATTAGAACAATTACGTAGAATATGTGAAAGATTTTGATATATGAATTTACACGCTTTTATAGAGGCGTATAATAATGCGTTTTAATATTCGCAAGCAAACAGATTTTTCTATTAGAGTTTATATTTATCCGTAGCTTCCTCGTCTCAAATGTTATGCGTATTCTATATTTATTTCAAACAAATAAGATACACGCTGAAACGCGTAAATAAACGTGACGTCTTGTTCACTTCTACCATTTCTTATCCCGGATAAACGTTGTACGCTTCTTCGAGCAAACAATAAGACCACGTTTTATCTAAACTGTTTACATAAAGCGCGTCTCATTGTCTGGTTTCTGCAGACGTCAGGTGGAGACGGTTTCAATCACGAAGCAGAAAACTCGGTCACGCACGAGCAGTGATTCAAGGTGGTGAACGTGCCGTAACGTTAAAATATAACGGCGTGAGTAAGTCGGTCGATAAAGACACCTCGGCATCGTGGGATCAACTTTGATCTTTACTCAATTGCGCGTTTATTTACCACTATAGCGTTCGTTACTCATAACCCACTACAATTACCAGAAACATTCGCGTACGGTGACGAAATTTAATAAATTCTAGAAAAATAAATTTCTGTACAGATACGTTTATTAAAAATGGGTCGATAAGAATAATCGAATCATGGGAAAAGAATGTATCAAATACGTAACGAGATAACATCGTTTCCTGAGTCATATGAATTTTAGACGCGCGCAAGTATCTACGTGTCTTTGAGTATGGTAAATAGAGTAGAAAATATGTACGCGGTGAATAGTTATCGAGCTTTTGATAAAATATCGATTTTCTCTCGTCGCAGCAGGTTCTCAGACAAATTTCCGCGAAGGGTATTTCTGATTCACTTTGCACGTTAACAAATTTCAGAGAATCGTCGAACGATGGAAATCGATTACCAGATTTGAACATTTTCGTGGTAATTCAATCTCTTCAGATAAGATATTTTTATGTTCGAGGGAAAAATTATGTGGAGTCATAATATATGTGTCGCTTGGTCGATTTTACAATACGAAAAATAAGAATAGATTACAGTTTGCTCTTAACGCTTTCGTATTTCCAATTCTTAACGAGTTAACGATTAATTAAAGGATAAATGTATTTCTTCTTTGTAACGACTGTTTTCTCTACTTTCAGTGCATTGTGTCTTCACAATCGATAAACGAAGAATGCTTCCCAAACCAGAAACTATGAAAACCACATAATTTTGAATACAAATCTAAAGAAATAACTATTTTTCCCTTTCCAATCCATCCATCGAATCATCGTTGTATTCCACGCTGCTTCAAACCAATCCATCGCTCCGATCAATTTCCTATCTACTTCGCGCCATTGCCAAAAACTTGTTGAAAACTTTGCGCTTGTTTTTCTACGAAAACAACCCCTCGAGAAACGCAGAAAATGCAGCTACGCTAATAAAAAATTCACGAATCGTCATCACGAAATAAGAAGTGGTTCCGCATCGAAACTCTGGTCGCTGAACTTTTTCGCATCGACGTAACTAGTTGATTTACAGCGAGCAAAGCGGAATGAATCACATTATCGGGCGAGTGCCGCGACGATAGTCGTCGCGAGGCAGCAGGGGCCGGAGAAAAAGGCGATAAAGCCGTGGCGACAGGCAGTCTAGCGCGATACGGAGCGAGCGTAAACAGAGAGACACGCGCGTGCCAGCGCGAGTCACACCTGTGCACCGCGCCGCGCCGCGCCGGTGCTCTCGAAACGCGTATCGGAGTCTCGACTTCTCTCGAGGCCGTTTCCCCGTCGATCGACGACCAAATGGCCCGAATATCGCGTCACGAGACCGACCACAGCACCGGGGGATGATTTATAATGCCTGGAGCGAGCCGAGAGGGCTGTCGAGAAACATGTGGGTGGTGTTGATTCATGGGGTAGAATTTGCTTCTCTAAAGTGCTGTTTCTTCGGCTTTCGATTGTTTCTAATCGATCTAATGTATTAGTCATTGAAAAGATGCTTTGAATCGACGATCGAATATTTTGAAGGCACATAGGGGCGATGATGCAGGGGTAGTTATTTTTCTATTAAGAAATTGTATACAGAATTGTATACTTTTTAGAGGGAAAACCGTTCTAATCGATTTAATGTATTGAATTTTCGAAGGAAACATCGATACGGTATTTGGTTATTTTGAGGGAAATGACGGGAGGGTAGTAAAGGATGTTTGTTTTTTGTGAATTATGTACAGTTGGGAATAATTGATTTAATATATTGATTTATCAAGAAGAAAGTTCTAATGGGGATTCTATTCATTTTGTGCAAATAGGGGAGATGATAAAGGACTTTTCTTGCGAAGGATCGTGTACTTTTTGAAGAAAAAGAAATTTCAATCGATTGGAAACAATCAACCAGATGTATTGGTAATGTGGAATGAAGGTTGGCACGGAGGGTTTCTTTTTGTGTAAATAAGGGAAGTAATAGGAGCGTAGGAAAAAATTGTTGTTTCAAAGAATCGTATACAGAGTCGGTACATAGTTTGATCGATTATATCGCAGAGAGATTTTATACCTATATTGTAAATTATATTTTGAAGTTAAAAGCTTTTAAAGCTTCGATGGTTTATATGAGATTTTATAACGTATCTCTTTCAGGTGAAAGAAAGGAAAAAGTGTAATAAAGAGTGGCGATACGGCTCGCTCTTATCAAAAGCCGACCGTCAATCTGTAGTGATTCATAGAGCGTTATGAAACGATGGCCATAAGTACGTGAGATATCGAGCATCCACGCTCTTGGTTTATCTCGCTACTAGCCAGACATTACCCACCGTTTACCATCAATCTTGGCCATTCCTTGGATACTACTATTATTAACATTCGTATTAAACCTCGACGTATTTCAAAGAAGTGGCATTTCGTTGCGTCTTAAGTATGTACGTGTCGCCATTAGCGACAAAAGCATTTTCTCCGTTCGTTGCGTCATTCAAACGCATTACCTTGCGAATAAATAAAAGATCAGATCGCTTGGAGCGTGTTTCCTTGGCAAAAACAGCTTTACAGTTGTTTTCATTATTGCCACAACACTCCATAAATCGTTGACAGCATACTTTCGCGTGAACGCGTCCGATTGTTATTTCGCCTGAAGAGCTCTGACCTAACGCAATTGGTAGATGAAAATGGAAACGTTGGAGGTAAAAAATTGTTGTTGGATGCGTTCGATCGAGAAACGAGAAAAAAAGGAGAAAAAGGAACGAGGTATGATAATCGTGTCACGCAATGATCGTTGCATAACACAGTAATATAACTCTTCACGGTCTATCAACGAACATTGGCACAGCTGCGAAAGACCGGCAGGCATGAATAACCCGCTGCACTCTGTTTGCTCATCGTTGGTCAAGGCTGCCGAGCGATCTTCCGGCGCGGCGTGGTGGGTAGAAAAATCGTTGATCGTTTGCAATCCGTTTTATAGATATTCCGATGTCGGTTGTTCGTTAGCGAAGATAAAGATTCGCAAAGATTAAAAGGAAATGTGTCATAGAAAATTTTATGAATCCCCCGATCTGGGATATTCATTATCAAACAACGACGATAAAATCTGACGATAAAAGTTACGAAAGTTGGATGTCTCATGTATTGCTTTTACTTGTTTACTTAAAATTATCGGAGGTATTAAATTAGATATAGAGAACGTATAAATATATTAAATTAATTAATATGTCTCGTAATAAATGATACTGCTGTCTGATTGTAATTTAAGTCGTATTTTAATTTCCACTTGGTTTACATAGTAGATTTACAGAGTTGTTACAAAGACACAGAAAATCAGAGAAAGGTGTTTCGTTTTGAATTAAACGTTTCGCTCTCTTCAATTACAGAAAACATAATTTAGCTAATCGAATTTTTATTTCGATATTTAGTTCGCTTGCATGGAAGAGAAGTTACAGAGTATTAAGATTAAAGCTTGGTTTAGTTACAGAATCCTCGATGTATCAAACCATAAAGGGTTGATATTCGATTCACCCTCTAACGTTAAGAATGGACTATGCTCCTGACAATTCCATTCGAAACAAAATTCGTGAAGCGTCTAATGCACACGAGCGTCACGCATAATTGCTCGAGGCAACGGGACCAACTATAGCTAGCGAGCCCCTCGACCGGCTTCGCTTTTTATCACGGCAATTAATATCACTTGATATCCCGGCCAAGTCGCGGCCACGGCACATAAATTCGACGCTCGAATAATTTCGTACATAATTCAACCCTTTCGGCCATAACTCACGTCGACGAGACAAGTCGCTTCGCTGCGACTTAGTATATAACCTTGTTTTTTTCTCAATTTTTACCACGCTTTATCCATCTTTAAGCGTTTCTCGAGTTTAGTTTGTCAATTTGAAATTCCAGAGAAAGGACGTTTCGTATGGATCAACCTAAGAATAGTAACTTTTTTATTCCTAAACGCACGTGATAGGCAAAAATGTATAAAACATTGAAAATGTGCTACTCATTGTGATATTTGGTAGGCGAAACGGATCGCTGTGTAGATCTCGTTTTAGTTAAATTCATAAAAATGTAAATTCGCACCAGGATCGGCAGTCTATTAATTACACTTTTCTTCTTTTTTAACGCTCTTATAGGAGGCGATCGAAATTTAAAAGAAGATTTGATATAGGTTTATTCATAGTTTCATAATTTTCATTATTCGATAATCACGAGAACGTCGATGGAGGCCATGATCTCGAGACGAAGGGCCACGATCGAATCAAGCACAGACCGCTTAATCGTGCTCGCCAAATAAAAGCACGATTCTAAAAGCACGACAGCACGTGGCACGAATGACAAACGCGCGAGTCGCGTTCGACTCGAGCAAATAAGCCGATTATCCTTCGTGGCTCGTTGCGCTCGTTGCAGCCGTCTTTCAACTTTCTTCGCCCCTTTTCACTTTGCGTTATATGCATTATTCGATGATAGAGACGCTTAATTAGTAACCGCTATGAACTGCCGCTGAGTGACACGCGAGTAATCGTGCTTCTCCATGAGCGATCGTAATATTGTGATTTTTAGAGGGATACCAACGGTGCGTTTCCTCTTGCTTCTTGTTTTATAATGTTCAAGATATAAACGCGAATACGCCTGTTGGAATATTTCAAAAATTACTTAAAAATGTTTTAAAAATATTAAAGCATTCGGATCAATGGTGAAACGATTTTCATAAATTAGAGATTATTAATATAGTGGGAAATGTACGGGTCAGAGTTCGAAACTTTTACAAACTGCAGTTACCGACTATTGCTAGTAAATATTACTATAAATTCCAAGGCCAAGAAATTGTGAATTCCAGTTGATGAAAGTACGGAAAATTGGCAAAATTATGACAATAGTGTTAGAACTTCGAGCTCTGATTAATAGTAGATAACAAAGCTCTAAGCTCCAAAAATTATAAATTCCAATAATCGAAGATTATAAAACTATCTAAATTGCCTAATATTCGCTATGTACGTACACACATATTTTTTTCACATTATTATTTTGTATTGTTATACATATTATATATATAAATTAAATATTATATATGAACAATATTATATACAAATCAAACCGTGAAATTCCCATCAAAGTTTCCCAATTCGTCTACCGCAATTCCAACCTACTTCACACTTTGTTCACCTGGAACCACCAGCAGCGGTGTAATATCACAGAGACACGCCACTTCCTCCTTTTGAACCGCGGAAACGAGCGTTCAAACGTCCTGGCTCGTAAAGTCAATAGCTTGGTCGCAGACCCAGGTGTCACTGTTCGAACGTTGCAATTACATCTACCGGTAGAATGAGACAGCAAGGGAAAAAGAAAAAATAAACGAGGAAAACACGATGGTCGATGCACGAAAGGCAAACGAGGAGGCTGATGTTCGTCGTCGTGACCATTGACAGCGGTGGCGCTGACCGTGTAATTATGGCACTTTTTAAAAGCTCCCGGGCCCGCACGCGCGTCTCTTTATTACGATGCACGGGAGCTGAATTTCGACCCCCGACGGGCAAAGCCGCAGAACCACCCCAACCGGTCGTATTGTCGGCTTAATAATACGGCAAACGCGCAAAGTGCGGGACTCCTTGCGCGTACACGCCACTGACACCGTATAATCACATCCCGTCACACCTTCTGGCCATGATTCATACGCGTTACGAATATCAAATACTGGGAAACCGGGGCAAACATCGCGGTATTCCATCGACCAGCGCATCCGTAAATTTGTTAATTATAGGTTTTCAGGATGTCATTGGCGATGGACGTTCGTGTCGACAGGAAATTTGACGTCTTGCAAAGGGATGGAGTTGGTTCAAGTGCATGGGCAATGTTTCGGATAATCGTTGCGCGACTTCGACGAGCGTGTACGCTTGAAATTCTACGATGTGTGAGATCTGTGTGTAAAAATTATGTTTGTAACAGCTCTGCTTTTTTATTCGCATAGTTGGTTAATTTGGTTTCCATCTCAATTTTGTGCCAATCTAACTTTAAAATTTGTACCGTAAGTATTTCAAACTTATCTACCTAGATTTTATTAAGCTAAGTTATGAAACAGAGAAAATCCCATCAAAATGTCGAGTAGTTTTTACGCGATGAGAAACAAACAAACACATAAAAGAAAAATTAGTTTTCTCGACTCCATGACTTATGACCTATCTCTGGATAATTGTTTTACTCTTTTTTTTTTTTTATTCAATGTACAGACAGAAGAGTTCCTCTTTCTTCACTCTTTAATCTCGCGCCATCTTCCACTTCCAGAAACTCCTTAATAATCACAAGACTTGCGGACCAAAAATATCCAACCAAAGCACACACGCAAAACATTTGAAACTCCGCTATAACCACCAAAGAAACACAACTCCTTGCCTTTCCTACTAAAAAAAAAAAAAAATACACAGCTTTAAATGAAATAATCGTATCTAAAAGAACGCGGCTCCTCTTTACAACTCAATCGCGCAGATCATGGCGCGCAAGAAGATGGCATGGTAGCGTCCGTATAAAACGTCTGCTAACCCCTTCCGCTTTACATAATTGCGTAATTCCCAAAGAGGCACGGCGCGTTTCACGGGTCGCTGCAAAACCAAGGAACGAGCAGTTTTCCGCGCGCGGCGATCGCCGCGCTTCCGCTTTTTGCTCGCGGAGCACCGCAAACGCGGCGAACAGAAACGAGCATCTCGTACCGCGTGATGCGTCGCAAGAAAAGCGACGAAAGTAGCTGTACTCGCGTCCTCCAGTACGAATTAGCCCTCGCCGGTGCGGAACGAACGCTTCTGATCCTCCAAGAGGCTGAAACGGGTAGCCCACAGAGTAACAGACGCTGCCTAGGTAAAACGCGTCGCTTCTTTCTTTGGTTGTGGACATAAAACGCTTCCGAGTAGACTGTTCTTCTAAGAACACCATGGCGCCTGTACTTGGGGATTCTATGTTCCGATTCTGCATCGAGTTTATTGTCTGGACCATTAGAGGTTATTACAGGAGAAAGTTTGCAGTTTGCAGCTCGTATTTTTTAAGTTAAACAATTACAATTATTACGAAACGAGAATCAATTAAACGAAGAAGTCAATATTGGATCTAGGACAGAAAAATTATTGTTTACAGCGATTACGATTAGCAACATTAACGCTTAAGAAGGTTTTTGAGAGTGGGACGATTTCAACTTTTGAAAACTGGACAGTTCAGCAGTGTCTGTCTGTGTGTGATTGGTCAAATTGATTCAATATATGTGTATGATTTATTATATTACATTTATGTACTTATATTTCAAACAATACTTTATATGATACGATTACTTATATCGTAGTAATACAAACGTGAATATTTCTAAATACTATATGGTAACTCGAAGAAAAAGAGTTATAAGAGAAAATTGAAGTAAATGTTTGAGAAAACTGATTACATATATATGTTACATTTTATATTTGCATGTTTCAAAATGATGCTTCAATTGAACAAGAAGTACGTGTATCTATATGTCAGCATCTCTCAGGGAGTTAATACCAGTAGAGGTAGCAAAAGTCCTAAAAGTACCAGTCACTTTATTGAATCAAGCCAGTGATCGTTTCTAAATGATAATTTTTCTTGTTTCAATAATAACTTATCTTCCACAAGGATTTTGGTACACGTGTTAATCAGCTCAAACAACAAGATTACTCCTTTATATGAATTCTTGATCCCCAATCTCTAAATCCTTTTCCACTCCAATCCCCACAAATACACTCAGACTTCTCTTCACGTTTTACCAATCGAATGACAGAAAACAGCCAAGCGAGGAAGCCAACAGCCCCGTTCGGTTAATACTTTAATTAAAAATCCAGCCACCGAGCGAAGAGCAAAGGAGGTGTCGATAATCGGCGAGTGTCCTTTACCCCCTGTTTGCTCGAGTTCTTTATCCGTGACAATCTCGAGGAAAATCTGAAGCTTTCGACCGGCCGCATAATCCTGTCGCATTAAAGCGTCGTCTAGTCGCTTAAAAAAGGAAGAAAAAAAATTAAAAAGATAAAGAAAGAAAGACGATAAACATAGTGACGCGGATATGACTGGCGAAAGAAAGGAAAGAGGAAGAAAGTTATATTCTCGTTTCTCTGTTCTTTCGACGCGGGCTACAGCTTCGAAAATGAGAAAGACGCTGCCAGAAAATGAAAGCAGCCACAAAAGTGCGGTTTGCGAGGGACAAAACATGCGACTAGGAGGCGCGAGAGAGTTAGAAAGAGAAACGGGGAGCAAGTCGGTGGCACCCTTGGGCGATGATACGAAAATACTGACACGCGGCCGAGGATTGATCCGCGACACGTGCCCTCAATGCCGCAATCAACGTGGCTGACTGACGTTGCACGAGACGAGACCCGCAGCTCGATGCTTTATTTATGAACGATTTGAAAGCCTATCCGCTGGATCTGGATGGTCCGTGGCCGTTTTAAAGGGAGGATCGCTGTTTGACGATCCGATAAAGGGCATCGGTGATTCCTTTTTTAATGAGCACGGGGATACCCGGCAATGTCGCCTCGATCTCGCCGATAAACAGATAGGGAGGTGTTTATTCGGCGTCGAAATTGGGAAATCGAGCTGAATGCCGCGCTTCCAGGGGAATTTATAAACGGGACACCGTTGCTTTGATGTAAAATTAAATCGACTAAATATTATATAGGTGTAGAGTTTTATTAGCGTCGGAATTATTAATTTCCTTCTTACCGTTGAATACATTTTTCAAGCTTCGTGAGCATCGATGCCGAGTTCATTCGTGTCAGAATCATTAATTTCCTGGAATTTTTCAACTTTCGTAAAGTATTATACACGGTTTATTAGTGTCAAAGTTATTAATTTCCTTGTTATTACTATCGAATGAATTTTTCAATCTTCACAAGTATTATGTAGAGTCTATTAGTGTCAGAATTATTAATTCTCCTGCTACCTGTGCCCCTGAGTTTCAGAAATTCGATACGCGATTCTATATACCCTCAAACACTCTCAACTATAGGACATCGTTCGACAAACACGAGGAAAGCTTTTACAATATTCCGCAAAGTCATAAATCATAAAGGCGGAACAGAAGAATTAAGAGCATTTAAAACAGCGTTTAGAGCAGCGAATAAAGGGACAATCGATCACATTCACGGTTCGACGCTCGGTCCACAAAGGGCCTGTCTCGATTGAACGCTTTAAAAGGGAGGAGAAATCTCGGTGGCCACGACAATGAAAGGTCGGGACAGGGATATTTTCCATCCCCGTGATATCCACTTATCCGTAGCGGCCACGAGATCCCGTGGCGCGATCCTAAGGAGCGAGTGGGTCGCGAAATTCTCATCCTCGCTTCGAATTATTCCGTCCATCGAGGGGAACCGATAGAGAGAGGGCCAGTTTTCAGCGAGATCTACGGCCGTCCGGCTTCTTTTGTCCGCTCGAATTGCCATCCTCCCGTGACAAAGATGCCTCTAAATTGAAAAATCCATCCGTGAAACGGGAGGACAGTTCTGGTTGGGTTGTGACCGCCCTCGTGCAGTCGCCACCAGAAAGAGATCCACCACAGACACAGTATTCTCAAAAGTTCTCGTCCAACCGGCCTGTCTGTACAAATGTATCCTCTTGACCCGACCTTCGCTGTCCTCGCGTCTAAAGCCTCGTTCGGATTAGCTAAGTTGCTTGAACTCAAGCGTTTTGCATTTTACTTCAAGCGCGTATAAAAAACGTTAAAGGAAATTATATAACGTTGTGAGAAATGCTGTGACGAAATATAGTAATGGAAAATGTTAGAGAATAATGCGATTGTAACTATAATTATTATTATAATTGCATATGTGTTCATTGTCATACTTTGTACATAGATGTAAACACAGTTGCATATAATACAACGTATAATTGGCAATCGAAAGTGGAAAACTTGAAATAATATTACTTGAACTGTTAAACTTGAAATAATAATATAAATGCCGTTTACTTCAAATTCAACGAACAGTTGAAAGAAGCTCAACTTCGCTTGGAGCTTGATTAGATTTTTCAGAATCGAGCAAAGCAACGAACGAAGCGGTTTCATGTTAAGAATGTGAGAGACTCTGCACAGGATTCGACTCCGATTCTTCTTCCTCGCTCTTCGATCTTTCTCTTTTTTTTTTTTTGTTCGCTTCATTACAGAGCCGTAGAGAGTATTACGGAAGGACGATATTGGACCATTGTGGAACGCTCGTGGAGAAAAATATATGGCTAAATAGAACAGTGGACGCGGTGTTTTATGGTTAAACGGAGAGAAGGAATGTGAGGAAATTTATGTCTTATTCCGTGGACCGAACTCGGTCTACCGTGTTATTGATCCTTGATTAACTCGGACTCCGGAATCTTTTTAATTTGCTCCAACTTCCAACGTACGGGGATAATTTAATTTCTCGATTAATAAACCGTAGTTATATGCGATTGTTCTCGATGTTAAGACATTTTTAAGTACGAAGTACTCTAAATACTATTGATTTATTTAAAAAGCTCGAGAAACTGAATATAAGTTCTTATACAAAAATTCTCTGACTGATTCTCACTCAGGTAACCACAAAAATTATAAGAATACTAAAAATTCACAAGAAGGAACCAGTCATAATTCTTTTGTAAAGAAAAAACATTCTTTCAACTTCGAATAAACAATTTGAATGTTTCACAATAAATACGAAACTAATCTCAAGCTATACTTTCCAAGAAATTATTAATTCTTTCAAACATCAAACAAGACATATTTTATATCACTCCTTGTTCCTTATCGTCTTTCACAATAAATAGAAAATCAATCCCAAATCATGTTCCCTCTCTAAAGAAAAATCATATCTCGTCGCAAACATCAAATCCCCACGAACAACCTACGATCATTTTCACGCCAATTTTTCCAAGCCACCGACCCAAAACTCTTCATCCATCAGGAACGAAAATGCTCTTCACAGCCCGAACACCGAATTACCGCCAGATCCCCACATGTATCCACCCTTAAACGTATCTAATTATTTCTATCCGATCAGGAACACTTGATCGGATCCGCTCGCTGAAAATTCGATTTTCCCTCTCTCGCCAGCTTCTCACCTGGTTCACCTGAGTCGCATTTTTCACGGGGATTAGTCGCGACGATCCGCGTCCCCCTTTTGTCATCGCCGGGTGGCGTCTTTGCTCCTTTGCATCGGCTCCAATTTGGCGAGGATTTGTTTCGGCACTTGGGGTGTGGTAAGCCGACATGAGACCAACGCTGCCGGCGCCGCTCCTAATAACGAGGAATTATCGCTGCGATACAATGAGCCCGCGGGAAATCCTCTTTGATGTCTACCACGGAAAATAATACCGCCCTAATAGAGTGAGATTATGGGCAACGACGTCAACGACGACGACGACAACGACGACGACGACGACGAAGGGAGTCATGCGCGTCGCGACGCTCCTCCGCAACGACCACCGCCACGGAATGGTAACCGTTTACCCCTGATTTGTGTGTTCAATTTCGACCAATAAGAGGGATACGATTAGGTTTTAGGGGTTGCAAGTTTCGCGAAGTGACGAAACTTTTGCCGTGGGGCGGGAGTTTTAAGAGTACGGGACAATCAGAAGATATAGATGTCCATAATGTAGGAAATGGAATAAATATATCAGTGACTTTTTGGAATAATACGAAATAAGATTGAAGGGAAATATTCCCCCTATTTCCCCTTTGAAATCGTTCGAGTCGTGATTCAAACATTTCAACATTAGTAGAAACAGAATAAATATTTAGTTAGTCTTGCCCTGTATATAGTCTCTGTATACCAGATGCACAAAATGTAGGACTATTTCGATCCATCGAATTTCTTGATTGTTGTTAATAAATCCAAAATCCTCTAGACCTTCAAAAGTATAACTAAACTACGAATATTTGTATAAATTGATATTATTACGAACAAATTTTACAATAAATGCGTACAAATGCACAAATATTCTAAATACAACTGTACTGAACTTCCTTTGCTAATTCTGTTACGTGTACTAAGTAAGCCACTACAAGAACTCATTCTTTATTTTCGATTTTCTCTTAAATATTATAACAAATACTTTAGTTCAGATATCGTGTATAATTTTGCATATCATACATATTCTGCATATTCTCATATACGTCTATGTTTCAACCATAATTTCATCAAACATCCTTTAATTCTATAACATCTTAAGCAAACCACCGCGGGAACAACCCATCTCTCATCCCCAATTTCTCAAATTAAATGCCAACGTCGGCCACAAAGCGGGCCGAAAATTACCCCCCATCGAACCGGCGATACAAAAATCACCGTTTCAATTACCAGACGGCTGAGAAACCGTGTCGAAGGACTCGCTCGGTTGCCAGGAACAATCAAGCACACCCTAAAGTGTTGCGTACGCCCGCAACGCGCCTCCGCGTTTCGAACCAGGCGACATCGGATGTATCAGAAGGCTAATTGTTTTTCGCTGTCAGTTGCACCCTATTTGGCCTTGTCCGAAGCACACGGCCCTTCGGGCTACGACGATCATTGGTCGACATTTGGGCGCGAGCACGCCTCGAATTACACGCTGGAAAGGATAAAATAATTACACGTCGTCCCCCTTTTCTTCTACTTTTTTTTTCCACCACCGTACCTTTCGTTTCTTTCTTTCCCGAACGAGACAGGCCAAGCTATACGCGTGAATCTGGTGAAAAAAAGTTTGGGGGAACACGTGCCGGGGACGTACCGAATTTCGCGAGAGAAATGGGTACTATACGGAAAAAGGAATTTCCTTTATACATTCGTTTGTGTGGTCGGTTTTAGGATTGATCGTGGTTTGTACAAGACTCGGGATTTGAAAGTTTCAGATCGGTTCGTAGAATTGTCAGATGCAGCCAGGTTCAGATTAAGTCTAACAGGTCGACGTATAGTTGGTTTCTAGTCGTAAGCTCTCGTGCACAGCAATTCACCAACCAATAATTATCAGCCAATTGATAAATTACAAGGTGTACGTTATAGATCTATTTTTTACGATTTTATAATTTTTCCTCGAGTGAGATAATTAATAATTGCGATGTGCAGAATTACTTGCAAAATGTTATTACTAAACTTGGCAATATTACGCGAAAGTAAGATGTAATTTATGATTTGGAAATTTTTGTTGATAATATTATTGATATTAGTTGAGAAAGTTTCTTGAGCTTGAGAGAAACCTAAAAGAATGACTCTGTTAATATATATCATTACTCGGATTTATACATATTACCGAAAGTCTTTTTGCGCGTTGAAACGAAAGGAATGTATTGAGATGTAAAAATTCGAAAGTCATAAATTACTAGAATTTATTTGAAGCCATACAGAGAGAGAGAGTGGTTTCGTTGTACAATTTATCAGAACTTCTACATATAATGTACGATAGAAACGATGGTGGACATAAGTAAGGGAACAGAGAGATATAATTACGGTAAACGCGAAAGTGCCATTTAGATGGATGAAGGATAGTTTTCAGCGAGAGATGTGCGATTTTAACGAGCGTACGATAACGCTAGTAACCCCTTATGTTGGTTAGCGAAGCAAAGGGTTGACTATAACGCATTATTACGAGGTTTTGCATAATTTAATTCTTACTCGCGCGTAAGCTACGATAAATACGTACCGTCGTTATTGATTGTTACCTGTCTCCTATCTGCACCGTGAAAATTATCGCTTCTCTCGCGAAATAATCGCAATGAAAGATACGCGTGAAAGTATGACTTCTCGAAAACATGGATTTAACGTGGAAGTAGACTATAGCGGGACCATTCGCGTGTCTGTGAACATATTCGCCATCGTTCGCAGCTCCTCCCTCGAAACATCACGATAATAGGCTCGTTCGTGTTTATTATTACTTAGAAAGTTGACATTTCTCATATAAAACGAAAATAGCAAAAACGAATCCACTTAAAAATATTTCAGGTGAAATATACTTAACTCGAAGTGAATATTTAATTTTTTTTTTTTATTTTAGGTAAGAGTAATAATTAATTACTTTAAAGACATGTTTTTAGAAACAGCAGTGCCTGTAGCAGTTATCGATGATATAATATCATTTACCACCATTATCAATTAATGGTAATTCATTTATTACTCGATATTCTGATTCCATAGCCGCGTCAAATTATTCTAACTCAATTTGCTACAATTAATTACTATTGTCAATATTACTATGGTCAAATTCTCATGCATTCGCTTTTCTTCAAATTCCATTCATTCGTAATTAACTTCTTCGTAATACTATCTTAAACAGACGAGTTTAATAAATTCCAACGTCACGTCCAATTAATAATTTACCCCACAAGTAATTAAATATTGCTATAGCATCTTCCTTCTACCTATATATATATATAATTCTATTAACTCATCTTCCGTTTATATTACTTATATGTTACTCTAGATTCAGCGTGATTTCTTTCATCGTCCTTCGCTGCCCCTGAAAAAGTCTCACACCTGCGAGCACGCATACAAATGCACCGGTAGCAAGCAGGAAATCGAATCGAGATAAAATACAATTTATCGTGCCGCGTAACTGAGACATAAAGCGGCTCATACTCGGACGCAGATTCATTGGACAAGTTGTCGGTACTCTAACGGCGCCCCATGCTGTTTCCACAAATGGCGTCCGCGCCAGTAACATCGCGTTCACCGGCGACTCGGGACTTCCTGTTATGAGCGCATCGCGTACAGGTGGATAGAAAATTGCCGATGGGAGCAACGCTGACGAAATAAACGACGTTGCCTCGCGGAAACCTGTATCGCGTCTTTGCAGCGGTTCTCTCGCCGCTGATAATCCGCAAATTCGCGACGCACGACGGAAGGCGCCTGGTTTATGCGATGCAAAATTGAATTTCGATATTTTATCGCGGTCGTAATCCCCCGAAGATGAGTTAAGGAGTTTAGAATATTCTATGGTTTTATGCGTTTTATGGAAACCTTTAATTATATGCATTGGATTCACCGAGGTATTTAGTTACGTATTTCGATGTTACGATTTGGGATTACGACGTTGCGATTGTAAAACTCGAGGGGAATCGAAATTGAGAGATTCTTCTGTCTTCGTTTCCCTGAAATAATGTACATGTAATTAATACAGAGGCAATTTCAATTTGTATTTGGTGTACTTTATGCAATTTACTTTGGGAAAAAATGCAACGTTGTCTCTTTGCCAAACGTACGGTTCCGATTTTGGAACGTCATCCTGTAAACTATTCGTTTGTTCGATGCTTAATTCCCTTTGATCAGGAAAAGTAATCGCATTGTAATTTCTTATCGTATCAAATCTTGGATACTCTCTGTTTGCGTAATATTCTTGGTATTTTATAGATGGGAATTGAACCGTATTTCGCACTGGTTCGTTCCGAATCTGTTTCGTCGAGCTTCCAGCGACTATTCTTTCCCTCACTTCAATCTTCGAATAATCATTAACTAAACGAAACAAGAAATTAGACAATTTATCCGATCATCCAATTATCGACAAAAGATTCCCTACCTTCGAATCTATAATTTTCTTACCTGGCTGACCAGGACCTCCGTTAGACGTCCTATATTTTCCACCCCGAATCCTGTTGAAAAGATTGAAAAATCCTCCATTATAGTTATTCAGATAGTAAATCAGTCCATTCGCGTCTCTTGGACATTTTGGAAACGCTTCGTAGCAGGCCACGGAATTTCCTCGATTGCTATACCCAAGAATCATCGCTCTGCCAAAGTTCAGCAATGGAGACATTCCAGCGACATCGATTTTCGTTAGCCAGCTGAAAACACAAAAAGAAATCGATCGAGAGGCTCTCGATGTTCGTCGAAGAAGAAACATCTACTTCGGCAACTATCGCTGTATTGATTTTCGTGGCACGAAACCTACTCCGTGAAAACATTTCGACCGATCAACTCGAGGAAGCTGGAGCCCTGTTTGCCTAACGATCTTCCAGGAAGTTTTCCGCTGGCCATCTCGCAGAGTATCCTGGGCACACACTTGTAGTCATCGTGGCTGGATATCGTGGACAGCGTATCTAGCAGATTCAGTTGAAATCCAGGAGAAAGACCGACCGTTTCACTCGGATAATTCGATTGCTGATAGTCGGAAATCGGGTACACCGGAAGGGAGCTGCTCTGATGCGACTGTAAGTAGAAAAGCTGTGGAATTTTCTGCGTAGATGCAGGAACATGGAGACCATTGGTTACTTGCTTCTTTTGCGTGTCAAGTATGTCGAAAAGAATGGAACTTTATGCAGACATTTATATAAAAATATCTAAATATTTCTGTTATTTTTGTTCTTATAAAAATATTATTCAGTACAAGCTTACACTATTTGAAATAGCACAAACAACACTAGCATAATTTTCATTTCCATGATTATGATTTTATGAGACTTTTTAATGAAACCATACATTTGTTTTTCAGTTTTTATTCCCACCTCTCGCGATAAAAAAATCTTGCGTCATTTACTTTTCAAGGAATTTAATGCTAATTATATATCCAGAACAGTTCACCTACCGTGAGAAGTACTTATAATGAAAGGCTGTTACTTTCACGAGTGAACATTGTTTTTTTAGGGGTAGTAAAACTTAACTAGAAATTACAGTTAGAAAGTCGAACTTCATTTGTTTCGTCTGGTCTCTTTTGTCTTCTTTCGATGTTGTACACAAGGGAATGTTTATTAGCGACTTTAAAGAAAATTAACCTACGGTATTTAATAGTATTTCATGTGCTTTCGTAATAACCGATAATCGGCAATACATTAAATTCTTTACGACGAGCGATTGCTGGAGTTTTTAATGCGGCAACATACGCTTGGTATTAAATTTCACGATGTAATTTATTATTAACTTAAGGACGTTCCAACTAATAAACTCGTATAATGCTATTTACGATGTTCTCGCTCGATAGTTCATTACGTATCTTCCAACCTCGTAATGAAATAATTCGTGGATAATAAAGAACTCGATAATGACAATCTTATTATTCCTATAATTTTAACTCTTTTCTTTTCAATGTTTCAAAAACTACAAAAATACCAGTCGAATCTGAATAAAATTCGCATAATGAATGGACAAATTCAATTTCCAACGTACCGTCGCAGCGTTATTGAAAACACTCGAGAAAACATCCATAAAGGAGATCTGCCTGCCCGTGAATCCATTCAATTGACCTTTTCCATTGGATACTTTTAGCACGCCACTTTCTCGATCGATGAGATCGACAGCCAATTCATCGAAACACCTACGCGACGAACCATGTTTCCCACTTGAATATCTCAAACTTTTATTGAAAAATAACGTCAGCGATAAATTTGCAATGTAATAGCTGCTTACCTTAATAAATCCGTGGCATTATAATTGCGTCGAGCTTCGTCGAAATTACAATAACGATCCTCGTCGATTTTACGACGAATCCTTCGAAATCGATCCTCTGCGTGAATTTCAGAGCAAAGAAAAAGGCAAACGAGCATCAACCTAAACGTCGTACTATGATTCTTCATTTTTTCTTTATTTCCTTGTTGAACATCCAGCGTTTATCAAATTTTTGAAAAATATCTCTCTGTCAACTCTTTTTGGAATTTCCCATCACGGGAAACATTTGTCGAAAGATATTTCGTTTATATTTTAAAGTTTCACGTCGACCGGGTTATGAATTTTACTGACGAAAGAATAAAACGGTCGATGACAGTAATTCCTTTCGTAGTAGCAGTTTGTTGCGATCGCTGCTGGAATACGGCGAGTGTTTCGCTTCGCGGATGATCGTGTCACAGTTCCACGGCAACTGGAACTTTCTTCGAAAGCGTTCTTCGTACACAAGCTCGGCCGAAGAAGCGTAGGTAGGAAGAAACGTCATCGTGGTCTACTCTCACTTCGTGTGACCGTTTTTCGCGCGTGTACCGCGTACACGTTCGAACATACTCGTATTCTATGCGTCACCGGAATTAAAGAGGACAAAGTACGCTTGTTTTTGTTTTTCTTTTAATGATTTTATTCATTAATCAACAGAAAATTAATCAATGATACTTTGTTGTTCTGGCAAGAATTCGAAGGACATTTCCGATCTTTTTGACGCTCTTAAAATTGAAACGTTCGAAATTCTCTTCCTATGTAATTCATAATTATGCGTACGAATATTTAACACTACAGTTATCGATTACCAAAAACTGTCAAACACTTGTACCAGTTTTATACCGTAAAAAAAATCACGAATTAAAATAGAGCCAGCGTTAAACTTCTCGTGCAATTAATTCGTATAACATCGTGTACATTGTTTGCGATATACATATCGATCGAAACTTGAGAGTCGCTATTCGTTTCGCAGAATTCAAGGATTTAAAAAAGTATCAGTTTAACAATTGCGTTACTTCAGACAAATTTTTCATCAAAAATCTATCGAAATAAAGGAAACCACTATCGATGCGTATCTATAGCATAGATTTGAAATTAACAAGAGAGTTAACAAAACACTCGATATAGCTATAAATATGAAAATTATCGTACATTTGCAAGCAACGGTATTCGTTTTCCACGATTAGCAACAGATCATTTCTTCGTTAAAAGACTCTCCGAACGAAAACAGCAAGGAACGTTAGTTTTGAGAAGGGAAACTAATACGCCCTCCCTTCGTCGGATCTTTTCATTCTAACCGACGATAAAGTACAATTAATTGGTAAATCCTATAAGCAACGAACTTCAGGTAACAAAGCGATAACAATTAATTACGGGTCCTAAAGTCATTAGTTCCCCTATACAATTTTATCCTCGTCGCGTTTTACGCAACTACGATTATTATGTAGCAAGGATAGACGATCCTTTGCACGATGCAAACCGGGAACACTCTTCGCGATATTTACAATCTGTACGCGGCTCCGTAAATGGTACGGTTTACAGTTAATCCGAGAGCGTGGCCTCGTCGCAGCCTCTCCCTCGTTTCGCCAGCTGATGACAGAGTCGCGGGCTTCCTATGATGTCGCCCAGGAACACGCTCAATAAATAATTCTCCTTCATCGGGTTCGGCGATGATTTGTACTCGCTGTAAAACCATCATTCCCATACGTTACCATCTAATGAACTTGATCGTGAAAGCGTTACGAGCGTTCGTGCGATAGTCGAGAAACATAAATCGCTATGCGTGGTGCGTGTACGTTGTAAAGTAACTGGATCGTGTCTTTTTTTCTGGTATGGTAAGAAGAATAACGTGGATCATTGCACGGTGCTTATGGAGAGATTAGAGAGGAAGTTATAGGCGGTACGAGAACGTTTGAATCTGATTTTTCTTAACTACGTCGAGTATCTCTTCTTTATTTCGTGTTAAGTGTTCGTGATTTACGTGGAATTGTTTCATGAGAATTTTCTACGCGTTTAACATTGCAATCTTTTGAAAGTATCTTTGTTTATACCATTCAAATTCGCGAGCTTTTTGTTCGTAAATCGATGATGGTTCCATGGCGGTGGAAGATATGAAATAAACCAATTTAGAATTCTTTCCGCGCTTAAATTCTATGTTCGTTCTTTTATAGATTGGTAAATAAATTTATCATGATACTGGAAGATTTAAAATGAGTAATACTCGAACTTTAACGATAACTTTTCAGTTAAAAAATCCCTAACCTAATAATTTGATCTTCCACCCTTGCAAATAATCCCTTCTACGCGAACTAGTCTCATACGTGCTCGAAACAATATGAAAAGATTTTTACGTAATTTTAATTTTAATTTTCATTTATTAAACGAAGAAAGATTCATTTTGCAAATAGATGCCACACAGTAAGAGGAAGATAAGTGTCAGCGCGATACAGTCGCTGTGAGATAATCAGATCGCACGGGTTAGCTAAGTCTTCGTGGACCTTTTTCACGAGATTGCCGGTTCAGATAAAAAACAAGTTGATCTTATTGCATAAAAGTATTGAATTTCCTAACTCGCGTACACGGACAATAGTGTTTGTGTGAGCAAATCTGGAGGAAAAGGATGGTCGATAGAATAAGCAGGGAGACCCGGAGAAGTAGGAAGATATGTGGAAGCTGATAAGGCTAAGAGCTGTGAACAGTTCGATAAATCCATTTAAGATTTTAAATAGGAAAATAGCCTCGGCGGACGATCGCCTAGTTGCAAGTGGAAAGAATTTCTATTTCTCCGTGGTAGGAGTCACGATCGCGAACGTTCAATGGACAGGCGGATTTACAAGCAAGGAACCCGAGAAAGAAGTTCCGGATCCTCTCAAGCTGGTCACTTTGTCTGGCTATACGGAATTGCCAGATGACCGAGGTATAGTCAAGGTGAGGGAGTACAAGGGAAGAGTAAAGTCTAATTAAGGTACAAGGGCTGTTGAAATGACCACGGCTACGCTTAATGAAACCCAACATTCTAGAAGAAGTAGCGGTGACGTGTGCTGAGTGGCCTATAAACGTGAGGTTGGAGTCGATAATTGTACGAAGGTCTTTCACTCTAGTAACCACGGAAATATTAAAATCGAAGAGTTTGTGTTGGAAGTACATAGAGTTCCTACTACGAGCGAATTTTATCGAGTACTTTGCTGAGTTGAGATCCATCAGATTTTCACCGGATCGAGTCTGACGATGTTTCCTCGAAGATCAACGGCTACGAAAATCGTATTTATTGCTTCAAAGATTTTTCAATCATCTGCGAAAGCTAGAAACTTGCTGCTCCTAAGTATTACACGTACATAATCAACAGATATGGCCTAAAAATGTACATAAATACGACCAACAAACCTAATTCGCCTCTTCGTAACTAAGATCCAACTACCTCTAAAATAAAAGGAATTTGAAAAGACCTCGGCTCACGCTGACCATCCTAAAACCTCCTAACCTTCCATCCTTCGACTTGAATAGCTTCTGCGAGGGACTCGAGGATGCCAGTCTCTCATGCATGCTCCGTTAAACCTCTCCAAAAGTGTCTCTGCCAGCTCCAACCTTCGATACATCCTCTCATTTCCCTTGAATCTTCTCTGCTTTACCTCCATCTTGCCCCTACAGGTGACAGAAGCGATTAACCGACGCGTTTCGTCTTCGAGGACACGCGCTGGCCATCTCGGCACCGTGAAATCGCAGATAAGCCGTTCGAATTCGAAGGCTGGTAGCTCGAGACGCTCGTAAAACGGCGGAGAACGAAGGAACGGGTGGAGGGTGGAACGAAGAGAGTTATCAGGATGCATTAGGTCGCTCGTGGAGACCGCCATTAAGGGCTATCTGCCGCTGGCGTTACTTACAACTGAATTTAGTGCGAGCTCGTGGCCGGCTAGCTACGAACAACCGGTAGCACGGATTTCTATTAGCTTCCACTTCTACTAGTTGGATAGAAGCGTCGGGTCATTTAGAAGCCAGGCCACCTTCGTTGCATCTTCAGGGGACTTATCTGACCAATCGTTCTCCACGAATTACCTGAAAATCCCTGGAATTTATGCAGCAAGAGGAGAGAAGTGGAAAGAGAAGCGACCTTTAATGTTTGATAAATCGACGAAGGTTCTATGGCGATAGAAGACATAACATAAATGACACTGAAGCTTCATTTACAAGCTTTTTCAATTTATAATTCGTTCATGAGTGTTGTATTTATTGTATGGTGCAGATCTTCTTAAGTGCCTCTGGTCGATCTCTGGAATTTTTTCTTTGCATCTTTATAAATTGATAAAAAGTCCATCGTGGTGGAAAGTTTGAATAATGATAAAATATGAACATTAACAATCAAGTTACGATAGAACTTCATCGTAAAAAATTCCTAAATCCATCTAAACTGTTCGACTGTCTTCACTTCTGACCAGATCACATTCGTTGCATCTCCGCATGATCTATTTGACCGATCATTCTCGACGAATTATCGAAGAATGCCTGGAATTTATGCAGAAAAGGCCGTTGAAGAGAGAAGCAATCTCTTCGGTTGCATCTCCTTCGTTTCACATTTCGACTTTTACGAGCAGGTGGAGGTTTCTCTACGCGGAAGTTATGACTCGAGGAATCAATGCATCGGAGATCGCGAAGGATCGTTACGCATGAATTTTGAACGAGCATGTGACGAGATGCTGAATTGGAATTGCTGTTTTAGACATTGTTCGCATTCTGATATTTTGATAGGTAGGATAAGTTCGACGGTTTAAGAGCCCAAGGATTCATACAGTTTCGTTAATATTTCACTGAATTATCGAAACTTCTTGTAGACTTCGTCGAAATCGACATCAGAATTTAAGTATTTCTATAAGTGGCGAGAGGAGTTCAGTGAAGAATAATTGAAACCTAGAAACAGACATATCTATCAAATATTCTACTAAACTTCCGCGAAATCTTTGGAAAATGTCACAAACATCGTAACTCGCTTTCACTTGAATTTCTACAAACGACAAACCTTCGTAACATACGATAGACGCGAAGAACGCGTAAAAGAGCAACAGTAAAATTCGTGATTCAATTTTCAATCGAACTTAACTACGTGACCAGCACTAAAACACCCAAATACCTTTCGTCGTCTCGTTCTTTCTCGGAATGTCAACAAATTCTCATAATTTCACGCGATTCTAGGAATTTCTGTGTCAAGAACCGTCCGAGTTGTATCTCTGATTCAGAGAAATCGTTTCCTCGGTGTCAGAGGAAAAAGTCGTACGCCGTGTCGGGATTGACATCATCGGCACGGCGCAAGGTAGAAAAAAGAAAACAAGAAGAAGACGATCGGGCGACAGAAGAGCCGTTTCACGGCTGGCCGGCCAAATGGATCGGTAATTTTCCTACGATGCACTAACGAGCTCGTTATTAAACTTCGTATTCGCCAAGTTTCGCAAGGCCATCGAGCGCAACGAACGTTCAAAACTAATCTTTGCCAGTCGTCAATACCCTGAGTCGTGAACTTCAGGGACGTGGTTACTTAAGTGACTACGTGGAATCGAGATGCACTTGCAAAACCGCGTTATCGATCGCGACCGCTTTTGTTTTACTGATGCTGCCTCGCAATCGATCCACCAAGACTAATTATACAACAGTCGCAACAGTCGATCGCTCTCGAGGACCTCCGTGAGGAGAAGAGAGAAACTCGAACTTCGTCGCATCAGACGATGAAAGGTGAAAATGTGACGATTAAGGTAAACGTATACATATAACGCTTTGAGTAACAAATATGATGTAAATGAACGAGATTAGGATTGGTAATAGAGGGTGATGACGCATTAATGCAAAGTGTATGAGCTCGTCCAGGAACATGACAAGTTTATGTAAATATGATACGGTGTTATTGGGAAGTTGGACATGGCAACGTGTTAACGTTGAAGTATTTTTATCTTTCTTTTAGATTGTAGAACGAATGCGCAAGTTAAATTTGCATAGGTTAAAGTATAAGTTGAAGCGAAGACGAGTGGAAATTGAAATAAATGAGGAAAAAATGGGGGAAGGCTAGTGTGATATTAAATTTGCATAAGTTAAGATAGCAATTGAGATGAGGATGAGTGGAAATTAAAATAAATGAGAAGAAAAAATAGGATTGCGAGAAAAACAAACGTACGTAATGTTGCTATAATGAAACGGTAAATTAGCGAATTGTATTTATCTCTGAAATTGTATAACGAAGGTTAGAGATGAATTAGAAGCGAGCAATTAAAATAGGCAAGAAAAAAAAAAAAGAAAAAGAAAAAAAAAGAAACCAGTTGTTTAGCAGAATGGCAACGTATTCAGATTAAATTATTTTCTTTCCTTGGATATTTTATGGAGAAGCAGGTTAATTATAATAGAAGTTGGAGTGAACGAAAAAACCGTACAGTATCAAGTTGTATGGTTTCTTCTAGGAAAGTAGGTCAAATTGTATCGTGAGTTCTTGAAGAGTAAGAAGAAAAATTGAAATAAGACGAGAATTAATAAGAAGGAAAAAATACTCGTACGACAAGATATGAGAAATAGTTGCATATCTCGAAGACAGGTTTGAGAAATAGAGTGTTAGGAAAAGTGCTATGTGCTAGGAAAATTATATAGCGTGATAATAATAGTAATAGTGTGTTGTAATGCCTATCGATAGATCTGTTGATAATCAACATTTAATGACTATCCTAATGTACACGTATTCGGCTTATCTATATTATTGCATAGAACACGAAATGTTGCTTTTTACTATCTTTGAATATTATTCGATAGATCTAAATTCTTGAATGTGATTTCTTTCGAAAAGAACATTATCCAAAATAAGAAATTACAGTGAAACGAGTTGTGAAAATAAGTTGTAACGAGAAGATTGAATCAAGAAATTAAGATAACAGAGTTAAAGTGGAAGATTGAGATAAAAATGAAATTAAATCTGATATTTAGATCTGTACATATTTTCAAGTTAATAATTTATTAAAAATCTGTTACTTAATTTTTATATAACGATTAGATGGAATTCAGTACTACGTAGTTCTTGAAACTTCAAGTGAATATCGAAATATCAATAAAACGTACCTGAAAACGACATCCCAGTCCAAAGCTCGTTGCCGACTTCGTTTCTGCAGAGTTTCGGCCGCGTACTTGGCGCAGATTCTCTCGTAAACGCAAACGTTACTGCCCAACTCCGATATCAACTTCTTCTCCACTTGGCTAACATCTAGAATTTCTTCGTCGTGTACCAGAGGCAGATCTCGTCTTACTCGGTTGACGTAAGTCTCTAAAAACGAGAGGTAAAACTGTGCTAAATGTCAAAATTGTTTCGCAATTAGTGAAACGACTGCATGGAATGGCTGTCGAAAATTCTCGCACTATTCTCGAACGATATCTTTAACATTCCCGGTAGTTTCGTCGAGATCTCCAATTCAATTGAACAATTTCCAAATCGATAAATTTAATTCTTAACATTCAATGAACCATCGTTGTCAGACGAGTTAATGCACTATACGAATACCAATACAGGCTGTTATATACCTAGACAGGTTACTGTCATCAATCCAAGTGACAATCCACGTTTCCATCATTCAGAACCGTCAAATAACTATCCCTAGCTAATGACCAATTAACGACGTGCCTCCTTCAACGTTCACTTTAACGAAAATTGACATATCTCGATAGCATTCCATCCGCGGTCGCGTGTTCGCCTGTCATTGCTGACTGCTCGTCAAATTTCACGCATCTAAATTTCACACTCTATCGAATTATCGATATTGAGACCGATTTATTAATCAATCCTTGGTTCTAAAAATTCCTCTCTCAGACATTTCATAATACGTATGAAACGCGCAGTGGTATATAAGAGAAGCGTAAATTGGATTATTTTTTAGATTTATTAATATCTATAACAAATAAATCGGAACATGGAAGAGAAAGTTTTGACAAATATTGGAATTGGTGGCTATTGATTATAATTTATGGAACTTTTTATTATTATGGATAATTAGCAAACTTGTGAAAATAAATTGGTATATTACTAAACTCGGAAACCAATGGATTCTCAATTCATTACGCGTATAGAATTATAGATTACTATCATCAAATCCTCTTTAAGTAGAAATTACTAGTACAGGATATATTATATTGGATGTCAATAATACCATAGAAATAAAAATATTAAGAAAAAGCATTACATAAATTATCGTTGCAAGCAGTGACAATCGAATGCTTAGGTGGCGATTTCATTTAATTTCGTGGAAAAGCATCACAGGTGTGTTAAACGCGAGACGATAACGAGCAACGGGAAAGATAAATTGCTATACCACAAATTAGAGCCAGCTTTTCTGTCATAGCGGTGCGCGCGACAAATAATTAGCAAGAGCGGGTTCCGGCGAAAGAACCTGGCCTGACCGTCTTTGTGAACGTTTTATACGCTCACTGAATATTATACGTACACCGATGGTAAATAAGGACCAGGCGCTCGTTCAAATCAGTTCGAGCGACGATGATTCGCCGTGGAAACTGCTATTCCGGTCGAAAACGCCGAAAATGTCCCGTAATTGCCGGCAACTTGACAAAGGCGCGCTTGAAATACTATGTAACGTGACTGGGAAGAAATCTCATGCGAAGGAATGAAACGTTTAAGTCGAAGGATAGGAAAATAGAGCAAATTTTGGATAATTTATAAGACGTTCGTGGAAAATATCTTTACGAAGAGAATGAAGAAATAAAATCTAAATCCAGGTTTGCTTCATCTTCCAATACTTCACTCACAAATGCTATAATGAATGTTTTACTTTTTGATATTTTGTATGTTTTTGCATATGGACACTCTGTGATCTTATGTATCTCGTATTTGGAATTTTTCAATTTCGGAAATTTGGAACTTTGACGAGAATACAGAAATAGGAAATAAATAGAAAGATAGAAATGTTTGAGACGTAGAGTTTCTAAGAAGCGTAAGCGGTTCGCGAACGATTTTAATACGTTCAGAAGAGTTTTATTTTCCATACTGTAAAACAAAATGACTTACGTTGTAATACAGAATTTGTAAACCTGTATTTCACGTAGAGATGTGCAATTAAATCACTACTCATTTGAGTCGAGTATAATCATAATAGAAATCATCCCTTAAGTACACTTAATCTAGACATGGGTCTCCTAACAATCTTTAAAATGTTACTGTCTAGTTTTAATTTGTATTAAAAAAATACATCAAGAAGCTTCCCCTTCTTTTTCCCCTTTTACGATAATAATATTTTACTCGTAGGAAACATCATTTAGAGTAAACTAGAAATTACCCACAAGTTAGTTGACCTTCCATAATATTATGCGTATACTGAATCGAACATTTGTAATACCGCACCTACGTCTAATATTAACAATACTAATAACGTTAGGTTTATTAAATTAGAAATTTATAATATTGGTCCAATTGAAAATTATTAATATTAAATCTACTAAAAATCTCTCACATTATATTCCACCAAATCTTCCAAAATAAATCCTTCAATTTAATAATAACCATTAATTACCAAGAATCCGTGCTAATTACCAAGAACAAACAGTGATTAACGACGACTTGTTTGTCCAGGAAACAACGGAGAGTTACGCGGACGTTACATGGTATTCCGAGAGAGAAGTTGCAACAAGTGGAACACTTTCGCTTTCGCTGCTCGTCCATTCGATTCACGCCCGAAACTACAGGCTAGACGAATCACCTATACACCGAAGTTCAACCTCTTTTTGCGTTGAATGTACTTAACTGACCGGCGATCGAAGTGGAAGAACATTGAACTTGCTCGTGCGACAGATTTCTGTTCGTATGATTCATTTAAAAACGTGATGATATCCCGCCATTCGCTTGAATGAATCTCGGCGCATTTTCTTATCTATTTCGTAGATAAAAAATATCTGCAAAATTCTAAGTCACCGAGTCGAAGTATTTTTTAATTGTTTTTATAATTCTACATAAGTAGTTCCTTCTTATTAAATGAATTTTAAATGAAAATCACCTGGGTTCAACGAGTACGCAAGTTTCTTCACGAAATTAGTGATCCTCACAGCGGCTGTAATCACGGGGAAGCCGATCAACTGCACCGGAAGGTGGAAGGCAGGTTCCTCTGGACCCGGTGCCGCGTTCACCAACGTCACCGCAAGGAAGCAACATCCCAGGATCAAACACGCATTTGTCATTTGCATCTTAGAACGCTATCTAACAAATGAATCGCATTGTTTTCATATGTATTGTTGTTCCATATATCATTTCTGTTATCGTTATTGTTTCCACATGAACGTTTGTACATTGTATTAACTTTAAATTAAATTTAATCTCTCGCGGGAAGCTAATGTATTAATCCCACCACCATACGCAACTTCGACCACGTTCTAATTTCAAATTTCTGAAATTCTCCAAACAATTCTCCATTCAATTGATTTCCAAACGGTTCAGTGGTCTTCATAGATCGCGGAGAACATTAAAAACTTCAAACCTCGATATACTTCATTAATAATTTCCATTCACAACTCCATTCCACCCGAATCTATCACAAGTCGTAAATTTTATAAATTGCCCATTCAAACAAATCCTAAATTATTCAACGTTTTTCAACGACCATAGGGAATTCGACCAAAACTCGGTCAAGCCCAACTCTACTTATAATTATATATAATTATCATTTACAAGTCCATTTCATTCAAACAGTTTCATGCATCTCAACTGCAAAGTTCACGAATTCTTCAACCAATTCCCCGTTCGAGCAACTTTCACGCAAGTCAACGCTTTTTAACAATTACATAAAACATGCGAAACCATTCAAAACCACGATCAACTGCAGCTTTACCAATACTCTCTATTTACAAATCCATTCTAGTCGAACTTATTCTTCCTACGATTATTCACTCTCCAACCACCAGAGAAAACGTTCGAAATCTCAATCAATCTGAATACATTCCACTTGGAAAGCCAAAACTTCAGAAACACCCAAAACCTCTATCAATCGCAACACATTCCACCAACGGTCTCAAACTTCATTCACAAATCCATTGCATTCCATCGCATCCACTTAGTCCTTATTCCTTGTACGATTATTCACGTGTTTCGTTGGAAGATAACGCCGAACCGATATCGATTGATTCCGCCGACCTGTTCTACGTGACAGTTGTGATGTAGAGGATCGCCGGTAGAAAACGTGACGTTAGGCTAGCTGTTCCTTTGGTAAAAACTCGTGGTCGAGTGTTCCTCCGGGCGACCGTAGGCCTGCTGCCGCTGGTTCGAGTCGATCGTCGAGAGAAAGTGTTCGGCCCCTTCCTCGTCGTCGCGTTCAAACGAACGGCGTCCGACCGATTGCGACATTTAGTGCGCCACCAAGACCGGTGCGTGGCGTCGTCCTAATTTTCTTCCGTGTCGAGTCGCGTCCTCCGCAAGGTCATCGTCACGGTTTCGTAGCCCTGTATGCTTCAGCACCAACGATTGGTAGTGCTTTCCGCGTAGAAAGTTCCTTTCGAATGTCGAACGTCCAAGTAAATCGAAAGTCCGGTCGCGATGGGGTTAACGCTTGCGGCGGACATCCAGTTCCGGGGGTGGTCAATGGACCGAGCAGAAAACGTACAACTCGAGCACTGACTTTTGAACGAACCAACAGTTTGTGAAATGTCTTCGCGGAGTTTAGTCGGATTTGTAAAACGCGGAAGGATTTTTTGAAGTGTAAACGTCGAAGTTTTATTAATTGTGCAACTTACGTAAGATGTGACACGTGGGTGAAGGCCGGTCTTTAAATTTTGAGGCAGACTTCCCAAAGATCTGTAGAGTTTCTTCGAATTGAAAAAGGATGGAAGCGTGAAAATTGAAGTTGCTCGTGGAAATTGCATGACTTGTGAAATGTAGATAGAAAATGTTCTCCGGATTCGAGGGAGGTTCTGTGAGTAAAGTTTCTTTATATTCGAGGCATTTGAAGTTTTATCGAATGATATAAAATGGTTGGAAGTTACATGACATGAACAATGTTTTCTGGATATGGAAAAAAAGAGAAGTTTCCTGTAAAGTGTTAATGTGGAACTTCTATTGGACATTTTCGAGAGGTTGAACGTTCTAGATAGAATAAATTTAGCGATTGAGAAAGTGTTTACTAGATGGTGGTGTTTTTTAGTGATATCTCGTAATAGTACATAGAAATGGTGTCAGCAACTACTTAAGTGCGATCACGCGGCAACTACTCCGTAAGAATATAATCGATTTCTTGCGTAGCACGGAGAACGATTACGCGCGAATCTACTCGAATCGTTGCTCAATGAACGAGGTTTTCTTACGTATTCCCGTTCACGTCGATCCGAATGTGTGTGATGCGCTTTTACCTTGCTACATAGAAACCAGCGATCTCTTACGATCGATTTCCTACCTGCAAATTAATTTTCTTCTTTGTAATATCTGTGGTATCTGCATTTTCAAATGAACGATAGAAGATGACAATTAAGGTTATTCATTTTTAAATATGAATTCTAGTTCTAGCCATTAACTTTATTATTTATTTCATTTTTATTTCAGTTCAGAATAATTCGAAAATTTGCACGTATATATTAATTCGATGCAATGTACGGAGAAAGAAAGATAGTAATTCCATTTATTTAAGAAGCTTCCAAATTTCTTAACGCGAAATGTCTTCCCGCGCAGTTGGACATCTACCGATTTTTTCCTACATTTGGCAGCCACGTGTTTTAACAGACCCGAGCTCGCAAGGTCACAAGACCCAGAATCCGAAACTACCTTAAGCTTGCAATTCTACAGACCAGCAGGACTCTCATTGTCCCAGCTTGGAAACATTAGCAAACAGCCGTGTCATAAATGTGCCAGTTCATATTCGCCGTCGTCGAATGCCTTCAAAATCCTAACTCATTGTCGTATACATTTCATTTATTACGAACGTGAAATTTACCTTAAACAGTGGCAATTACTAATAACGTCGTTTGTATCGATTTTTCTGTCAAACAAATTTTATTCTACACTTGAAAATTCTTTCGATTATTCGGTAAAACTTCGTGATATCAACGACGACTTTCAATCTCATTTTCATCCGAACGTGACGAGACGTCTGGTAACGTGGCGACGCTGTTTCGAACGAAACAATGGGGGGTCCTTCTTTTTCGAGATATTCCTCCTGTTTTCTTGCAAGTTGGCGCGATAAACGAAACGCCTGCGATCATTTTTGCGAGAATACCGCGGATCGTAACTGCACGACATCGTTTTTGGCACGATCCTCTTCGCTATCGTTGCGGAGAAAGCACGCTTGGCATAGTGCTTAAGCCGATAAAGGCGCCGGAGATTATTACAATAACTTTTCGCCGCTACAGACGCCGCTGTAAATTGTACGGATTGTTTTCACGCGAGATCACCGCCGTAAGATTTGCTTTCCCTTTTTTAAAGGAAGCGGAAGACGCCCTTAAGGGAATGGTGGCAAGTATAAGAAGAAATAATTTCGCGATGGAAGAATGTTGAGTCTTTTGGGAAAATGTAGCACGGAATATCAAAATAATAGAAAATATAGTATAAAATATTTATAATTAAAAATTCAGATTATTTTTGTATCTTTTAGTTGTCGATTTATTAACATATTGTTTGCAAAAGTGAATGCATTTTGCGTTTAAATGACGATTAATAGGGATAAATAATTAAAGACTAATCACGTTCAATTTAAATTGGTCGCGATTAATATAGGCAGTAATTGGATATAAATTTCATTTCGGCGGATTAACGGTGCTGTTGGGAATAGGCACCTCGTCACTGCCGATAATAAAAACGATATCACGTTTAAATCCACTATTGTATGATAAAGCTGGATCACTTTTTCGATAAAAAATTTTTTATTCATCTTGGCAATGAAATTCCCCAAACGGAGACACACCCATCACGCGTCAAATTTATATTTCGTTTATCAAACAAAAAAAAAATCAAACTCTCGGACCACATTTCACCAATTTTAACGAATTTTGCTCAAACGTCGAATTATGTGGTACACTACAACTCTCGCTCGATGTATTCGACGAGATCAAAGAAGTTTCCGAATTACGTATGTAAATATATAAAATTTTTCGGTAAAATCCACGAAATTCAAAAGTTTTACCAATAAAATATCGTCTTTGGCGTCTATAAGACACAAAATGTAAAAATATATAAATATATTAAACACAAACTGAAACCAATCACACGGTAATAAAAAGAACAACTGTTAATTACTACAGAAAAAGAAAAAATGTATAAAAGAGCATCACATGCCGTGACAATCGAATGCTTAGGTGTCGATTTCATTTAATTTCGTGGGAAAGCATCGCAGGCGGGTTAAACGCGAAACGATAACGAGCAACGGGAAAGATAAATTGCTATACCACAAATTAGAGCCAGCTTTTCTGTCATAGTGGTGCGCACGAGAAATAATTACAAGGAGCGAGTTCCAGTGAAAGAGACATTACCTGGCCTGAACGTCTTTGTGAACGTTTTATACGCTCACTGAATATTATACGTACACCGATGGTAAAATAAGGACCAGGCGCTCGTTCAAATCAGTTCGAGCGACGATGATTCGCCGTGGAAACTGCTATTACGGTCGAAAACACCGAAAATGTCCCGTAATTGCCGGCAACTTGACAAAGGCGCGCTCGAAATATTATGCAACGCGACTGGGAAGAAGAATCATGCGAAGGAATGAAACGTTTAAGTCGAAGGATAGGAAAATAGAGCAAATTTTGGATAATTTATAAGACGTTCGTGGAAAATATCTTTACGAAGAGAATGAAGAAATAAAATCTAAATCCAGGTTTGCTTCATCTTCCAATATTTCACTCACAAATGCTATAGTGAATGTTTTACTTTTTGATATTTCGTACGTTTTTGCATATGGACATTCTGTGATCTTATGTATCTCGTTTTTTGGAATTTTTCAACTTCAGAAGTTTGGTACTTTGATTAGAATACAGAGAAATAAATAGAAAGATAGAAATGTTTGACGACGTAGAGTTTTCAAGAAGCGTAAGGGGTTTGCGAATGATTTTAGTACGTTGAAAAAAGTTTTATTTGCGATACTATAAAACAAGTGGTTTCGTAATACATTTTACGTAGGGATGTGCAATCAAAGATCGCTCGACGACGAAAAATAAATACTTATCGCGTATTTTTATCGCGTACATATACGAGATTTCTGGGACGAAATACTATTCGATACACTTAAACGTAGTTCATAATAATCTTACATCGATTAAACTCTATTTTTCTAATCTAATGAGTACTCATTAGAGTCGAGTATGATGATAATAGAAATTATTCCTTAAGTACACTTAATCTAGACATAAGTTTCTTAACTATCTTCGAAGTTACTATCTAATTTCAACTTGTATTAAGAAGTACACCAAAAAGGTTTTTCTTCTTTTTGTCTTTTTTACGATAATATCTTACTCGTAAGAAACATCATTCGAAGTGAAACAGAAATTATCCACAATTTTTAAAAAGTCGAAATTCTCTCCGTAACGACGGTACGAGAAAAATCATCTGCGATATCACAGATCGTGTTGTCGTAATTTTTTCATTGCTTGTCCACATAATTTCGTAGTGTCAACGCAGTCGAATCTTCTTCATCATGTTGAGAACGCTGGAGCCAGGCAGAGGGCAGGTAGGGTAGAAATTATGACATCCTTGACCTTCCATGCCGGATATCAGTTGACCCATATGCGCCGCGAAGTGGTACCTCGAGGGCACTTCCGCCATCGTGTTCAAGCTCGTGTCCCTGAAAAGTTTCCATGAAATATTCATCGTTTGTACTTCCTCTTTCGCCAGGGCGGCGCAAGTATCAAAATGTTGCCCCGCTAACGTAACGTTAATTAATGTAAATATTTAGCTAAATATTTATCACTGTTCCATAGTTGAAAAGTGAACTTTAATTCTTGCAAATTAAAGTCCCTTAGCAAAGCGTCCGCTGCTCAATGAGTTCCGGAAAACTGCGGTAACGTTGAAACTTTAATAACTTGCAGTAGCTGTTCCTATGTAAACGCGTGGTTTCCAAACGTATTTTATTAAAATGATCCTAGCTGTAGAATTACAAATTTTTTAAATAGTATGATAAATGTACTATACATATATTTTTACTCAAAGTCCCAGAACAGTTTATAGTTTTATTAAATCGTTGGATACTATTTGTCGATAGATTGAGAGTTTGTAGCAGTTTAATATGAGTCTAATATGATAATATAATAACTTCAATGAACTTGCTAATACCAAACATTAATTTATGCGCTACCTGGTTTCTTTATCATATAGAACACCATTCGACGATTATTCAACATTTTCCAGTTTCTAAGCAAATATAGCTGCCTTAACTCGATTGCAAATAATTACAATTAAGATGATATGGTGCAAATAAAATAAAGCATACTTAAACGTATTCTGATCTCAATAAAAGTAAACATCAATTTTGCCAAGAATTACCAGCTATTCATAATAGTTACAGAATAAAGCAAACTGACACTTGTTATTTAGATAAGTTTGACAACTCAACTGTTATTTAAAAGCTAATAGCTCTGTGCTACATTTATTTTTTATAACAAGTGCCAACATTATTTTTATAGATATTTATGCCAAGCTATCGTGAAATTTCATCTCTGCAAATATGAAATATGTAACGTCGTTACAAAAAATTAATTTAGCAATATTCGACGGTTGGTAAAAATCTCTTGCTTTTCCTTCTTGTGAAAGCGAATAGATTCACGCGAATAAGACGAAGCAGGTGTCATATTTACGAACACGTTTCGCAAGGATTATGTCGCGGAAACTCGTTTCGAAACGATCGAAAGAATAATCGACGGGCGTCGACGGCACTGGCACGCACGAAATCGACTCCACTTTCGCAACGTTTGACCATGATAAACTGGTTGAGAACAAGCCGCATAAGAACAGGCACAAGGCGAGTTGCCTTTTACTTTCGATATCGACTGCTGTCTGTAAATACGTGCACCAGAATCGTTACGCTCGATGAAACAGACTGCGAATTGCACGAACCAGCCTTTCTCTGGTTCCGTCCTGTTCACCAACTCAGAAGAAATGTGGGAAAATTGGGAACCTCCGGTCGACGCTCGCCACGCGAGCTACTTCCGTTTCCAACTTTCGATTCCAGTAGATTTTACTGCTTAATAAAATTTTCTGTCCGTATATCATTTATTCGGATTATTTTCTCATATCTTTTGACGTTAACTGTGTCGTCATTATTGGAATTTTGGTGGTAATTCTGCTTTAGTGTTCTAAAAATTCGATACTTTCCTCCTCGTTTCTGTATATGAATGTTTCACTCAGATTCTTTTCTCATATAGTATGATCAATATAAAAAATTAATAATATAATCTCATGTAATATTATTTAATTGCGCCGTTATTATTGGAATTTTGGTGGTAATTCTGCTTTATTGTTCTAAAAATTCGATACTTTTCTCCTCGTTTCTGTATAAGAATGTTTCATTCAGATTCTTTTCTTATATAATATAATCAATATAAAAAATCAATAATATAATCTCATGTAATATTAATTAATTCCACTGTTATTATTAGAATTTTGATGAATCTTTTTTAATATTCAAGAGTTTCAACGCAGACATTCCTGATTCTTTATAAAAACGTATTTTATTCGTGTATCTTTTTTGAAACTTTTACTATCTGGTTGCGTGATCGAAGAGAATTATGATTAACGCGCATATCAGCATAGAATCTGTAAATAAAGGTTGCGAAGGAAACGTTTCCATGATTTCTAATCCTCTTTGGTATCTTATTTGTAAAAACAGAAACATCTCTCTTTATCTCTCATTTTGCCTAAAACTCTCGCTGAAACGCATCGCGCTTCATAAAATAAATTAATTCGTAAAAATAAATAAATTTACAAAATGAATTATCGCGATAATTTTAGTAATTATGAAACAATTAAAATGTGTATCGGAAAGAAATTTAAATAAAGAGCACATGCGAAGGAATTTCTATTAAATAGAGAAACGCGTAGAATCATTACATGATTAATGCATTATCCAATCATTGCTAGGTTTTGAAAATTACAACATAGCTCACAAATGGATCTCTAACCAACAAATTAAATCGAAACACGTGAGAAAATTTATTAGATGATTCCAACATCTTCCAATCACTCTCGATTTTAACGATCGCTATATAGCTCACAAATATAATACTCATTCGTTGATACGCGACATGTTTTGGTAAAAAGAAGTTCAGATGCAAAAAAGTCGATTTTGACTTCTTCGTGATTTTTACAGACAAAAGTTTCTTTGCAATGAAAGCAACCCCAATCTCGTAGAATAATTATTCGCTTCACAACTCGCAATTAGAATCACGCACAATAACTACCAAGTCTTTACAAGTACATATTCTTATTTTTCAACGAAGTATTTTTTGTATTAAGTTTCATTTTCCTAGTCAAATCTCGTAATCATACGAAAGTACTATCAAATGATATGAAAATCTCAATATACTCGGATTTGATCAACCAATACATAAACGTTATAATAAATACAATAGTGCGCAAATACCACCTATGGCCACTGTATTAACAATGAAAATAGACAATTTGTACAACTTTAAACGCGTTTATCACGAGGAATCATTTTTGCACGTTAATCTCTTTTTACGTTAACCCAATTTCATATCAAATATATGAAACCCAAAGAAGACACAACGATCCATAATATCCGCGACGGCAACTGCCGATGAAGAAAGGCGTCCGCCTTATCTTGTAAACGAAAATATGGAAACTCACGTTCGATCCTTCGGGAAGTCGGAAGAAGGGGGTTGATCGTCGTAAGAAACAGTTTCGTCACGCATGGCTCCTGAGGAAGACGTCTCGCGGCCGCAAAAGGGAAATCTCCCTGTTTGCCCGTTTACGATCGCAGCCTCGAGGCGAGCATAACGAGCAAACGCAAAACGGCTTCTTAGCTTTTCCATCTTGATCGGTTTAACCCGGAGCGGTTCCATAAAAATCGGCCTCGCTATGGGAACGGCGTTTACGTACGCATAAAAGTAAATATAAAGCACGAATCCTTCCGGGACGTTAACCATCACGATCCACCGTGACATCGTTCCTTGTTGTCTGTTTAACTTTCGACTTTTTCCGCGTCCTTTTTATTTCCTTTTCCTGTTCGTTTGCGTGTATTTTAATTTGATGCTTCGTTGGGGAACGAGTGGAAAATTCGGGGGCAATGATCGAAGATCGGCCTTTGGATTTACTATGAGTGTTTTGATTTATCACGTGTATTGATAAACGCGACCATAAATTGGATGTTGTAGATTGCCGATTTTAGTGCACAAATCTCTTTTCGACCGTATCAAAGCTGGGATATCGGATTAAGCATTGTATTCTTCACACATTTTGTATATTCTTTGGCGATTTCCTGACGTTGTTTTAGAGACAAAAACTACTTAACGGCAACTATGAATCAGTTTGAAACGAATATTAAATTATACAAAGTTATGTTTCTCAATTATTTCAATTTTATTTACACGGATTTTCATGATTAAATTAGAGTATTAAAAAATATATGAATTACGAGAAATTTGTACGTCGATGTTTCAATAATATCTGTCACGTAAATCTGACAGAATTTTATCGATTCATTGCCAAAAGCTATTCTTACTAGATATCAATTATTTAATTATTTAATTAATTACTCTAACGGAAGAAACAGCACGAAAGGTTCGGAGCTTAATTTCTGTCAATTAAGCTCGACACGGTCGAAACGAAATTTAATTTCCGCGTGGAGAAGTAAAGAGCTGTATGTAATTTCGCGAGATGAACGGAAGCATCGTAGCCGAGCAACGACCGCGAATTAACCTTTAAAGCTGAGCTACCATTCTCTTCCTCTGTTTTCAATCTCCGGAAAACAAGAAGAAGAAAACGAAAAACAGAGATGTTTCTGTAACCAATTACGAAATGATATCGTCGATTCCACCGATTACCCTCGCTCGTAGGGACTAAATGATGTAAAATAGGATTCAGGGACAAGTGACGTTCGAATGGAACACGCTTCGGGCGTCGTAGAAAGTCGAAAGATTGAATAACCCGTGAAAAGGAAAGTGACGGATCGTTATAGCCTCCGTCAACGTAGAAGCACATGGTCGTTCTCTTTTCGAGACGGCTTACATAAGAGCAGAGGAACTTTCACGTTGTACTTCGACCTCTTGCTCGCAGGAAAACCGCTGGCTCTTTAATGACCGGAAATAGTAACGTCTTGCAGCTAAATACCAGATCTCCGTACATTCTTCCCTGTTCTCTTTCACTGCAACTCCATTCTATCTCGTGTAAATATTTGACCGCAATTTTATTTTTTACATTTATCATTCGCCAACTTCCATTTACAAACTATAAATTTGGTATGAAATTTGGAAGAGGAATATCGAGGATATGAGATTATCCCAACTTTAAGATACGGACAGTAGATCTGATATTTCTGAGAAGTTGGAATTTCCTACATTGCAGATTATAAAGTTGACAATTCGAATCACGTCCACGACACGGTTAGCATTTTTAAGCGCCTGTCAGGTCCACGCAGATGACATGTGACGAACTTCGATCCCGGATTAGAACTCGACAATAGGTCACCGGATGATGTCGCTAACGGGACGTTGTGCTACGCACTCTCCACCTGGTACGCGGTAGACGCACCACTTGTAAGGCGACCACGACAGTTTGACAGTCGCATGATCGCAAAGATATAGATTTCTACGTCGTAGAAAACGTTGACGAAAACATAGCCCCTAGACAGACACTTAGAGTGTAAGTAACACGTGCGTGGAGAATAAGACAAGTCTCATACATACTTACGTTTCATACTCTCTTACGTTCATAACTATTTCATCACTCGTCACTTACGTTCATCACTCATTCGTTCATCACTTACGTGAACAGTTACGTGCCTCACGACACGGATTTCATACTTAGAGGAAAGTGGGCTCTTACGTTCATACAACACACTTCACGCACGCTACAAATCTCTTCAAATAAACATACAAAAATCACAAACGAATTAGAACTTCTTAATCTACTACCACCTCGAGGGTTCATGTCGTTGAAGGTTCGCGACCCCAACCGAACCGAGTTTTCGATTTAACTGATCTCCACCTAGTTGAGAGGTGGCGACAAGGAGTATAGAAATTGTTCGCATGATTGGAAATTACACCGTCACATCGTATTACGAAATAAAATTTCTACTCTGTCAGTTCGGATTCCCGGCTCATAAAATTCAATTAAAGCTACAAATTACTCGAGTTTAAAACACGTGTCTACATGGCAGGAATCTATGGAAGAGAAAACTAGATATTTCCCTCTTGATTTCAAATTCCACGTGTCCCGCAGTGGAACAAAAAATTCCTGCTCATTCGCAGTTTCCAGTGCGAAAAATCCCGCATGACAATTTCTCTTTCAATCAATACCTACATCTCGCAAAAACACATACACGCGCAAAAGAAGAGAAGAGGAGAAAACAACAACGTGAAATCCGCCCCAAATCGCGTTGAAACGCGGAGATTTGGAGCGGGATCGAAACAGCGCGAGCCGACCGCGCATCGTCGCGGTCAATATTTGGCCGGTTTAACATAACTTTGCTTTTAATCAGCGAGCAAAATGACCCCCGATGGTGGCGGCGCGTGGCTGCGTTTCGCCTCTCGATCGTAAACGAATATCGCGAGATACTGCGGGCGTCATCCAATTTCAACGCGGCGAACCAGCGTCGCGACGTGCTTCGTAACCTCCGTGCGCGATCGTTCAACGTCGAACGCTCGTTCATTGAAAATTGCGCAACGCGGGGCCCGCTCAGCTCGCCATCCAATTTTCGATGACACGCTGCATCCTCGCGAGCAACGATATCGAGCCTGACTGTTCGACTGCATCTGTTTAGCGAGATATCGAACTGACGTTTGTTTGGCCTGTGCGCTCGGCTTGTTGTTTCGTGCACCAGGATCAAGCTTCGACCGCGCTGATCGATATTCCGACGATCGAAGAGAGCATTCGGCGCGTACACTGCTCCATCGGTGTAATCTGCAGATTGGAAGGTAATCCGACGAGCTGACGTTTAATTCTCCGACAGGAGGGAGTGGTGTCCAGAGGCTGCATATTGTTGTTTATGAACGCTGGGCTCGATTTACGTATAAAGTATGGCTGATTTAATAAGGTTTCTAGGTGGCGCGAGATTGTAACGTTGTGTGAGTGCGTGTGGCTATGTTTATTGTTCAATTAACAGTTCGCTATTGCGTAGTCAGGTTGTGAATCAATGATTCGTAACGCGCGTAAATTGTTTTAACGATTTTGTAACGAAGCGATCGTCTTCCTTGATCGAGCGTTTTACCAATTTTTGTATAAAAATTGACCTTATCGAATACGTGGCTTGATTTAGAAGATACTATCGAGATATCGATAACTCGTAGGAACAATGTTTCGGCACAAGCTACGATAGAATACAATCTTTCTATAAAAATTGAGAAACTCCATCATCCAATATCTCAGCTTCATATTGAACATATCATAAAACAAATATCGAGAGACATTGGCAGCTAGTAAAAAGAACAAGACCAACGTTTCGACACGCAATCCACGATAGAATACGATTTATCTATACGAAATTAGGAAGCAATTAACTTGAGCTACGAGATACCATTGAATAATATCGAGACATTGATAGCTCGTAAACAGAACGAGGACAACAGTCCAACTCAGTCCAGGATGTAATATAAATTTCACAACGTGACATTGGTGTCTCTTATTATGGTTGCTGACCTATCGAGAATCTCATGATCCAGCGAATTCGCATTACCGTCGATGGTGATCGAAAGTGGAAAGTGAAAGTGGTAAACTGGAACGAGTCGATGATGAAAGTGGACGAGCTACGAGCGCCCTGTGAGGTGTCGTAAAAGTTCCAGCGCGAAACTGCTCCATCATCCCGGAGGTTTCGAACGTCAATCAACTCTGTCGAACGGTTCGTAAACGTTCTTAGTGCGTAATTGCTGTTTCTTCGTCATGATCTATTTCGTTTCTTTCACCCGGTTAAAAGCGGAACGTTTCGGACTACTTGGTACATAGCGGCAATCGAAAATGTATTTCCACGGAGGACTTGGAATATTGATGAACCACTACGCGGATGATTTTCTAATTGAAAAGAAAAGTTACTGCTCGGTTTCTTAATGTTTCTAGACGGTTCAGTGTAGTAGGCGATGGAATTTTTATGGAATACTAATTTGTAGATAGCTTTATATGGGTGCTTAGACAGCAGGACTATGAAAATAGTAAAAATGACAGATTGATAGCGTCGTATAGAAATCTATAGAGAAATTTAGACAGAAAATTTATAGAGAAATTTATATGGACTGTTAGCCCAATTTTATATTTTAATCATCGCTAGCTCTAGTGCTAAACATTCGACGAAAGAATTTTTAACACTGAACACACATTTGGGCAAAATCAATGACCAAAATTGTTAAATAATTCGATCATTAATTTATAAGGAAATTTATAGAGAAATTTATATGGACTGTTAGTCCAATTTTATATTTTAATCATCGCTAGTTTTAGTGCTAAACATTCGACGAAAGAATTTTTAACACTGAACACACATTTGGGCAAAATCAATGACCAAAATTGTTAAATAATTCGATCATTAATTTATAAGGAAATTTATAGAGAAATTTATATGGACTGTTAGCCCAATTTTATATTTTAATCATCGCTAGCTCTAGTGCTAAACATTCGACGAAAGAATTTTTAACACTGAACACACATTTGGGCAAAATCAATGACCAAAATTGTTAAATAATTCGATCGTTAATTTATAAGGAAATTTATAGAGAAATTTATATGGACTGTTAGTCCAATTTTATATTTTAATCATCGCTAGTTTTAGTGCTAAACATTCGACGAAAGAATTTTTAACACTGAACACATTTGGGCAAAATCAATGACCAAAATTGTTAAATAATTCGATCGTTAATTTATAAGGAAATTTAAATCGAGCTATGCATTAATTTCTTTTCTGTCCTTGGACTTATCTACTTAGGAGAAACAAACAACTCCTCGTTTACCTGATTAAGTTTAACAGTGACCGTTCCATCTCACTCAGCTGATCCTGATGGACGGACGAGGTCAGTTCGCATATAAGCTTGGGCAAGCAAGCCGTCTTGATCGTCGTCATCATCTTCGCGCGTCGCGAGATCGCTGTAAAGTAATTTATATATAAGTTACATAAACTTTTCTAAATATCCCACCATTAACGAACTAATGAATATTTAATGTTTATGTAAATTAGTTTAGAATAGCATCTTTAATTGTAGAATAGCATCTTTAATGTATCTCGCCTTGGAAATCAAGCTACGAATGTTTTTACCTTTTAGGTAGATAATTTAAGTAAACAATTCTCACTCTTTTGCTCTCCAACTTGTTTATCTTCAACGTTTATTTCGATCTGTTTATTGTTTTCTTGCTTCGAGTTATATAGTCTTGTGATTAATACGAACTATCGGGTCGTTAAAGCGAGAAATATTAATTAAATCGGACAGCTGGGCCGTGGAATGTTTCGATGATCTATTGTCACGGTTGCGACAATTGATTCTATTTTATTCCAAGATTGCGTAAGGAACCTGGTGAAATTATACTAAGTGGATAATACTTGACAACAATATCGTAAAAGCCTGCAAATCGTATTTTGTAAATGTGTAGCGAATAATAAAAATTTTTAAGAAATTCTATTAATTCGGATAGTTGACTCGTACACGACTAACGAAAAATATAATACACTCTACATGCTGCACACTATCGATTAAATGTACACAAATAGCGCCAAACAATCAACGTTCAGAACATAAAAAGATAATCGCTTCAGGTAAAACTGCAGGTAAAAAATGTAGTAAATTTCTGGAACGAGGATTAAGGAATTTCTGTTACATTAATACGATGAATTTTTCTCTCAAATTGTTTGAAATCCAATTTGATGGATAAAAGAGTCCAATATTTTGTACATTATGCTCTCTCGCTCGCAGTAAGAATTTCTCCAATTTGATGACTATTATGGAACACAATTTATTCAACGAATTTAATGAATATACAACGCGAGTCATTGTTGTCCCCACCTTGAATAACGAATCATATAAAATTTGTATCAAATTTGTTGTTTCTGTAATTACTAAGACTATGCAAATACTTTTAACAAAACGAATATTAACTTTCATTGAGTAAGGAGAATAATACTCTACTTTTAATTATCTACAGCTCAACGCATTACAAATCAGTAGCCGATCGAAGCTCTTCATCCACATGGGATTCAATCGAACTCAAACTCAATCAATAGATCGATCAATGAGATCAAACTCAACGAATAACGAAATTAACACTTCCTTTAACACGCCGGGACGAAACCGTACACGAAACCACGATAAAAAATCTGATGACTCGTTAGAATGCACAAGTACATTAGCATAACATTTCCGGAAATTACAATTACATTACGAACATTCTTTAGCGCGTCGATAGTCGAGATTTCATGCGCTTGTAAATTATTCCTTACCGTTTTCTTTCTCGTTATCCTTCTTCACCGTCGTCAAGGCTACCCTATCTCCAGGAATCTTGCTTGCAGGATCCTCCAGACTTTTAACCGGTTCAGTGATATTTTGCCGAGACGATCGACCGAAAATCGTGAAGATCACGTAGCTGTAGTCACCGGCGAACATGAGGAACATCCCGAGGAATATCACGAGACGCACAGTGCTGGTGTCCATAGCCATGCCGACTGGCGTCCTTGTAACGTCACGTCCGTACCGATCGACGATCCTCGATTCACTGCGGCCTCTACCGATTCAAGGACCGGATCGGAAGAGCACGCCGCGCGGCTGGATTTGCTGTTTGAACTTTAATCCTCGCTCTGCTACACCTAATATAGCCGTCGATTAAGACGCAAGGTCTTAGAAGGATTAGCAGACAAAGAGGGTTATATTACCGATATTAATCTTCGTATTAGAATTACGGCGAGGACAAGAGTTCAATAAATTGACATCGTCTTGGAATTACAGTGGCTACAAAAAATATTATTGCGTATCATCGTTGTTTAGAACGTAACGTCGGAGGCGACCACGCTGCGTCGGAATAAATTAGAACGAAAGATCAAGCCGATAATAAATAATCACGGACGCGAGACGAGGAGATTATCAAAACAAGAGTTCATTACAACTATCAGGGGATTATTAGGGCAAAAACAATTATTGCTTCGAACTTCACGTTGGAGCCGTTGGAAACAGGCGTATTTATCGTAACATTTACGTACTAATTAATCGAGTCTAAATATACTATGATTTAATAATATTCTCGTATGACTAGGGAAATTATACCAAGTTATAAGAGTTTACTATAACTCAAAATTAGATTAACGAAACGATCATAATATTTAAGGTAGGTAACGGAGTAAATAAATCGAAATTGCACTTCTAAACTTTGTACGGGCGCGAACAATTAGAGAGAAATTAGAACGGATTAACGTCGAGCACGGTGAATATCACACGTGATGGTAGATTTGTAAATTACAAAGCGAGATCGCGTAAGTGCGTAGGCCGAGCGCAACTCGCCGATTTATGCCGTATACGTGCTGTTCGTCTCATTGGAGAATTTTAGATTTTTGTGCAAACAGCGATCGAAACCGCGATCAAACAGCATTTTCGACAATGAAACGTGAGATGTCAACGAAGACGATGAAACGGAAAACAGTTATCGGCCGTCGTTGACAGCCTTGACAGTTCGGTGAGCTGTTGCTAAGCCGTCGAGTCGCCGAACGTTGCCGAAGATAGCGCTGCTATTGTAGAATCTTTGAAATTCGAAGAACAATAGTCGACTGCTCGAGGATAATATAAAAACAGACGCAATGGCTTCGAATGTTGCGATGCAAACACTCGGCGCTAGACAGAGGCACTCCGGTTGCTAAAGCAGCAACAATTATTGTCTCGAATTTATCGTTGGTATCGTTGGAAACGATTGTTATTTATCGTAACAATTACTCAATTAGGTCCAAGTATATTAAGTTTCGCATGGTTTAGTGATACTTTCATATCACGATAAACATTTGATACCTTGAGAATGAAATGTAAAACCTTCAGGCTCTTGTACACGTTGAAGCACGTTGCTATGCATGCGTCGACACCTGCGTTTCATGAAATCTGCACCAGTTCCAGTCTACCGGATTACCGATTCTCCTTAGTTCGTGATGCGATACCAATGTCGAAATATGCGTGCTACAATGTCTGATTATTCTCCAAATATTAATCGTCAATAACAGAGGGCGACATTAACTGCAAAAAATAAAGAATTAAAGATGAAAAAGAAACGAACAAAGTGATGGTTAATTAAGAGAAACAGGTTTTCTAATTTCACGTTATTAAGAGAAGTAAACACGAACAAACCGAGCGATTATAGAAATTATTTGCCTATGGATAACTCTGTTTTTCGATACCAGATGGAAACAGGTCTCTCAAGGATTAGAAAACAAAATACAATGATGAGAGCCTACTGTAAACTAATTGATGATTCGCGTTACACGTGGAAAAAACCTGCGTCCCGATCGGTTCAGTTAAAACGTGATTCTGATTCCTACATCGATACAAGTTGCTTCTGATACGCATATATTGTAACGTGTATCATGCATCGCAACATGTTTCAACATGTATAGGGGCTAGGGGTCTTTATAGGAAAACGTTTTATTGGGAAAGAAGGGTATGTGCAAATACTTTTTGTAGCTACCGTAATCTTTCGTAATGCCGCCTGATGTGCAAGTTACATAGTATTCGTATATCTGCAGCTTTCAATTTTTGCTTTGCTTCTTTATGAACGTGTTTATCGCGCTGTAATGTAGTAATGCAATGGTAGTTAAGAATTTATTTCTGGCGATCATTAATCGATAATTGTTAGAACATACGGGTTCAATTAAATACTATAATCGGTTAGAATTCTGAGTTGAAAATAGGAATTTTTGTACAGTTGTTACTTTGGATATTTTTATATTCTCTTTAATAGTAATTGAATAGGATAGTATCAGCATTGTTAGAAAATATTAGTATTAGTCAGTTAGTATAGCCCGGTTAGTTTTAGCGTTTTTCTTATGGACATAAGGTTGTTCCAGCAGGTGAAAGAAATTCTTATACAATTATTGCCTGAAATAATTTGTATGTTTAGTAATAATTAAACAGAAAACTGTTAAACAATGTTGATTAATATTTAATAATTACTTGCCGACAAAATTGGACCTTAGAATTATTAAGGTCTTCGTAAGAATTTGAAAGGAGAGCGTTCAAGTTATGCAATAGCCATGTTACAACGCCTTAACCTGATTTTTGAGAGCATGTAAATACACATAGCGAAACAATACGTACTCGTGAGAAGCATAGACGATGTGCTAAGCCTGTGGTCACGGATCGTCAACTTTCAACGTGGAGGATGTTATAGCAGAACTTTCGCTTTCTGTTCACTTCCACTTTCTTCGATCCCGTGTGTCGCAATGCCAACGCAATCCCGAACGATGGAACACTATACTTAAAACTGAGCCACACAAGTCAAATTTTTCCAATACTCCTCCGAATCGGATTCTGTCCTTTCTTTGTTTAAAATTGAATCGGTGCAAAACTGGTTTGTAGCCCGCGGAATGCACTGAAACACTGCTCCGTTAAAAGTGAAATCACTGACACGAACACGAGCGGTAACAAAGCTTTCTAAACTCTAATTAATGCTGTACTCGACACGGGCACAAAGTTACGGGAAATTATAGCGTTTTGATTAAATAATTGAATTTGTCAGGTCAAGTACAAAAACTTATGTGTGTATTCGATGACGAATGCGTTCCGATTGGAGGAATTCAGCGACGCTGCCGCGGTCTACCGACGTCGCGGAATGACTGTGAATGATTCGAAACCACGGCCTACGGACCTAACGAGTTGTCAGTGAAAGTTGGACACTCGGCCGCAACTCGCAGCGATCGGATCGGCCGATCTCGTGCCGTGGTTCGTTTATTCGCCAGTTTGTCTGGCGAGAACCGGTGCGAACACCTAACAAGCATTTTTCACTTTGTTCTGATAGCGCACGAGTTCTATATCTTATCGGATAAAACAAATACAGATTCGTATTTAATCGACTTTCCACTTAGTATGAATTTATTAATTAATTTATTAATTCCGTATTGTTTCTTTTCCTCTACATGCGGTATTTCTAGTAATCTCCAGTTTTAATTGTTAATAGAATATTAAATTTTTAATGGAAATACTAAGTATGGAAATTGTTAGAAACAGTATTCTTCTTAAATCAAAAACTATTCACTCTAATTTCTTTCTACGATATAAGATACTGGAAAAGTAGAACATGAAATTTTCTTTGAAGTTTTATTTGTGTCATTTAATAATTTCAGTTTTCTTCGTTAGTACAAATAATATTTTGTCAAATACAACATCAAAATGTTCTTCTCATTCTTCGATATCTCGACACACAACGGAATAAACATTTATATGGAGAAATTATTTTTCAACAACACTTCTACACATGTAATACGATGCTTGCTCTCGCAATCCTGAATAAATGTATTTTCCAGTTCCACGATATATCCTGCGTACGTAGAACAAAAAGAATTTTTCTTCGAGTAAACCAGTTTGTCCAAGGGCAATGATACGTGCGCGTCCAGATCAGACAAAAGATCAGTCACGTACTATCTTCAAAGTCCATATAGATACGTTCGCTTTACTTCATAAATTTCCATAATAATAAATTTTCATAAATTCGTTTAAGCTCGGTTAATTGATTTTGCTTTAATTGCCACTTTTCTACCCAATGTGCATTGAAACTTGATTCTATTTTTAATTTCACTTTCCCACAGAGTCATCGTATACGCGTTGCACTCTGACACACGTCTGTAAAGACGTCAACGTATTTCGTAATTGCTATAGTCGCGTGAGAAAAAGTTTGATAATCTACAATGTATGATCGTGTAATCCGAATAACGTTTTTCCTCGGCACTAGTATTCGACGTAAACGTGGTAATTAATTTTGCAAATTACGATTAACGATATGCACGAAGTAAATATCCAATGCATGCTGATGAATAGTTGAATTACTTGGCAGAAATGACAATTAGATGACATTAGAGATACTTAATCCCAACAAGTCAATTTCGCTAGAAAAGGACAAGCAATATTTTATATACGTGATTATAATTATGTATAAAGAAGATAAATATAAAGTAGGAAGTGCGTAATATTTCCTATATATTATTCAATTTATTGCAAGTACTTGTGACTGATATATTTAAGAAATATATTATATAGCCTATTTTCAAGCAGTATATTTAATATTTTTGCTGCGTGAAAACTGTGACGAGACCCAACAACGATCTGGTAAAAGGTGTCACATTCTTCAGAGACTCGTCGTGCAATTTTTTCATACTAAAACGCGTCGAAATGCCACTACTAGAGAATTTTCCTGGTCGCTTTCTTCGTCTATCGTCTCGTCGACGATCTCCAGCACTCCACATGAATTTATCAGGCTCTGAAATCATCGAGAATCATAAAAGTCACTTTCGACATGAAAAGGTATTCGAAAAATCGTGTCTAAACTAACGTCTGTAACTTGCTAAGAATATATGCAAATTCCTGTGTGCAAATGTATGCAAATTCACACAAACTCATAATTTCTGTCAGTAATTTATAAAATATTTGAAAAAGTTATGGTAATCTCGATTATGTTGCCAGCCGATGCTTCGTCTATTCCTTTTGCTAGTAGGGAAAAGAGAAAGTAAATCGGCGATATTTTATTCTCTCCTTTTTATAGAGATTAATTAATTAAACTCGGGTAAACTAGCTATCGTTTAAGACGATAATTATCTAATTTGACGACAAATTACGAAATATTAGGTTGTCCCAAAAGTTCCTTTCGTTTTATAAGGAAATAGTAGATGCACAACATTTTTTGTTTTATATTATTTTATCGAATTACGTTTGATCCATTTTATTCTACTACTACAAAATGAATCATACGTAAATCCATAAAATAATATAAAATAAAAAATTTTGTGCATCTATTATTCCACTTATGAAACGAAAGAAACTTTTGGAACAATCTAATATTTCGCGGACGTAATATAAGAATCAAATATTACCACGGACATAACTTAAGACTAAGTTCTCTTAAGTTCTCTTTGTAACGTTAATTGCAATATTTAGAAACGCTTTTATTTAACGAGAAATATAAATTCAAAAAAAATGGGTAAAATAGCGCTTACGGTGATAAATCGTGGATTCCTCGGAAGCTTCCACGGATGCGTAGTTACTTGTGTCCGATTTTTGGGGGTGCGGTCGCAGCTGAAGCCGCGGGAGGTGGACGACGTTGGCCAGGAGGTCGAGAGACAAAGATCCCATACTTCCTAGGTGGAGGTTCCGGTGGTTGCGGCGGTGGAAACGACGGTTCGAGTATCTTCAACACAATGTGAAACATATTTCTATTAATTCTCATTAATGTCAATTCGATATTCGATCAATAACGAACCTCTTATATGATATAATTTATTACTAAATAGATTGCAGGTGCTCATCCATTTACGAGAAATGTAAAAATAGAGATTTCTTTTCTGATATTCTCTCTGGAGAGCATACTCTTTTTATAGAACACAGAGACGATTATTAAAGAAGAAAATTAATTTAGAAATTAGAAAGAAAATTAAGAAAAAGATACAATACAACGAAATCCTTTTTTTAAATTTCTTTAAAGTAAAAGACATGCAAATAATTTTACTAAGTTGCTCAAAATTCAAATAAATACTATTTCTGATTAGCATTTTTGTGTATATTTATTTAATTCTTTCTTGTCAGTTTCGAATGGCCTTCGACTATTTACAACTGTAGAATATCTATATCCAATACAACAATAATACTTTTCTTCGATCATTGATCTAATTTCTCTAGTTCTTATTATATCTAATCTAACCTATCGAAGTAATATAAGTAGAATAATAATAATAATAATAATAATAATAATAATAATAATAATAGTGTTCGAAGAGGAACGAAAAGTATTTTTTCTAACAAGATAATGTCAGAGTAATCACTATGCTTTCACTATGAAAATTAGCAAACTTATGCAAAACGTACAAAGCAGAATACTCATAACATTTAAGGGATGAAGCAAACCTCCATTTACATTCAATTTCTTCGATTGTATTCCTAGTACCGCAAATTTGTATAAACATCCACAGACTAATTATTATCAATAAGGGATTACCGTGGTCCATTATCCAAGCGAGCTATCGATACATTACGTAATCAAGACACACAATAATCCTAACAATAATACGACGACGATCCTATCGACGTCAGCATTAACTCTTCCACGGGGTTCGAAAGCCTCGACTATTCCGTTGAATGCGTCTTAACTAACCGAGAGTCCTATGGTTTTCCCCAATTTCGTTCGCCAGACACCGAAATAACTTTACACGTCGCGTCCCGGTGGTCGCGAGTTCCCTAACAGAATTCCTGAACAATCTGTTCGTCTCCGTTTTGCTGGCGGTTTGGGAACGCTGGCCCAAGCTGTTACAACGACTGGCGCAACCGGTAGTAAGAGGTAAACCGCCCTCCCCGTCTTCATTTTCTTGACAATTACAGAACACCGTCACGTAGGGAAAATCGGTGCACACAGTTTAATTGAAACGTACCTTGAGATTCTCGAGCGAGACCGTTCGTCCTTCGCCAAAACACGGTCCCGCGCGTTCGTTTTCTCGGTCAGCGACGTCGCCCGCAGAACTCTTGCACGATTCTCCGCCGGATATGTACTGGAAATCAACTACGAGTTAATGACAATCGAGGAATTTCTCTATAGAAGGAATTCCGTGTTATGTTTCATATAGAAGAAATGCTTTTTCGATACTTTCTTCACCACTTTCTCCAGTTCCAGTAGCTTGCCCTCCGCGTTGATCAGTTCCGCGCTTAGACGTTGCATCTGAATTATAATAATCTTGTTGAGACTCGATAAAGCAAACGAATCTTGTGGGGCTAGGAGTTTTGGAAACTTAATTCCATGGTTGCTTCGTCTTTGAGATTATTTTGCAACTAATTTCGTTTTTTTTTTTTTTTTGTAGTTAAAAAGTTTCGTAAGCTTTAAGATAGTATGGAAGATCATGTTACGTCGTAATTCTTTTTAAAATCGTCAGATTTTCGTGTATCGAAACGAGAACGAAATCGAAGGATAAAAATTCGAAGGTTGTAAGCTACTTTCTGGAAATCGCAATGGAAACTACCCCTTTTTTGTAATTGAAAATATTTCGTTCACGTGCACCTATGTTTTTGCTAATTATAGAATTAAGTTGTTATAGGTAGAATTATAAATAAAGTAGAATAAAAAGATGAAAATCTTTAGACATATTTATAACATTAACGAGACGATTGAACTTTCAGTTACCTCGTCTTCCAGTTCCTGCGATGTTAATCTCTGCGTTTCTTTCTGAAAATTTTTAATGAAATTCACTTATTCATTGTTTATTGTGATTTTTGAAAGAACTGAAAGTTTCTTCTAGACACCAACCACTTTAACCACCGCCTCGTCGTATTCCGTTTTCTTATCTTTCAACGCCACTACGTCTTCCAGTCTCTGCAACAATCGTTTAAACGAGAAATCGATACGATTGAATTTCTATTATTATCAGTCAGTCGACGCACCGTTCTGTTCTCCTCCATGATTTTTAGCATCTCCTTATTCGCCTTCTCCATTTTTCTTATCACCTACAATTAAGAAACAAATTAAGCCTCCTAAACAATAATTAATTAATTAATTAATAATGTAATTGAAATTTTAGATGTCTATAATTAGCATGGTACTAAATTACTAAATAAGAAGTCTAAGAATGTTGACACAAATCATTTCGAAGGTAATAAAAGCGTTAAAAAAAATCATCGCAGTCGCACCAATCACTGTAATTAATTGTTTTAAATTATCGATAGATTATTATAGTTCTCGAAAAAGATTGGTTTCGATTAGTAAATTTTAACAATTATAATGTTTGATTTGAATTCTTCGAGCTTCATGGAAAAGAAATTATAAGAGAAATATCAAAGTATAATACGACAGCGGAAAATGTATTGTATGGTAATTTTGGATTACCTGCAAATGTTGAAAAAATTTATCTTAAATTTTCCGAGCAAAATTTACAGTTGCACTTACCGTAGTGGCGTACCACAGAGCAACGTAAAAAAGTATGTGCACCAGAATGCAAACGTAGACGTTGTCCAACACGTACACCCGTATGAACGACTGTGGCGCAATAAGAAACGGAAGTCAGTAGAAATCACGCGATGTCTCGTGATTTTCACGGTCTTTACTTGACGATCGTATACATCAACGAGCTTTAGAATCGGGTAGGACTTTGCCAGCCGGGAGAAGTAGCTCTGCTTCTGTAAGAACATCCCCGCGAATGTAATCCATTAGACGGGATTGCCAAGGATTTCGAAAATTCCTCACGAAGGATGAAAAATATCGTCGATAGAGAAATACTCGACACGAGACACGTCTCTTCGAGACGAAAATCTGCCAGATGTTACATCACCGACGTTCTGAATCGAGTAACGATTGAATAATCGACTATCGAGTAATCGAATATTTATGACATTTGAAAATGATAAAGCAAAGTTTAAGAAGCAAAGAAAGTATTTTATATTCGTAAGTGTTCTATCTTCCTCTATCTTCTCCTGTTGCTTTATATCTTTTGAGTGTTTGATTTATTGTATCTAAAAATAAATTCTGATATAGTTTCGAAAGCAAACGTTCAAAGAATGAGAAGATATTGCATGGTATTTTATATTCTTATTCTTTTTCAAAGAATTACATTCTCCTTATTAAGATTGGAAAATAACATTTGATAGATTGCTCGAAATCGAAAAGGCATTCACCTGGCATTGCTGTTATTAAAGGAACGAAATTACGCTCTGTCTAAATCTCGTGATTACCAGCTTACCTATTAATTCAAGAACGAAGCATTAGAATAATAATGTTAATTAATTCGCGCGTGCGACGTATGTTATTTCAAAACGAGTTATCCTGTCTTAACGCTCATTTCACAGCATAAACCAGCGCGATCAACGTGTGGCGTGACTCACTGGTGGTTCGCAACAGCTTCATTTTATGCGATAACGTGAACCACCGGTGAGTCACGCTATTTTTTTATAATTTTTATATCGCTATCAAGATTCGAATTCAATTAGATCTAACCACAAAGAACGGCATCGATCGTTTACGATAATTACCATTGTCCGAACAACAACGTAATATTAAATTCTAAAAGAAAATCTCAACAAACATACGCTCGAGCAAAGGCATTAAGCGTATAATTAAAGTGAAATTTTACACCCAACGAACGCCATAATGGACTAAATTTCAATTAAGGTATCGATTAAACCAGATTCCATAAAGAAACTAATAACACATTATTGGGGGTGTCATTAATTAACAGGGGACATAATTTACTTGTACCCGTTGGCCAAAGGAGTGATCCACCGATAATCGCGTATTATTAAACCCTGTTCACGGCAGCTTCAATGGCTGACTTAATTTCGCAATCGTCGCGTTATCGCTTGGTCGATTCGTGATATAATGATGCACCAGCCATGTTGACAATGCCGCCGATAATAAGCTGCGACAGCGGCAGCTGTCGAAGGAAATTAATGAGGTGAAAACAGAGAACAGGGAGAAATAGAAAGAAATAGAAAAAATTAGAAAGAGGAAAGGAAGGGCAAGACTTTCGCGTGTACACGATCTTATTTTCTAATTAGTAAATAATTAGATATTCGATTTGAGAACGTATATGTACGTGTTTAATAGAGATGGTTAAGCTTGGTCGCGTAATTCCTTGTTATCATTCGTTAAGCGAGTCGACTCGAAATGAGACGTATTCCAGCGATTTTATCACAATCAGCTCGTAAAGTAATTCGCCAGTAATTTATGAAGATGCTAATTGGTCCGTGGCGTCCAAGCGCTTTTAGCGAGTCAGCCTTCGCAATTTCACGAGGTTCGATCTCGAAACCGCGGCCTCGAAATTATCGTCGAATTCTGCATTAATAATACAAATGCTTTTCCCGTGTTTGCGTGTAATTTTCCATCGTCTGATGAAAGAATCGCCGAAATACGATAATTTTAATGCGTCAGCAACGAGAATTTATTCGAACGAGATCCGCTTAATATCACTAATTTTACAACGTCTGTATCGTGATACGGGGTGGTTGAGGGGTGAAAGAAGAATCGAAACGCGTTTTGGAAGGACGTGTGAGTGTAATATCGATAATGAAGAGCGCAAGCACGGTGAATGAAAATTATGAACACGTTTATTGATTTATAATGTGTGGGCTTGCGTTTTAATTGGTTTAATGTTTGTTTAATGTAGAACACGATATCTGCTTGTAACGTAAAGCACTATGATGGAGATGTTTAAACGGAAACAATTAAAATGCCTGCTTCGAAGCTAATTAATATTATAACGATACAAAGCGAAGAATGGAAGAAGAGTAATTATCTACGTTGCTATATGGCAGAAATTTCATTTTAACCCCTTCACTTTCAACGAAGAAGTTATATTCGCGGTATCGATCATAGATTCGATATTTAAACCAACAATGGTTGTGTGAAATTTAAGTTTCAGTTTCGTAGACTTGTAGAGGACTCTTAAATAAATATTATGTATAATATTTCAATATTATATGATATGACATTGCAAAGTAACAGTATCATCAAAGTAACATTTACATAAAATTCTTCCAAAGAAATCATAAGAATCGAGCTAATCGAATGTATCGAAATATTTCAAATAATCTTATTTGTTATTTAATGTTTTCGAATAACTTTAATCAAATACTGATATTTAAACGAGGTCCATTAATCGGATTAAAAGGACCGCGTGCACGGAATTAACGCGCGCAATTAAATCTCACAATCGCACAGCGTGACATGAAGTGAACAAAAATCGGAATAATCATTGTTCGATTTTGATCTTATTATTCGATGATATCGTCAGTCTGTAAATAATATAAATGTCAATTATAATTTCATATACGTAATTATAATAATTTAAATAACCTAATCCCAAAAATCGATGGAAGATTAGTAAAAATCGTTTCTCCATGACGATCGAATCACTTGAAGATTAGCTCACTTGTTCATTATACGTCATACAAAGATAATATCGAGAAGGTATCAAGTTTCAGGAAAATTCCACATTGTATGAATTTTTTTACCTTTGTCCTGAATTCTCATTCAGATAACACACTGTGGAACACGAGAACGTTGCCTGCGAACGTGCGAACATGGCGTACGGACGTGTGAACCTGTTGTGCGAACGTGGCTAACGAATTTCGATTTGTGTCGCGAATCCTCATTCAAATGTCGCACTGTGAATCGTCTCGGTCAAGAATCACCGTTTCGCGTGAACGAAACAGCCCAAACAAAACTATAATTTAGCAGGGAACGCGACATCGAACAAAGCGCGGTAAAAAATTCAGTACGCCGCGACAGTTCGCTCGCGCGATCTGTCTCGCATCGTTTCGCAAACAAGAAGCGTCGCTACGATATCGATTCTTCGTCGACCAATCCACCAGTATCCGTGTTCGAAAAAAAAGAAAAAAGAAAAAAGACGCTAGACTGGTACTAAAAAAAACGAAGGAAAAATATAGAATAAAAGAAATTATGAGTAATAACGTTAATTATGCAGTCTCATATCAATCTAGTTAACATAAGAATTAATACCTAATAAAAACATCGTGGGTTTATCATCTCTCCCTACGAGGCTTACATATATCTTCGAATCTGTCATATTATTTGCTTCTTCAACCGTAATATTTAAATTAGTCATCGAGTGACATAAAAGTCAGTGAATTGACAAAAATGGTTTTATCCTTTTTCCCCTATTACCCACTTTTGTACGATCTCCACGCTTCTCCATCCTTGGAAAGAGATCATCCACAACGCCAACAAATCTCTCGTCCACCTAAACGCTAGACAAACGCGTTTGTCCAAACAATCTAGTCGGGTCACGTTAAAGCATATTAGAAATTAATCCCGGGGCGATCGACGTCAGCATTCGATTAAATAAACAGGAATTAGCACATGAAAGACGGTGGCGATGGCACGACAATCGTCCACCGTTCGAAGAGGGAAGACACCACTTGTCGTTTCCCATCGCGCCTCGCGGCCTCGGGGTTGACTAACTAAATACGAAGTTAGCTCCGAAAATGGGGCCCGGGGCCAGGGTTAAACCAACCTTAAAAAGCTTCGTTCGCCGTGCAAACACGCCGCGAGTCAACTGCGAAAACACTTGAGATCACTTAGACGAATCACCGTTCCCCTTTTGCCACCCTTCCGCTTGCGATTTCCGCCCCTGTCGCTGACGAGTCGATGTTTATGTAAAACAGTAGCCGATATGGATCGACGAGTATCTCAGTTTGGTGTGCCTGTGTGTGTTAAACGAAACTCTAGCCGTGGCTGGATCCACTTGACGCGTCAAAAACGTCAGTTACACTGATACCAAGGGGGTGGATCGCTTTTGTCGGCACCGGATCCTGGACTATGGTTGCCACTAGGAATTCGAGCATCTTCGGGGCGCTGTTGTTATTTCCAAGAGGGTGGCTGATTGGGTTGAACGATTTGGAATTGGGGATTGCATCTAGCTGCTCTTATTAGCGACTGTGCTTTTCGATTATGAAAATAGTAGCCAGTTGATGAAATTAATATTTGTGGGAAAAATTTTCAGAGATCTTTATGATGCCTTTCTACACACTGGAAGTTGATTCTTTAAACTATAGATCGGATTTTTATTGTTCACAAGGCTATATATTAACAAACAATTTTCGTATAACACTTGTCTGTTTCGATCTTTGAAGTTGAAGTGATTTATCATATCCTTCTCCTTTCTCCTAAGTCAGTGTTGAATTTCTTAAAAAATAAATGACCTCCTTCTTACTTATTGCTCACGATATATCATACGACTTACGCTTTATTCTAAAATACATTCAGAAATATAATATTGGTAATGTAATCACTTTTCTCTTCTTTCCAATTTATAAAGTTTTATTTACGAACTGTTATAAAATTCCCTTTTCCTATTTCGCAATTTTTAATTTCCTCCCCCGACTCTATTCGTAGATATTAATTTTGCACCCAAACTACAATCCATTATTTCTTCGAATAAAAATCCCCCCAAAATTCATAATACCTTAATTTTGCTAAACTCTGGCAAAGATTCGTTCCAGCGGGTTGCCTTCCTTTGGAACAGAGCATGTCGAGAACGTTGCACGGGGTGCAAACGCAATTTTCAGGCGAGAGAACCCCCGGTAAAACAAACTCGCGTCGTCTGGTCGTTTCACGAGCGAGTTATCGCGCGATCGGCGTGTAAGAGGCGAAGATAAAGGCGAACAGATATAGAGAACGGAACGGTGGGATGAGGGCTGGCTTGGCAGGAGCAAATTGGTCGGCCAGGGAAAACAGGATAACGCCGGAGGATTGTGGATCCTGTGGATGCTGCGCCTAAATAGAGGCGGGCAATAGCATCGGGACATAATCGATTTGCCGTGAACTCATCCGTAATTCGGGGCCACAGTCGGCGTGACAAGAAAGTCTCGACGTTGGCAAAGGCGCCAGCGAACCGAGAAATTACTCATCGTTCTGATTGAGGTTAATTAATTAGATAATTAAGTCTCCCCGCGACAACGACGACGACGTCGACGACGACGACGACGACGGAGAATGGAGGATGATGTTGGATAGAGAAATGTCGTGCTGCAGCCTTCTTCCGTTTTCTCCCTTTTTTCCCAGGAGATGATTTCGCGATGGTGATCCTCGTTATAAAAATGTTCCTCATTATTACCAGGACTACCCTCTCTGACGGCTTTATCTCATTAATGTCCTTGTTCGAATCCGGGACGTTGCAACGCTCCAGGCGAGATTTCGACGTTTCACGATGGAATTCTTGCTTCTGCGATAAGTAATTGATGTTTAGCGAAGAGTTTTTCTCCTGTTGAAATCGCCCCACGATTTAACAATGCTAGTTAATTAACGAATACAGGTACCGGTTACCGAATTAGGATCAGACAGAAAAATTATGACAATGAGTGTAGACAGTACGCTATAAGATTTTGTATAAATAGCAACTAGTTTATTGCTGTATAATCAATATGTTACAGAATTTCTCTGTAGATTGTAGATGGTCGAGTTTTTTTTTCTATGGCCATTTGCCTATAATTAAGTATATTTGATAAAAGAGAATCGATTTGGATGTTATAGTTCGATATCGGCTCATAATATATTTTGCGAATCGAATGGATCGTAATGCATTCATTTTCCATTTCACGTGCAATTAGTCTCGTCATCGAATCGAATTTTCCACTCAGCAAGCAAAATTATTTTCCGTCATGCCTTCTATTCATCAGCCCGCGGAAAGGAAACAATAATAAAAAGCGCAATATCGCGTGACACGTAATAAAACGTTATCAAGAGGGACAGCGTCGAAAAATGCTCGAATTAATTTCGACCCCCCGATCCAACCGAATTCCCAGGGAAATGTTGAACCAACCGAATTATGGAATAAATATCCGCGATATCTTCGGCAAGATATAAAATCCATCGCGTGAAAAACCCATACCTTCGCATGTCTCTGACCGTCCAAAAAATTCCGACGTGAAAAATAAAACCAACGATAAATCGATATATCTCTCTGTGTCGTTTTATGCGACGATTTATTTTTTACGAACTCGAACGTTATCGTGGATAACGACGAGGAGAGAACGACGATGCAGGCAGGGTCGAGGCTGCGTATGAAAGAACTCTTTACACGTGGCACTTAACGAGAATCTCATAATCTTGCAGGAACGTTGATCTGCCACCCGCCTTCTATCTCTCGACTTTTCCCTGTGCGGCCGGAAAATCTCTTTGAAGCTCTGCCCATTGACGCTCGCGGTTTAATATTCCGTCACGAATATTAATGCCCTCCCAGCAACTGCCGCTCGTAAATCAGCGAATCTCTTCCTCCGCTGATGCACTTTTCTGTGTGGTTTTCCCGCGTTCCTTCTCCTTCATTCGCTCTCCCTCTTTCGCTCCTCTCTACAGGGTGGTCTACAGAATTGTTTCAGTCGTAACTCCGTTATTAACGCACTTAAAGAAAAATTTCAAAGGAAGAAGACGAACGTTTGAAAGACTGCATCGTTTGTAGGATTATAGATTCTTTACAACAATAATCGTATTACATCTTAAATGCTAAAATGAATATCTTTTTATGTAGATCGAACCCTCTCGCCATTCAATAAATAATACTATTTTATATATATATTTACGGATTGATTTCAAATTTTACTAACACAATGATGATATGTTTAGCTTATTACAACGATTATAAAATTTCAAAAAGTTTCGTATAACTTACGTAATGTCTTCGTAAAATCTTTCTACGGTATAATGATAACCAGAAGAAAATTTAAAGAATAAAACGGAAAAAGAAATTTTAAAAAACTTGGATTATAATTGACGAGAGAAATGAATGTATAATATAATTATGTATGTCCTATAATAGACGTATGGGTTTGGTACAGAAAACAATGTCTAACACAAATTCCACTTGTACAATTCCACGCAAGTATCGGTTTTAAACTTTTTCATGCACTGTAAGTATTCTGAATACTTTCGTTAACCAGCACAAGCACAAGAGTAGCGTATTACGTCTCAAACCACATTAAGAATAAAGTTACGCTTTGAAACAGTTACACGGATCACCCCGTATATTTTTTCTCTTCCTTTTTCACTCTCGACCCCTTCGCATCGTTTCCTCTCCTCCTTCTTCCCTTAACTCCCGTGCAGAGTTATCTCCTTTCCTCCCTCTTTCCTTAACTTTCACAGCGTCTTTCCACGTTTCCCTTTTTTTTCACTGCATTTCTGCTTTCCTTTGTCCCTATCATTCGCGGTGTCTCCTCTTCGACTCTCTCATTCTCTGCCACGAAACGGTGATTCTTTCGATCCAGTCGCTCCCTAGCTCGCGATCCTTACTACGTCGCGAGGACAGCCTCGCTGATTGAGAATAATGCGAGGTACCAATTACTCGCTGGCATAAAGAGGAATTCATTAGCGGGAGAAACGCGCCGCCGGGGCATCTCTCTGTTTAGCTTTCGAAGAGGGACAAGGATATGGCAAGAAGAGGGTAAAAGGGAGAGCAACTGCACCGGTTGCACGCGGCTTTTGTGCAACGGGATACGCCACGCTACCGAGCACTTCCTGCATTGTGCCTCGGGACGACGCGTGGTCGAATATTTTATTCCGTGCGAGGCACAGAGGTCAATGATTGACGCTAGTCGCGCATTAATTAGAAAAGAAGCCGCAAGGCGAGTGTACTTTGGTGCACGTTCGTCGCCACATTTTTGGTGAATGGTTCCGCGGAAACTGATGACCCAGTGATGCACGTCTCGTAATGAAATTGGGAAAGGCGGGCAGAAATGCCATTTTTTTGATGAAACGGTGGAAAGTGGTTAGAAATTCCGCTTTTTCGTGAAATTGGGAAAGTCAAGAGAAGCGACATATTTCGTGGTGAAATTGGAAAAGCGAGTGAATTTCGTTGAAGTTTAGGAAAACTACGACTTCAGGTTTTTAAATTTAGAGAAATAGGACGAGGGATGTATTGGTACTTATTGATATTGCTAGGAATTCAGATTTTTATGAATACGATTAGAGAAATGGAACTTAGACTCTTACAAAATAAACGAAGAACGCAAGGATGAAAAATATGATAAATCACATTTCTCATCTTCTATAGAATAATTTTAAAATCCGATTTATTGTTAACCACTTTCATAACAAAACTATCTTTGCACTTCGTTGTGGAATTAAATATGTGTTTGTATAAATGTAGATATTTGTCTTTCGGTACACTTAAAAGACACATTAGTAATATTAATATAGACTATTGTTAATTAAATTACACTAACATAGCAACTAAACAAATATTATTCGTTTGTTAGAAAACAGTACACATAGATATGTCATCTACTTTTACAAGCTTTATATCCCCTAATTTATCAAGTTATAGGTCTTCTCAATTATTTCATATTGAAATGCTTCTTTTCCCAACAGCCGATAAAAAGTCATAGAATCAAAGATGGCTCATATTTTCCCCGTGTAGTCTTCAGTAATAAGTAATAACTTTAAAACGTTTTCTTGGCAATATATCATACTGGTAATGTAATAACCAAAAAACAAGTCGATACTTAATCTCGTAATCGATATCGAAGCGTAATTTCTCGGTAAATTTTCGTGTCAATTTCCTGCGACGAACATCAAAGATATCCATCCTGTTTAAATAACGAGCGTTAAACGTCATTCTGTTTGCACTGTTGCGCAAAGTTGTAAATCCTGTCTGCACAAATGGCGAACATATATCGCGCTGTTTTCTTTACTTCCTTTCCCTTGTACGATCACGATTACACCTTTATGGTTTTACAACGGGGACAGATTCTTTTTATCTGCGGATTCGATTGGACGGGGAGGATCCGCGTTTTCGAGAACGACCGCTTCCTTCGTGTCTTGTTCCCTTCGAAATTCGCTTTATCGTTCCTTTCCTCCGCGTGTGTACACTTATTTCATGCTCGGTGGAACATCGGGTCTCCGAAGGAAAGCAGCTTGCTTACTCGATAAGAGGCAAAGAAATTCTTGCGAAATTCCCTCTAGCAAAAGGGCCCTCCGCGATGCGTAATTTAGAACTCGCGTTACGCTGCAAATATGAGAATTCTACGAATCCTTTCAACTTTTGATTATCATCCTAAAATTTCGATATTCTAGATCCACGTTTTCGACAGAAAAATGAGGTTCGCAGTTTCCCTTTTTTGTAATTTTCCTAGCAGTTCTATTTTATTATCGAATGGTTCATAGCAAAAGAGACTTTTCACTATGTTTGCTTCTGTTCAGAAAACCCAGAGAATACTCTAACGAAATCTAATTACTGTTCAATAGAATACTTTTTTAACAGAGTATTTGTTATAGAATTCTGCAAGTGCATTTTTAATTGGATCATGGAATTGCGGGATTACAACAGGAGTTATCTTTGCAAAACTGCTTAATTTCCATTCGAGGATAAATCAGAATATAGATCGTTTTTCATAATACAATTTTAACATGTTGTGAGCTTTGCTCCTGACTACTAGTTATAGTATAATAATGTACGTTTAAAATTCCCTTTTGTCTTTGTTTTCAAAAATACCATCACGAAGAAGTAACGAAAATCTGGCACAATTTTTCTCTTATAAATTGTCCCATAAGCTAGACGTCCCCGTTCCAAGCGCCTCGTGTTTAAACGAAACTCTCTTTCCTTTCTTTCTCCGCTAATACCACCGCTAGACTGCGAATGTTTATCCGCTTATTATTTCAAAAACGTAAAGTATAAAATACATCTTACCACGCAAAAGTATACGAAGCACTCAAGATAAAGCGTTTACTACGATATTTAGTTGATGGAACAAATCTCTCTTAACGCTACGTCTCTCGAGCTGCACCCCAAAAAGTATCAAAATGCATAAACATTCGCAGTCTAACCATCGCAATGAAGTAACAAAAATCTCTTGCAAGCGCAGCGTCATAAATCACCCAATAGATTTACATTCCTCTCTGTTCCAGGCGCCCCGTGCTTAAAGCGTGGCGCCCAATTATCAAATTAATTAAATGCATCGAGCGTGTCCGCGTGAACGGTGGCTGAATCATCCCCGTGGCCCGAAAATCCGACTGAACAATAACACTTGCTCTGTCGGCTGTCATCCGAGGTTGACAGGACCGCACCTAGAACGAACGTGCCGCCTGCCTGGGATGCTGTCAGTCAAGGATCAGCGAACCGTAAGAAGAGCCATTGTGAACGAAAGTATAACAGAGAAATGGAATCGGAGCTGTCGCGGGCCGATCGAGGGTCAAACAGAGCCTGGGTATCCGCGACTATGGGGTTGCTCGACCTGATTGGACGTCAAGCAGGAGAACGCGTCGCGCCGTCCGAACAGAGAATATGCTTTGACTGGAAATTAATTCAAGTGGTTTCCGGGCTGAGACGAATGACTCGGAAAGTAGGGAGGATTGCTGGTTTGTTCGTCGATCGAGATTGTCGAATGTCATTGTGGAATTGATTGGTACATTGGTGAGGGTGGAGGATTGGAGCAAGTTGAAGAACGATTTAAAGGCTGGCAATTTGATGATTTTTATGTTTTAGGTAGGTTATGTTTTATTTCTCTGATTGAAGTGAAGTTTGGTTTGTTGGGAAAAAAATGCTGATAATAACTGAAAAAGGAAGTGGAGGATTATGGTAGATAAGTAAAATGCGCATTGCAGAAGAGTTAAAGCCCCGATAAGACAGGCGGATTTCTTGGTAATCGTGACCTACGTAATAGCTGGCAATATCGAATGCGATTTTGATAATTGTCATTTATTGGCAAGAATATTACTAACAAGAGGTTCCATGGTGTAATGGTGAGCACTCTGGACTTTGAATCCAGCGATCCGAGTTCAAGTCTCGGTGGAACCTATACTTTTGCATTTACCGTTGCAATAATTTATTATAAAGTTGAACAAATGTTTCAACAACAATAAGAGGCGTAAAAAGTTAATTAAACAAGAGGTTCCATGGTGTAATGGTAAGCACTCTGGACTTTGAATCCAGCGATCCGAGTTCAAGTCTCGGTGGAACCTTCATTTTTGGTTCAAAAAATCATTTAAATATTAATAAATAATTTATCAATTAAAAAATTTCAATACATACTAATTCAACAACTGGTTCCATGGTGTAATGGTAAGCACTCTGGACTTTGAATCCAGCGATCCGAGTTCAAGTCTCGGTGGAACCTTTGTTTTTGGTTCCAAAAATCATTTAAATATTGGTAAATAATTTATCCATTAAAAAATTTCAATACATACTAATTCAACAACTGGTTCCATGGTGTAATGGTAAGCACTCTGGACTTTGAATCCAGCGATCCGAGTTCAAGTCTCGGTGGAACCTACATTTTTGCATAATTTATTGCAATTTTGGAAAAATGTTAGTACAATAAGTAAGTAGATTGAAAATTGTTTAAACAGAGGGTTCCATGGTGTAATGGTCAGCACTCTGGACTCTGAATCCAGCGATCCGAGTTCAAATCTCGGTGGGACCTTCAATATTTTTTACATCTTGAAAATTTTAAACAATAAGTTAATAATTTTTAATTCTAAGAATTTTTATATTTTGCTCGTGCAACAGGTTTCACAGAAAAGTTATAGTTTTTGAAGCTCCCATTGATAGACTATGCACGTATAAAATGAAGTTTTATATAAATTATTAAATCTTCCTAACAAACTACATTAGGGTGAGAAAATCTTTATAAAATAAGTAACTAATACAATATTGAGATAGAAACAACATCTAAATTATTATTTCAAATTTTAGTACGATATATATAATCTTAAGTTTTATAAAAATATAAACATTTGAAATAAAAAGAAGTTCCATACGATGTAATATTAAAAAATCGATCGTATGTGAGGTTCCATGGTGTAATGGTTAGCACTCTGGACTTTGAATCCAGCGATCCGAGTTCAAATCTCGGTGGAACCTAAGTAGTTTTCTTTTGATTGTGCCAATATATTTATATAGGATATGTTTCTGCAGAAAGAATATATATATATATAAATCGTTAACCAACCGGTTCCATGGTGTAATGGTTAGCACTCTGGACTTTGAATCCAGCGATCCGAGTTCAAATCTCGGTGGAACCTGAGAAAAATCTTTTTTCTAAATCATTTTTACTATAATAGCGAAATATTTTTCAAAACCTCGATAGGGGTGAGAAAAACCACCCCTTTCAGGCGGTCTCATGGTGTAATGGTTATCACTCTGGACTCTGAATCCAGCGATCCGAGTTCAAATCTCGGTGGGACCTGCTTTTTTTGCAATCGCTTTTCTTTTGGTATTAATAGAAAAATCATAATTAATTAATTGATCAATGTTCCACAAATATTTCTCATAATTTTTTCAATGATTCTAACAACAAAACATGTGTGATGTGACAAACTAACGTTTCCTTTCATTCAAATATTTATCGACGTGATATTCAGCAAGAGGAACACATATTATATGTATAAACACATATTACTAAAAATAATCTAGTTGAAAATAGGAAGCTTTACTGAAATCAAATTTCTTTAGATCTGATTCAATTCTGTTTATATAGCGAATCATTTTGAATTAACTTATAATATAATCTATATATTTTATTCAATTAAATTTCCACAGTGAATCTTTCTTCTTATTGATATTTTATTTCATAACTGTATTTATGACCAGATAAGTTTTTGCCCAAAATTGTACAATACCTTTAATAGTTTATTAATAATATTGACAAATATATATAAAAGATTACAGGTGGATATCTGTATGCAAATGTTTAATGCAAAATTATAATTCACGAAATAAAAAAAATTCCTTCGAGCCGGATTCGAACCAGCGACCTATGGATGTCCATCACACTTTCTATTTTCCAACTACAGTCCACCGCTCTACCAACTGAGCTATCGAAGGCTTGAGGTCCAATTCTAATTTTTTACATATAACGTAAGATATTATCTTGGAATTATTAGTCTTCAATAAATTAATTATTTATTAGACAATAACAATAATATTTACCTAGTTATAAATTTTCAGTTATAGGAAACCAATAATTTCCATAAATTCTGACATTTTATCCATCGCGTAAAGCGAAAGTAGAATTAGGTCAAAGGAAGATCTATATGTAGAACTACCTGACCTACGTCACGAACGAGGAGTGTTGCGTCATGCCAAGCCTTCGTGCGTAATTTGAACATCAGAGCGTACTTCACCCTTATATTCTGTTCCTAATTAGCAATTACTAAGGGACGTGGAATTAGATAGACCGTTCAGTTACTCCATAATAACTTTATTCGACTAAATATCCGTAGATTATGAAATACACCGCTCGAACTATTCTGGCTATCAGAAATCTTTTTCTTGGATTTTCTTTTTGCCAGAAGAAATTAATATTACTCTATACATCAACTTTCGCATTCCACTCTCAAATTCTTAACTATTACGGGGTGTAAAACTACATAAATCGCTCCATTGCCTTCCAATAACTTTATTCAACCAAGAAAGAGCTTCATTTTGTACCCTTTCTTTTCCAATATGAACCAATGTTACTTTATATTTCCACTTTCCTGCTCCGCCCTCAAACTGTTAATTATCAACTGAATAAATTGCTCGGTCATCTCCCAATAACTTTATTCAATTGAAATAGACGTAATTTCATCTGTTCTGGGCGTAAGGAATTTAATTCTTGTGTCCTTTTCTTCCAATATAAATCGATATTACCCTATACTTTTTCTAAATGAGTCTATTCAATTGCCTTCTAGTAAGATCATTCGGCCAAGACAGATACGATTTTACTGATATTCCTCGCAGAATGTTTCGTCTTCGAGCCTCTCTTCGCCAACATAGACTATTAACTTCGCCTACCAACAACATCGTCAAAAAGCCACCGCCGAAATTCCCATATCCAAAGCAGGACAACGTCGAAACTGAGGCCGATGATCGCTGACGACGCGTTCCGCCGTGCCGCGATCCAGTTATCACTTATTTACGACGTCTCGAGGCAGCGGACGAAAAAGAATTGCGTGTCAAAGGCGGCCGAGACTGAACGTCGTGAAAATTTTATACCCCGTAGAAATCCTCTCTCTATCTCGTGCTGCACGCCAATCACCATCAAGCCATCGTAGAACGCCGCGTGTTTCATGGCTCGATACAGTTTACATAAAACTATAAAATTATGGTCGTAGCCGAAAACTCACCCTGCGAGGAGAAGTATAGAAGATCACGAGGAACATGGAACGAAAGCATCGAAAGAGGAACACGATAGAAAGGTAGGGAAGAGACGCGGAGGAGAAGCTATATCGTAAAGTCGATGGGGTATTTTTACATGAAGTCATTAAACCCGGTTTACTGCGAAACAAAGTACCTCGACGTCTCTCTGTGTTCTCCATCTCGTGTTCACAGCTGCGCTGTTCGTCGCGTCGCTTAATTACTCCTCATCGCCGAATTAAGGAGCTAGATCGCGTTCTGCTTTAACGAGAGACGAATGTTTAATGAGGGACCTCCCGTGGGCCACGTATTTGCAGAGACAGTTTTCACGGTGTAAAGAAGCTTGTTGTACGTTGCGAACGTATTTCCCCCTTCTTTTTTCGCGATAAATTATTGAATTAGCTGGGAATTTAGAGAGAAAACGAAGGCTTTTGGATATGAAAAATTCCAGGCTCGTTCTTCCTCTTTTTTTTATTTCTAGGTATATTTTAATAAATTGCGGAATCTACCGGCGGAGTTTTGATTGTTTGGCGGTGAAACAATTTACAATTTTTGACTTTGGATAGAAAATTGGAAAACTAGCCTTATATATACTATATAAATTAATTGAATACTTATCTGCTAGTTAGAAACTAATCTAAAATGAGTCAAGTAATAACCTTAGTTATTTAATTACTTAGATGCACTCAGAGTAATTTAAAAATTAGATGTTTAGATAGAGCGCAACCTACTCTGAAAATATTTAATTAAGGTAAAATGCGGTTATAAAGAAATGATTTGCATATAGTACAATGAAATGACAATAAAGGAAAATAATATAATGTACAAATAAAATGAAATCTAAAATCTACAACCTCATACTTAGGTATCCAACTTTTAGGTCACTTGATATCGAAGAAGAGCGAAAAGGAAAAATACAAAAAGTAATTTGAGAAACAGCGATAGCTTCTGAATTAAGGTTAACATTTGAAAGAAAATGAACCAGCACAATTTTTCCGACGTATCAAAAATCTAGGTCCCATTTCCCCTAAAACTTCCAATTCCGTCGCAATCCCATTTCCTTGCGGAACTGAAGCAAGTAGATTTTTCCAGGTCATGGTCAGACACGAAGAATCGCACGCTTCTCCTACGACGCTTCATTCGATTCGTTGATTTTTTGTTTCTGTATTTCGGTCAGGAATGTCCACATTGACCTAGATGCAACGAATTCGGCTATTTAGACGATAGTACTGCTGACGTAGCGAATTTTTATGCGCAGTGACGAAAACCAAGGAGATTGGGACCGAGCTTATCGAATTTACGATACGCAATCGAGAAACGAACGTAAGCGATGCTTCCTTTTTTTTTTAAATAAAATCGCTTATCTAACTGATAGCATTTCCATATATTTCGTGCTCTATTTTCGTATTCTCCTCTGTTACTAAGGAGAGAGATTCTTAACCCAGTTTTGAGATGGGATTTGTGAAAAGTCCGAGACTTTCGTTAAATAAATAGAAAGAAGTACATACGAGAATACAGAAGCATGGAAATAAGGAATAATATGCTCTGAGAAATAGAACGAAAGATGTTAGAGAAACTATTTTGTAGATAAAATATTTGTATTAGATTTAAAATGTATGATATAATGTATTAAATACTTATTGGATTTTTTTTGGAAATAATATGTTCCAGATGCCTTGTTTTATAACGAATATTGTTATAAGCAGATTAGGAGACTTTCTATCACTCCAAAACCAATTACTGAAACTTTACCAATCTTGTTTTATTTTAATCCCACGATGAAATGTAACTCGTTGACATACACTTTAAGTCCTAAACTAATATCATCGATGGGACTGCTTGGAAAATGCTATTTCTTATAGAAAAAGGTAAATCAATTATTATTAAATGACGCCATACGATTAAATTTTCTAGCGATTATTTTCAAAGACGAAACAACGAAACTACTGTTGTATTTCATCTCAATTTTTTAAATAAATAATCCGTGTCTTTGAAAATCACCGTTAGACCGCTAATTTTTAAACACCTTTGGGAAAGTTAAAGGTGTACAGAGAAGATGTAATGCAAAGAATGCACGCGATAGTGATAAATCTGTAAATTATCCAGAATAAACTACTCGTTATAATATTTTTAGTGATTGAGCCAAATAAGCAAAACAAATCGTTATTTAAACTACGCTCCCTCGATTATATTCATAAAAATAGAAAATTGTATAAATACCCGCAATATGATTATCACGCTTCATCCCCAACAATGATCTTTACTTACCGATATTAATTAAAACATCACCATTCCCTAGATCCAATTTCTTCTAAAAGAATTCTCCACTCTTTCCAAAACCATTAACAATTACTACCAACAAACCTGTCCATTCATCGAACCCTCTCACTTCCAAGCAACCATTTGCAAAACCGTACCATTTACGACTCAATTTCCTAACACTATATCTTCTCCCTTTTTACCCTACTTCCAAATATTCGCGTTTTAAGCGCTCGCTCATCAAAGGCATCCACCGGCGTCGTTTTCCGCGCATACATTAAAATCTACCTTAAACGTCGCGAAACGGAGAACATCGACGAGGGACGAACGAAACGAGAGATCGTATACGGGGATCGCGTTGTTAAAACGCAGCGTAGACAAACAATTTTTAAGGGGCAGTTAAATCGCGACGTTGTACGTTCCTCGGTGGTAATCATTCGATACGGTGGAGGGGCCATTTCTGGCCCATCCGGCGGGATACGTTTTACGAACGAGCTCGCTGTGCCTTCCTCGTCGTGCCACGCGCTTTTTACCCGTATAAAAAATTTCGCGTCTTATTTAAACGTTCCCCAAAGCCAGGCTCCACCTCAGCTTGCCAAGCGGGTAGGTTCGAGAGAGGGAAGACGAGGGAGAACGTCTAATATCGTTCTTTTTTTACGATATAAGTTCGAGGGTGTGCAGCAGAGTCGCGAAGGGTTAGGTTTGTCGAAAGGAAGAAGGTTTCCGAATGAAACGGATTATAATTGACGCGGTGGCCATAAATCTCGAGCGTTTGGGGTTTTATGGTGAAACGGGAAATTGGCTCGAGATGCCTGCGACTATTAAAAATATGCAAAATTTTCTTAACCCAAGACGTCGATGTCTTCTTGCGTTTTTTTCGGTGACAGGGGTTTTATTCGAGGGTTGAGCTGGAGTTATAAATCTTGTTGAATCGCTTAATGCGTTGTATTGGTCTGTTAATTTAATCAACGTTTTGGCCGTCATTTTTTCAAAATTTCACTTCCGATATGTATCGAAAGAATTTAAAAAGGCGTTAAAACGTATGTATATGTATCTTGGTATATTCCTGATTAAATAAGAAACGCGAACGAAGATCACGAAAATTGGGAACCAAAATATGTTTCAATTTTTCTCACTTCGTATCAATTTTTTGCTGTTGAAGTGGCTAATGGGTCGTAACCGAAGATTACAGACAAAGAATGCGATAAATCACATCTTCTCTTTCATTCTTTAAATACAAACTTATCCCATCCATTGAACATTCCAACAACTACCTCGCTTTAAATATTCTTTACACTTGTGCATGTTACGTACATTCTTGCATTTTTAAATATCCCATGAATGCATAGAAACTTAGTATATATCATGTTTGTCTCTTATGGTCTTCAATTGTAAACGCTCGTAGACTGTACCAGTGATATCTATATTAAAATACGGTATATTTAACGAATAAAACTAAATCGAACGTGCATTGAGAAGGCTTTACTCTCGACGTGTCTGCTTTATCAGTCACGAGCAGTCGCGTTAACTGATCGAAGCGTCTTCGACTGATCGTCGTGCGCTCGGTAGGGCGAACGCCGAAAGCGTCTTCGCGGTTGTAAAGTCGCGTCTTATCCGCGAGAGATAGCGAGGCGGAACAAGCGTGACATTGAGGAGACGTTAGAGGCGCGATACGATTGGATAACAAACATTTTATCGCGTTTAATTTCGCGCGGCAGGCGTTAAACTTTAACAGCTTCTTTGGTAATAAATAATATTATGCACGCAAGTTCTCCGCTGCCTGTTTTCCTTTAGGGCCGTGTAAGAGCCGCGGGGCAATTAAATAAAATGCGATACCGTTCGAGTTATGACTGGAATCTTTTATGGTTTATGAGCACGCCGCGTATTCCTTAAATCGGAGCATAAAGTAACTTCGCCGTGGCTTATATACGACGCGTAGCAGGGCTTTTTCAGTTGGCTGGAAAACATTTTGAATGCGAGGGATTTATCGAGTACTTACTTACTTTTGGAATAAAAGCGACACAGGCGCGTTGGACATTCAATTAGAAAATGGTATGGCGACAGGAATCGTTTAATTTGTTTCATAATGGATGGATGTATTGATAAGTTTTGCTTATTTTTTTAACGTGATTGGTACGTCGAAATTTTACACGCAATAAACGATAATGTATCAGAATGTGTAACTAAATACGATAGCAATACTAGCGTGCAATTAATAAGTGTTTTATTTAATCTTCTACGCTCGCATCGATCAACGTGGTTTCTCGAATAGTTGGTGGAATCTGTTCTATTTTCTATAACAGTACGAGAACAGTTTATTTCAAAGACAACGATAGAAGTAGTCCGCCGGTGTTTTAATCTGGTGAAAGCTTCACGAATTCCTGTTCCAAATTCTTTCCATATTCTATTAGAATTTTAAAGCTCGATGTAGTGATTCAATGGCAGTGGAATATAATAAAAACGAAACATCTTTCACGATTTTGTTCAAAATCTAACTAACAATAAATCAACAATTTTATAACTGCAGGCTTACATTGGGTTATATATTTTCCTAACAAATCTCGTATGAAAAATTCACCCATATATTCAGAAACACGTACAAAAATATATTAAAACCTAAACAAATCTGCATTCGATGGAACCAAAATACAATGAAAATAAAGTACGATTATATTAATACAGAGAAGTAGTTGATTCTCATAAATTTAGATACGATCAAACCATCACCATCAAGAAATCACTATCAGCAGGTTCAGAAATAAAATTACACTATAAGATTCGAAAGATCTTGGTACAAAACGATCTCTAGGATCGGTTGACGACGGTGTGGCAAGATTCTTGATACCGTCTGCCCTGTCTGGATAGTCTATCCGCGGACGAGGTGCAATTCCGCGGGCGAAGTGTTACGGACGATGGCTCGTGTGATTCTCGATTACACGTTCCGTCATTACGAGGCCGGTATTTTATCGTCCAACTGAGTTAGGGCGGTTCCGCTCGTTAACCGGAAACTTCCAAGGGATCGTCTCGGTGAAATTTAAATTGAGAAAGTATTTTACGAGCGTGCGACAGTTTCACGGTGGCGTTGTCACATCTTGATGAACTTGCTGTAACGATCGTACGGGAACGTCGTAGTCTGGGCCCTTGGTTTTCGTTATCCTTCGTCGTCCCGGGAAATCTGATTCGCGAAATCGGCCATTTTCCAGGGATTAACGAACGGTGATCGCTTATTCGGACCATTTATCCTCGATTGCTCGTCACAGACTGTAATTATCATAACGGATCGTCGTTCGCTGTTTGTACTGGAATCTAAAATTTGTTCGACACCTGTGGATTTGGATCGGTGCAATTAGGACAAGACGACGAACTATTTGTTCTTGTATCGAGGGCAGCTTGAAAGTTTTCAAAAAATAACGAAAAAGTAATTTGGAGCAAGTATCAAGGAGCGAAGAAAGCTCCAGAATCAACGATATACATAGAAAATGATGTATGTTTATTTAGATTTAACGAATAAATGCTTTTCATGGATTATTAACCCCATTTGATATTTATCCTCGAACATGTTGTTAGCATGTAGAGATGGAAACAACTTTTATTTCATAATATACTCCTTTTCAAAAATTCTTCGCGCAAAGTTCTATCCAAAATTACATCAACCCTGATACGTTCTTTGATCATCTCCCTTGACACATGTAATTTTTCGTTTCCTAATTTTATTCGACGATCTTTCTACACATTTGTATACATCGAAACGAGTGTAGTGTACACCGAAATTTGTATATAAAAATTCAGAGATTATAACAAAGTAGAGTAAAGTATTTCGAGAAACGAAAAGATGAAATTGAATCGCAAGCCACAAAAACAGCTACTTACAGAGGCGTATGAATAGCAATGAAAAAATCTGCTTTCCCAGCAAGAAGCTGCCTCTGTAGAAACTTGAAACCGCTGTTTACGCACTGCGCAAACGCCGCGTGAACGAAAACCCATAAAACACGTGCTGTCGATAAATTACGATGAACTCGCAATCCAATGTTTCACGCGTCGTTCGAATCGCGAAACACCGTGTCGCGCCGGGAAATTCGTTTTTCCACGACTGATTTAAGGGGATCGAAATCAATGCGACAACCTCGACGGAAATATAGAATAGACAGCTGGTTGATTAATGTTGATACCGGGAAACGCTCGGTAATAATGCGCTCGCGTGCAACAGAGCGGCCGATGAGAGCGGCGAACGTGTAATTTGTGTGATTTTACTATTCGCGTTGGCATTTTGTAATTGTGATTGATGAGCACCGGCCACGTTAGACGCGAATATGTTATGGCTATACATATGTTTGTCGTACGAATGGTCGGATTATTGGTCACGTGTGCTGCGTGGATAGCAAACATAATTGCGCGCGAATCGTTCGCACCTTTCATCATTGAATTTTGGCGTAGTTGATGTTTATAATGGTGGAAAATATTCATCTTTTGCTTTGGCTTCGGTTACGGATAGTTTCAGTTCTACTTGAATATGCTACAGTTTCTACTTATTAAATTGCATTTTAAGCTCTGATGCTTTTATATTTGGTTGTTGCAAAAGTTCCTTTCGTTTTATCAGGAAGTAGTAGATGCACAATGCCTTTTGTTTTATATTATTTTATCGAATTATGTTTGATCCATTTTATTCTATTACTACAGAATGGATCATACATAAATCCATAAATTAATATAAAATAAAAAATATCGTGCATCTATCATTTCATTTATGAAAGGAAAGAAACTTTTGGGACAATCTAATATCTAGCTTCAATTATATTAGGAACGCGGATTTTTATTTTGTATTTTATTTTTGTTATAGATCGCTTTAGTGATATGTAAACTCGATACAGAGAATATTTGCCTTCTTTTTGTCGTTTCGTCATATTCCCGTTTCATTGGAAAAAGAAATCCCAAGTTTTGAGAAGTAGAGAATTTTTAACATAAAATGAAAACCAGAAAATATGTTAGAAGCAACTTTGTATTCTTTTCGAATTAAAAATCTTCTTAACGAAAGATAAACGCGATGGATATCAAGACTGCGAAAAATGACGCTGATTAAATATTCCGTATTTCGGTATCAAAGATCGAGTTGCTGTTTAAAAATCTATATAATGCATCGAACGTCTTCTTTGCCTTGTCCCTTACCTTATCCGTATCAACTGGATCTAATAATCATTCGCTAAGCCATTCACCACTTCCAACCACGCACTTATCTCTAACTACGGCAATAAAAACGAACATATAAACACGTGTCATTTTCTACGGCAATTTACCGCTACATTTTCACTTCGTTGTAGCCTGAAAGATAGAACAACAAGAACTGAAAATAATCGTGCCACGTACATCGTTGCGGGTAACATCATCGAAGGGACCGCGTGCCTATAATTTCTACAATTTTAATCAATCTTTAATGGCGCGTCGTTGTGAACGCGTAATCTGTCATCGGTAGCGAATTACTTACAACGTTTCGTACGTCCGGAGTAGGGCTTAATTTAGCCGATAATTAGCGGCCGGATACATTTTTGATCCGTGAGTTACACGCCAGGTAGCCGGGACGCGGTGATTCCAGATAAGCCCGACATCGCGAGGCGAAAAAGCACCGCTACCTTCGTGGAAACGTACGATAACACGCGGTCTACGCCTCTATCCGATTATCGAATTACATGTATAATAAATGAATTATCGCCGGCTACGCGTTATATAATTACGGATTAAGCGTCAGGCACGGGGATTTCGCGGATATAGAGACGCGTCATATGTCGATCGACGTTCACGTCGACACGTAAGATGCATTCTGGCGTTTCATTAAAAATGATCGAACAGCGAAAACGCATTACAATATTGCGCACCATGCAGATACGTATCTCTCTGTCGCTTCGCGTTGTTACGATGGAGTAGCAAGATAAGTGGCGAGCGTAGATTGTGCGCGTTGGTGTGATTGTAGATCGTAAGCGGGATTTTTTAAAATAGGAAATATAAAATAACAAGAAAATGGGTTGATGTTGTTAAATGATATAAAGTGTAGGCGTGCGAAGAGTAAGTAATGCGAGTTGAAAAAAGAAAAAAAATGAATTTCAGGTCCCACCGAGATTTGAACTCGGATCGCTGGATTCAAAGTCCAGAGTGCTAACCATTACACCATGGGACCGCTGTGAAAGAGTATGCTTCACTACATCTTATTCGGGGATCAATAAAAATAAATCGATAATGAAATTGTTTATTGTTTGTTGATATATATATACACATTGTGGATTGTTATTATTAAATATTAAATAACGTGCGTAGTATATGAAGTTAATGTCAATATAAATATAGCTTATGTAATAGAGGTGCTCTTATAAGTTTAAAAATAAATACGCCTCTTTGTTCCACGTTGTTTGTATAGCGTTTGATGAAAAATAGCAATAAACTGTATTGTATGTACGTGTATACTATATAGTCGTAGAACAGACGAGGACAGCAGAGTATGTACACTCAGTGTGCTGAAAATGTTACACAACCGATATTATAAATAGAATTAGTCTGAAGCACAGTGGCAGTGGTAGCTTTATCGGAAATAGACACTTAACTTTGTACCGTAATAACAGGTGTTTTTTTTATCTGTACAGAGCAAGAGAAAATTACTTGATTCAGCTAAAAATATAATTAAATCGAGAAACGTCATTATTACGGTAATAGATATTTTTACTTCGTAATAGTCGAATTAATTAAAAATAACACACCTCTTCCACCGCGATCTCCAAACAAATCTCCGATCATCTCATTCAATTTATCCAACATAAGGCAAGGGACACTGACAAAAAAAAAAAAGAAGAGGAGAGAAGATACTGGTAATTTACAAACCCCTTCCCACATTCTCGACACTCGAGGTTCCAACCCCGTTTCAACGCGGGGCGAAAAGGAAAAAAAGCCTCTTGAGCCATTTCGCGAGTGTCGTCCCGAATCGGAAGAGGGTGAACAATATATAAATTCAGAACACCCCATCGAGCGGGGGGTGAAAGCGAACATAGATTTCGAAAGCATCGACAAGCGACAGAGAAAGGCGGGTCGGACAGGGTACACAGAATTTTTGGGGGGATGAAAGCGGGTTCGATGTAGCAAACCCTCTCCCTTCGTCGCGATGCCGTGTCAACCCCTAATTGAACGGAAGCTGGCAATAAATATTATGTTTCTTTCGTGGGGCCGGTTTTATAATGGCGCGCTGTCTTCGTACCTAGCGGCGGCGGAAGCGGATGTGCAATCAGTGTGACATGTGCTCGTGGCGGACTTTCACAAATTTATTTTCCGAAGCGTCACCGGGGGTGATTCCGGAACGAGCGATTAAACCGAAATTGCTGTTACGCTGACGATGTCGGACGGTACTATTATTTGATTACTTTCTGAAGGAAATTAGGTGATGTCATTTGGACACAGGTGAAAGACCTTCGTTCCACTAGTTGCTTCGAGAGCTTAGATTTATGGTCTTTTAGTATTTCTTCTTTTTTAGTATCCAATAAGGTACTTTTAAAAAACGTATATACAATATAATTTTTCATGTTGTCGTTAGATGAGTTGACGAGTTTAGAAGAGATTGTTTCTGTTTGATGTTATTTGCTGACTATGTAGAAGTATTTTTCTTTGACGTGATTAAATAAAAGGATAACCTGTTACTGTGAAAGATTGAGAATAGTTATTTAATCCTTAAACCTGATGCTGTACTTTGTTACGGACTGATGTCGCATCTTTTTTTTTTTTTGCTATAAAAACATCAAAATCTCACTAATCCTCTATATTAATCTTCTACATTCTATCCTGAAAAAGCCATCGCAAAATAAAGAGAAAATGTCAATCTTTCCCCGCACCCCGTGAATCCTAACTTTAAAATTAACATAAAACTACATCAACGACTTAGACTCCACTTTCTCGAATTAACCCATGGGAGAAATTCATTCTCCATCGTCGCATCAAAATCGAATATTAATGAAAGGCAAACAAACCGCGATCGAGGAGACCTGGTGGCACGCAACGCACTTAACACCGATCATCCAACGGCATCGATATGATTAATGACAGGGGACCGAGGAATACGTGTAACTCGTCTACAGGGGTCATTCGTCAAAGGGTTCCGAAAGAACAGGTGGGCCATCGACCCCTTGCTTTGTCTTTCCTCACGGCTCGACCAAAAGCGGACCTCGATCCCTTTGCCTTGCTTTTTCCCTTTGTTTCCTTTAAGGTGCGTTCTCACTGATGTTCGCAAACAGTTCACGAACAACGTAATCCGTAATTTGTTTGCGTACTGTTGGCATTTATTAAAACACGATTTATTTCAATATTTTTGTAACGCGAAAAATAAATATCTTCCATTTGTACTTAAATATAAAGAATTATCTAGGATAAACAAACGAATAAAGTATTTATATTAACAGGAGATTACAGCCTATCATAACCTAAAATATTTTTTTTAATTATTTATATACTTGAAGCGTAGAGCAAGGTGGTTAAGAATATCATAGGATCCGAATATTTTTGTGACATTGACAGACTGTTTGTTGGTAGACTGTATAATGCTTGTGATTGTAGCGGCACAAGAGTCAGGACAATTCACATCATGTTGTTTTGCCTCGAAGTATCAAGATCGTTAGGTTACAAGTAATGTAAGAACAACTAAACTCCGGGCAAAACAATGTCGTCGCTACGTGCAAATTCGTCAAACGTTGACGAATTCGAATTTTCCGGTTCTCCCCCGACTAGTACAAATAAATGTATCGAACAGTATCAACGAATATTAACGAGTATCTACAGAGTATCTCCGAGTTACGCGACGAACAATAACGAGTATTTATTCGGCGTTTTATATTTTGTATCAACGACTCACGTATACGGCTGTACATCATTTATTTGTTTATTTCAAATATATTTGACGGACAGCGACAGCAATAATTCGCTGCCGTTATTTCACGATATCTTTCCTCGACCAATCCTCTACATGATCATCTTATCGAGTATCGTTCGCTAACGTTAGTCGTGAACTGGTTGCCAGTGAGTACGTGCCTTTAACGTAGGACAAATAACGTTCTTCTGTGAGTGGAGGACGGCGTCGCAGGCTGCGACTTCCGGTTCCTTTCCGATAATTAGAAACAGCCTCGTCTCGTGATAACAATAATGCCGCGTGCTATGACCCTCAGGGGGCGGCAGTTCATTCGACATCAAAGCGATGCCCCCCGTAGCCGTGCTATGCATCAGGGTATCGCTAATGAGATTCACTTTACGATGTGCTCGTCTCCACCATTCGCTTCCTTCGTCTACGTTCGATTATTTTGATCATTTCACCGATAGTTCACGCCTTTGAATCGAACCGACGACCCGTTGTTCCACGCCTTTTTTACGCTCTGACGATCGTCTGCAATTGCAAGGATTTTTTTCAAAGAGGGTTTTTTAGAGGATGTTATTGTTGCTGAAGAATGGAGTAGTGAGAATGTTTGAAGTAGCATGGAACGCACTACGGACAGGTTGATAAAGAGGGAAGGTCCGTGAGAGGCGAAGAAAAGAATAGCTGAGAATGGTTGTACCTTATTCATTTTGTTTATTTACAATTAATTGTATGACTATGTTTATAGCGTGGTTAATATAGTAATAACTAAATAAATTAATAAAGTGATATTAGAATATTTTGTTTATAAAAAATGCATTTTTATATACTTTTTATTTAACTACTTTAGGTAAAGAAAACAATGATCGTTTTAAAACTATTATATTCCACAAAAAAATAATCGAACTTGGATTTTCTTTTTGTATTTTATTTTTTTATCAACGATACGGATTTCATACAAATGAAATAGACACGATACAAAAATTATACCACCGTTCTCTTCCAGAGTTACGTGAGTATTTTATAATGTATATACATAGTATAATACATATATAGCAATTAGTATAGTAAAATATAGCAATAAGTATAGCGAGGTTTATTTCTTCCAAAACACATAGATCCAGTACACACATAGAAAAAGTTTGAAATGTGTAATTAACGCCTTCGTCATACGACTATTTCGTCTAATTGAGATCTCTGAGCGATCGTAGGGTCTTTGTGTGCCACGTAACCGTAGCTCGATAACTTTTAAATCAACTTTTAATACGATACAATGTTTTTCGTCTCGATACTATTCGAAGCAGATTTATTCGAAGATCAAGCAACGGAAATTTATCGTCGATATATTACGAGACGTTATTACGTTCTTAAATTGAATGCCACTTACCTGAGGATTCATCGCCGTGTAACAGGCACTTTATTAAAGATTTTATCATTGTATGATATTAACAGAAGCAAGGAACGAAACTATATGTTACCAATTATACGCACGACCGTCTTTAACCGTCTCTAGACACGATTATACGTTTCCGTTACATCGTGTGCTTAATTGGATCGATCATTTCTACCTAGGTAATTTCAGCCTGACGGCAGCTTGCATTAGCGATCTGTGTGCATATTGACCATCCCGTGACTGGTACACATGCATCATCATCATCATCATCGATATACTTTTTCTGACGCGTTTGGAAATCAAGTCGACTTTAATACTCCTACAAATCGATTTACACATTTTTGATAATTAATAGGAGTACGATTAACAAAAGGGGATCGATTTGTAATCATGCATTTTAAATTTATGAATATACTATATCGATTCTAACTGGAATAAATATCAGAAAGGAAAGGATGCCAGAATTAATAATTCTATCTATAATTTACTTCGTTTCCCAGTTAGACGTTAATAATTCAATCATTAAATGCACAGACTCGTCAAAATATTCACACGTCAATTAATTCCTTGTTTCGTAATATCGAGCCATACACGTGGTATAAATTACAACTTCTGACGTCAATTGTTTAATTAGAGGTTTGGTAATACAAAGTACGTACATGCCAGTACTCGAATATTCTTCAATATCTTTTCTTATCGCAGGAAATACCATTTCATCTTACGTTATATTACATGCAATGAACAAATAGCATTCTGAGTAGCTGTTAACAAAATCAAAAAATTTATGCGCGATTAGACAAGACAGGCTGTTAATCTTAGAAACGTCGATCACTCGATAAAAAATAACTACCAAAGAGAATTCCGAATAAAGCGAGACAAACAACAAAAAGGTTGGCTCGCGGATGTTCCGGGCTCGCAGCTCCCACGTTACTTTTCCGCGCCGTTAAGCCGCCTGTTAATTCCCGTTAATGCTTCCCGTTAATTACGTATGCATCTCGATACACGAAGAACCGAGCAGCGGAGGCGAAACAGCACGGTGACGAGCGCATTATGATGCACCCCCTGTGACGGCACGTGACCGAACCGCCGCGAACCGGGCCGGATTTTAAAACGCTCACAACTGAAAGATAGATAGATAGATAGAGACATAGAGAAAGAGAGAGAGAGAAAGAGAGAGAGAGAGAGAGACAAAAAGAGAAAAGAAAGGTTCGTTCGAGGGGTTCGACTTCCTCCTGCACGAGAGGACGAACACTGTTCGAGTGAATTAACGCTTGGAAAATAAAGGCAACGCGCGTACAGGTCACGGCTGGTGGCAAAATGGCCCGTGACTAACGCACCTTCTATTCTTTCACTCGATTTCGTTTCGAACTCGACGCCATGGAAAATTGTCCACCATATTGCTCGATCGTTTCATGTGTCATGCGTGGTCGACGTTATTAACGGCAGGATATTAAGACAATTTGCAGCCAGGTCAGCCCGTAACGGTGAAAATTGAAACGATTCAGAGCCCGGGGGAGTCACTCCAGCTTTCCCGTAAATAAATGGATAAGTAATCACAGAGGATTTTAATGGCGCGGTCACCGGAAGCGAAATAGAATATTTTTGTTCGATGGCTGGCTTAATTGTGCAAACCTGTACGAATTACTGTTCCATTTCGCGCGATTGGTACGCGCTCATTTATCTGATTTCGTTGCCTCTGACCGCATTCACAATTACGTATTCATGGATATTTTAATGAACTATTCGCGGCGGTGTGATGCTCTCCTCGTTGCCGGCCCCGTTATCGCCCGGAGCGGCCTGGCCATCCCTTCGATTTCCACCGATGATGATGGATTAAACCGAGAATGCGAAACGCGTCGTTCGTTGTGAGCGGTTAGCGTGAGGATTTTTCTTCGTTAAATATGATTTGTGGGTAGAAACGATTCGCAATGAGTTCGTGTAATTATACCAATTAGAAGGACTCGCTAGAAACTATAGAATATTAAGAACTACGAGATATTCAAAGTAACAGCTTTGACAGATCTAACGTAAGTTAATCGACGTTCTGAATTTTGAAACGGCCCTCTATAAAAGACAGATGTCATCTTTTCCCCCGGTAGTTCACACGTGTAATACAACGCGTCGCAAGGTCGATTATGAATCCTCACAGGTACTTCAGAGATAAGAATAAAAGAGGATAATAATGACGATGATAAATTGACTTTCTTCGACACCCCTCCTCCAAATCTACACACATTCTCAATTCTCGTTCAGAATCACTCAACCCTGGAAAATAGGTCAAGTCAACGGGGAGCCTATGGAGAAAAGTAGCTACCGACGGTGTAGGATCGGTATTCTGTGTCGTGTTTTCACGCGTTATCCGCGCGTGAACGCGTTCCCTGGTGGCCGTAACACAATTTTATCAAGGTCGAAATCAGCATCGCAGCGTGACGAGAACGCGACTAGCAGATGCCACGATGCGGGCATTATCGCTCGATGGCATCTGATCGTCACGCCTGTGTTCAGGCCTCGTTACTTTAGTTGCCGGTGATCGTTTCACTTTTACGAGCTCTAAACGATGACGGATGCGAAATAGTCTGTCCCTACTTTTGCAAGCGCGGCCCTCCGCCTCTTTCTTCGGTGTTCTTCGAGTTGACCACCCGTGGCGCGATTGAGACGACCTTAATGGTCTGGATCTGCGAGTACACGGTGTTGCAGAAAATGCGGAGACAGAGGGGAAGGATGGCGAGAAAGTAAGTTCAAAGGGCAGGAGTCGAAAGGGCTCTCTGTTTTGCTTCTTTCTGTTCGGTGAACCGAGCGCCCGAGTTATTAGCCGAGCCTTGATGGAGATGAATATCTCGGGAGCCGCGAGAGGATCGCAACTTTGTAACATCGCGCGACGCAATGAGTCACTGCGAAGCTCTGCAACTGCGAACGCGTTCATGCTTTTTGCGATAAGCTTCTTCGACGCTCGAAGTTTGCGCCGCGTGATGAATGGAAGCGATGGAGTGGCTCGTGACGTTTCGGTGGAAAGGGTTTTGTTGCGCGTTTTGAAGTTTTAGCAAGGTCTACGGGCGCTGAGTTATTGTAGATGGTAATCCTGATCGACGATTGGATTTATTGCGAGTTTGTTTGTTCGTTTGTTGAGAGTTTTTAGAGAATGAAGTTTTTGGTTCGCAAGTAACGCGTATAACGTTAATCGATGAATTGGGAAAGGATAGTTGAAATTGGTTACAGAGATAATCGCTTGAAATGGGAAAATATCGAATTCCGATAATCACACGAATGGACTTCTTATTATTGTTTCAGTATCGTTGATATTCATTCTACAACATTTATATTTCGTATAATATAAAGAATTACGTATATCATATTTTTAATCGCCAACGCTAAAATACGTTCCTCTCGATTTTACTCTCCTTTTAACGAACACAAAAATTCTTAATATTTTCAAAAATCCTAAAAATATACACTTAATAATTAACATGCATATGTATTTTATTAGACACGTATCGCATTATGTAATACCCGAAAATGCAGCCAGGAGATCGTTTTAATTATCAAAAGCTTCCTCCACGTTCCATATTAAATTGATCTAATTATCCGTTGCACATTTCCTCCCCTTATAAACGCCTGATTCCGTTCTATGAAGAATATCGTTGCGTGAAACGATGCAAAGAACGGAGGGTTAACCGCGTCGTCGAAAACATCGTTCAACTTCACGAAAGTTACATGTCCGATCCTTTGGAAAAGTGTCGATAGCAATCGTCCAAGCAGATTGACAAATGGCCCCGGTCAGCACAGGTCCGGCCAGTGGATTCTTGTAATTTTAGATTACACTTGGCCTGGCCGGGGGTAGCACGGTTAACGCATGGTCGAGGTAACCCCCGTCGAGCATCACGGAGTATCTTGTCCAGAAGGGTTAGATTAGATACGTCGTTCACTTCGGGCCATATATCTGTTCGACCCCGTCTTTCCATCGCTATGTCGCATCGTATGCGCGCACACCTATCCTCGATCGGTTGTATGTGAGCGTTTATTGACCATGCGTGTCCAACGATGTGTTTACGTGTGGGTTACGTGCGTGCTGTCCGCGCGGGCACGCGTGTGCGAGCGGCGCGGTGAGTTACGGGACTGCGGACAGAGTGATGCATTGCCGTGGAACCGAGAAGGACCGGATCCCACGGGAATCGAACCGGGGGGGATCCTTACACCTCACACCATTGCGCATCGTGACAGGGAGCCGGTGAATTATTGGAATATCGACGCCACCGGGCATTAAATGCTTCAATTACGATTATTATCGAAATGCGGCAGAATTATGCGCGACCGTGCGCACCGCGATACTTGAGAGCAGCAGGACAACTTGCAGCTCCCTCACGCACCGGGTTTAAGGTATAGCGAAATAATCTTTGTGAAATAATCGACATTGGATTTTGGTTTCAGGCCACCTTGTTTCGAGTACCGTGAAGAGGAGATATTTTTGTTTCGTTGGTTTAACGCTATGTGCACCTACTGACGTTTAATATGTAAAATAAAGTAAAAAGAAATAAGTACATTTATGTAGTCGTAGCATACATTTATTTCTTGAAAAATATTATTGACAGATATTCATTTTTAGCAAACACTCGCAAGCAGGATAATTTTAAAAACAAAAAGTTCGATACCGGTCATTTTGTTCGGTTTGATAGTTTCAGTGCTAATAGTATAGTACCTTAAGTTATTGGAATTTATTTAGTCTAATATCGAGTTTAAGCTAAACGTACTGTTACTGATAGATGTTCAAGAAGATACGTGCGAAGGATGTATAACTAAAAGGCATTAACTAAAAAGCATTAACTGAAAGGAAAAATTTTAATAGAGACATTAAGAATACGTAAGCCTTTTAGATATCCTAAAGCGCTAAAAGTTTCATTGAAATTACATTCGTATCTGCTTCACGGCAAATCTTGCCCATTAAAATTGTAGCAAAGATGCCTTCAACTGCAGCCACCGTGATAAGGCGTACTCTCCACGTTTCCTTCTTATTCTCTCTTTTATAGAACATAAACAGAAGAAACGTTTGAAATAACAATTTTTCAAAAACCCGTACGCCTCTTCGTTTCTTATTATCATTAAATGACCCTTTAAACGGCCGTGTACTGTCAATATAAAGTTCGAATCTAGTCGGTCGTAAAGAATCGTCACGCAAACAGAATAAAATAAAAATTGTATCGCGTAATAAATATATCGGAGCACGGTGGCACGACTGCTAATGCAGATAAAGTGTATAAAACCCGGTTATGGATTCGCACTGGTTGCGCCTCGCGCGACGGTAAAACTGTCCCCGGGTAAAATACACGGGGGACCGGTATCGAGGGTAAACGTTATTGTTGCACCGTATAAATCGCGCTTGATCGCGGAGGAGTACGGGTCGTATATCAAAACTACTGCCGCCGCGGCGCGGTAATTTGTGGTTGGTAATAGAAGGGGGAGAGAAACTCCGGACGAAATTATTATCCAGAAAATACATGAGCTCCGCTCGGAACATCGTTTCGAAATTGCTAGTCGTTTCGACGCGTTCTTTCTCTTTGCACTTTCCAAAATAGAACAGATGATTAAATATTTTGCAGATAATAAGGATACAAAGTTGTCAATAAAATGAAAGAATTTACGTATGTATGTATAGTATTTGGGACAGATATATAATATATATCCGATGATTCTATGGAAGATGACGAAGAAGATTTTCTTATGACGAAACTTCGATTGATCGCCTTTTTCTTTTTTTTTTTTTTTATTTACTTACTGCATGGTTTTGTTTAAATTGTATTGGATATGTTATAATGCATACGTTATTAGTGACAGAGTTACAGAAACTTTCACCAAAACTACACTAGTCGAACCAACTACTTGAAATATGTTAGGAAGTGTAAACCAGGAAACATTTCTCAGTTCCTAATTAGCCGTCTACCGCTTCAAAGCTACCGTACAAGCAAAGGAAAAGACACACTCGCGGTGCAGGTAGAAAAACAGAATGAAGTAAGGGAGGAAACGACGACGGACGGAAGAGGAAAGTCCATAATAGAGAAGTTTCGAAGCGAGCTCGTTAAAACTAACTCGTAGCTTTTCCCCAATCGCTAATGCGTCCATCCGGGCCGCATCCATGGCCACTTTATTTTTATTTAAAGCAGCCAAACCCTCTGCTGCGGCGATGCTCTGGCTCACTGGATCCCTCCATCGTCGCGTTCATTTCATTCCAGAACGCGCCGGGGAGACTCGATCCGATCGATTACCGCGATTCGAATAAAATGTAAATGCCGTCGTACGAGCGCGACTCGTGTGTTATGCAAATTCTTCTCCGGTAATCACTGAGTGGAAGCTGATGTCTTCCTTCGTCGCTAATGGCCCAGGAAAATGAACGAGAAAGGAGAACGAGAGAGGAACGAGAGAGAAAGAAAGAAAGAAAGCAACGAACGAGCTTGTCTACCCTAAAGGAAGAGTATAACGCAAGTAGGACTAAAATTGACAAAGGTTGTGTATTGCGTACGCTGGCTAGGAAAGCTTATCGTCTCGTTGAAACATTCGTGGAGGAACACGAAGCAAGCAGAAACGATGGAACGTCCCGGGGAAAACCGTAACCGAGGGCTTGCACTCCGGGGGGCACTTGACTTCAATAGTTTAACGAAATTGCCGAAGACACATGGATGCCTCTCTTTCTCCCGAGTCGATCTGATTCCCGGGACTGCTACGATATTTATTCGACCTGGACCGTCTCGTCGATCGAACACCGGAGCCTCTTCTTCCAAAAGAAATTGGATTCTCTATTTCAAGCTGGCATCTTCTCACCGTGTTTCTTAGTGTTTCTTAGGTTGATTCAAGGAAACTGGCTGTGAGTAAACTGATTTACCAGACAGTGGAAGTAAGGATCATTAAGAAAAAATGATACGTGAGTTACGAGTTGAGCAGAGGGACCATAAACGGTGAAATTTGATGGAAGATGCGATTTCTTTCAGAAGAAAATGCGAGGTGAAGAAACTGTTCTTTGTATTCTCACGGTGATAACATTTTTCTGCGCTATGTTTACTTTAAACGATTATTCGATGGAAATTTGTATTTGTTCTACCATTAATTGCAGACATGCGCGTGTCTCTCTTATTATTTTATTAAAACAGTCTCGACCGTTGCACCAAGAACATCTTCGATCCTAAAGACACCATCAAGAACTTAATATAAGAAAATACTTTCCAAATGGCAAAATCTCCACCGTCCGCTCAGAATTCTAAGCCCACGCAGAGGAATTACATTCCAACCCACTAATTCCCATCGCTTATGCATAGTAATTAATGCGTGGATGTGCGAGGCCGACTTCTGTCGAAACAATCGGCTCGCTCGCCGATAGAACCGCGTTCGTAGACCGACAGTAAGCGTGACGGCGACTCACAATCAGCCAGCCAGGGTGTAGCCGAGGGGAGCGAAGGGCGGGAATGTAGCTGCAACAGTGCCGATAGGCAAATCCAATGGCGAGGATCTGTACCGGAGGGTGTCCGGTAAACAAAGACAGACTCGCCGGTCGATCGGCGAAAGACGAGAATCGCAGGCAGAAACAATTGGATGGAAAGAGAAAGATGGACAGAGGAAAAGACAGAGACACGAGGGAGAAGCGATGGGTGAAAGGAAGACGGAGAACACCGGCGATCTACACAATTGCGGGCGGTACGCGCTCGTGTGCGTCGGTTAGACACATGTCCGAATGGAAAGGACGCGAGGTGCATGCCGGTGCATTCATTGCACCAGCTCCTACGTGCGCCGAACGCGATGCCAGTTCCGCAGGATGATTAATTAGTTGTCGTCCGTTCCATGCCACCGTGTCACTCTTGTCACGGCTTTGTCACTTCGCTGCAAATACCGCCAGACCGCCGATGCACCCTCCCGTTTTCATCGTCTCCTGTACCAACGGCCCCAATGCTACACCGCGCCCGTTTGACCCACGCGTTTCGCCATCCTCTGTCCCTGCCTCTCGCCTCCCTCAGAATGCAAACACACGCTCGCGGGATATACCGGCGGTATATACACGTACGCGTCCCGATGCAAAGCAAATTGCATTGTAACCGGGGCTGCAACAGGCGCGCCATTAATCAATGCCCGATCCACGGGGCCGCGAAACGTTCTGCCAATTTCCAAGTAGACCCGCCGCGAGACAAAACCGTACGTCCAGGAGACACGCCACAGCACGAGGATGGGTTAAGTTTAACTCTGACGAGCTTTTTGTGCGGATGAAGCGAGTGGAAAGAGAGAGGCATAGGTGTTTGGCAATCGTTAGGATGGTTTTGGCAGGGTAGTTTTCACACTGTTGGAAGCGCACTTGGTGGCGAAAGTCGAGCGATATCAGTTTACGAAGCAAAGGTCTTTTCATCAGTTCCTGTTGTATTTCGTTATCTACGTTAATCTATATGAAAAATTCTAAACGTTAGGTTTTATTCTCGCTGTGATATTTAGTAGAATAGCGTATGGAAATGTTCGAGGATTCGTATTTATTATTTATGAACAGGTAGAGACCTTGCGAGGCTTTGTGACTCATTTCTATCGCCGTTTTTCGTGGTACGAACTTCGTGGTAAAAATGAAGCGATATAAGCTTCTAAAATAAAATAACAATTTCAGTCAAACTTTCTAACAAATTATATATCTTGTATTAAACTATGTTATTACATTCAATTATATTCTTTGTGCGCATAAATAAATAATTAGATTGTACACATAGGTAGATCCTCTTGAAATAACAAATATACTTTAATAATTTCCACTATAACACAAATGTTGCTTAACGCGTCATTGACAAAGATCACAGAACTATTCAAAACTACAAACTGGAATGACGATTATAACCGAGTTTCGCGATGAATGTTGGAAAACGCTGAGCAGAAACAAAAGCGTGACTGCTCTCCGTGACTGGCGAGTAAAGGTAGGGTGACGTTGATCCGAATTCATTGAATGCATCGGTGGTCTGTCGATTTGTAGAGGACCGTAAGACGGTATTAGCTGAATTGAATTCCCAACTATCGTCGTTGCATAGCCAGGCGCCGAATGCACCGTCGTATTCAGGGTATCGACCCATTGACTAAGAGGCTACGGGTTTCTGGTTACGGCTCCCTATCTGCCCGTCACGGCTGTCTAACAGCAAGCTCTGACACGGGAATACTCTAATAACCGGTATACTGATTTTATCGAATGAACTACTAAAACCATGCAGCAAACACGGAATAACCGAAAGATTTTCCAGGACGAATCTTCCGTGCCAGTTATTCAAAATATTCACCCACAATCCGCGCTTTCTGCTTGCAATTAATCACGATAGAAGCGACTTGCGCCTCTGTTTTACCCGCGAAACTTAAGGAGCTACGTTAATTAAATTAACATAAAGCCAGGAGGAAAAAAAAGAAGGAAAAAAGTTAGAGGTTTGACGGACAGGTTCGCGAACCCAGTTCCGTTTCCCTTTCTCCTCGGACACGGTTAATTAACCGGAGGGTTTCGTGGCCTCGAAGAAGGCGAGTTGCCGCCAACCTGAAATCTGATAAAAGCAACGCATCCGGCTGTCGGCCGTCGGCAACGAGGCTCTCGCTCCTTTTCGCGCGCCAGATCCGTCGCGAGAGGAAGTTGTCCGAAATTTCGCGCGATAAATACGTAATTACCCCGACAAATGAGTCACGTTGTTTTAAGAGAACTACCTGCATGCTTTGGATCGAGAGAAGAACGAAGTGGAGCAGTCAGAAGAACGGAGACTTCCTTCTTTTTCTTGAAGAAAGAAGTACGGGTCGAGAGGTTCAACTCTAATCGTGGTGATTTTATTGTTTGGTTGATGGAGGAAGTGAAATTGGACGTACATGTGGAAAAGGCAGAGACGAAGTTGTTAAAAGTACAACAATATCGTGTTAATTCTTTAATGAGTCGTAGAGTTACTGTTTCTGTCAATTAAAATCACAGAAAATAAAAGATCAGATTTTGTTAAATGTTAATTCTCAAACAAAAATATCGAATGTGCATGAAGGAAACAGATTTTTCTTTGTATGGAAATACGAAGAGTGAAACTCTATAAGATCGTTGAATGATAATTGTATCGCGGTTACTTGGTCGGGAGATGGTAGCTTTTGCAATTTTTTATATTTTTTCCTCTTTTGACGATTGGAATAAATCGTTATCTTCGTCACGTACGAGCAAGCTGAAAAGCAGTGGGAAACGTATTTCGTCACGTCTCGACGCGATAACCGCGGAAAAAGAACAAACGGTGAATCGTAGAGGGCGGGAACGGAAGCATGGAAATTTGATAACGCGACCCAACGTGATTTAATTCTGCGTCTCGGTTTATACAGAACACTCGAATCACACTCCTAGATTTCAACGGATAAAGATTCGTCTGCAGTTCTCTGATGGACTCTGAAAGTTCGGAGACTCGACAGAGGCACTCTATCGAATTTCCACGGTTGACATCGATCAATTTCGACTGAGAATATCTGACAAAGGGAAAGAGTATCTGAAAATCCGATTGCTAAAAGATTAACAAAAAATTCACTAGAAAATTAATTACCTGGCATGTATAACTAAAAAAAGGAGACAATAAAGGGAATGAAGGGAAAGAGTTTCTGAAAATTTTGTCACTAGAAAATCAATAAAGAATTCGCTGGAAAATTAATCGCGTACGATCAAATGACAAAGAGATAAGACAGGACGAGAAGTTCATTTCTGATTTTGCAATTTTTGTAGGCTACCAATTCCTAAGATCTTACAATTGTATAATATGCCATACATAAGTGGTTCGAATTAACGTAATAAATATACATAATTATACTTCCGGCTGAATTAAGCTTCCCAAAATCACCTACATACTTTCACCAATTACAAAAACACGGAATCTAAAACGGATGACCTGCGCAAGTTCCCTAGTCCCTCCATTAAACTTTCTCAAACCTCATCCAAGCATCTTCATCTCAAAATCCCCGAAACCTCCATCATCCGAACGACCCGAGCCCTAAACCTATCAGCCGCGATAACCCTATCCCATCAGCGAGCTCCGTGTCATTAAATGATCCACGCGAGTCGCAGCGAATCCTCGGCTTTAAGATCTCAAGCTGTTGCTAAGGGATTGATGGTGTTACTATGGCAACCGGTGAGGGCCTATTGTTGCACCCTGTCGGATCCCGCGCGGCCATACACCCCTCGCCACCTCGCATGGCATATTTATTTGCATGTAATGTAGGTACGCACGTCTCGTTCGTCGACACGCACAGCACGCGTGTGTCCCGCGGCCCGTCGTACGAGCCTGTGTGCGTGCCTGCTGCTCGTTTATGCATCTATGCCAGTGGTACCAAACCCCCCTTCGCGAGCACCCAGGGCAACGTCCTATCTTTAAAGACGAGGGATCGGAAAGTTTCGCGAAACTTTCGCGCCAAGTCTCGGCCTCCAAGCTTCTTCGGTAAATAGCGGAGGATCTGTTTGTTGGGATGCTTTTACACAAGGGTGGTTAGAAGGGTGGTTAGAAGGGTGGTTCGTGAGAGGGAGCGAAAGGCTGACTGTTGACGAAGACTAGATCGAACTGGGTCGAAAGAAATTCCGTGGTTCTTTCTTGTTCTTAAGGGTTGAAAGAAGGGTGGAATGGGAAGTTGCTTGGCTAGTCGAAGTGCATGTTTGGTCTTAACGATTGTTATCGAGGTAATAGGGAAATGGTGTTACGAAGGAAAGAAACGTAGTTGGAAGAATGTTGAGTTGCGCAAGAAGCGTGCACAGGGTTAATAGGTTAATAGCGAACAGTCTGGTTTTTGCGAGCGAATGGTGCAGTTTGGAACAACGTTCTTCGATTTTACAATCTAACTTGTGATAATGGCGTGCTCGGCTGGAATAAGTATTGTTGGGAAAAGTCACGTTTCTTGTATGATATATGTATATGACTGTGTTCCTCCTTGCTGTGGGGGAGGAACGTGAAGCGAGAGAATCGGTTGAATAGTCAATTCGGTTAATTAATATTCCATTAGTATTCCATTTGATGGGATTAATATTCCATTGCATCCCATCTCGAATTAAACAATCTTGAATTATGGAGCCACGTTTTATTCATCGTCGAATTAAACGTAATAGCAATGGATTTTATTTACCGGCAATGAATTTATTACGAGCTGAATTCGATTATTCGAAAAATGGAGCCTGTCGGCTGAGTAAATACGTTCATTGATTTTGCTTGATTCAATATCATAAAAATGAAAATTTTAACTGAATTATAGTAACTTAATTTACAAGAATAATCACTACTGGATATTTATGAAGATTTCTTTTCTTACAGATAAGATCATTTTTTAGTGCAAGACGTAAAGTACACGATACATTTTTCAAAATAATATTTTTTGCAACATCATCGCTCTTCCCTCTTTTTCAATTTATGAAGTTGATTAGTATGGCTTTCCACCGACTTAATTATCGTACTGTTAATCGCGTTATATCTCTGCTGATAAAAAGGTAAAACCTCATAGTTCATCCATTTTTACACATTTCCACTTAGAATAAGTGCCTGAACATTCATAGCACGGTAATACGCAAATTCCGTAAAAAGTCTCATTTAATTCCACTGAAAGACAGGCTTCGATAAACGTATTTCCAACCTGTTTTTTTCACGCCAAGAAGAAACATCTCCAGCACACGTGTGTCACACGTTGCTCCATTTAAAAGGCGAGTCGAACGAGCGAAGCAGAGGAAGGACGCGCGTCAGCTTGTGCACTTTCATCCGCGTAATTAAAACCACGGCATCGTCCTTCGAGCGGCATGAGAGAAAGAAAGAGAGAGAGAGAGAGGGAGAGGGAGAGAACGAGTCGTAATGACGCCACGACGTCACTAAGACAGGAGAGGATTCTCCACTCGCGCTCGCGCTTCCTCTATTCGTGCTCGCGTTAATGCTCGTTCGAGTGTGCGACTCGATGCGTTCGTCGTCGTGGAATCGGCGTCCCGACGCTTCACCATCCACGAGCCGCGTTCTGCCGCCTTTACAAGTATATTCTGAGCATTCGTTACAGCAGAAAGTAATAATTCTTGCAAAGTGACACCCTACCTTCATCTTCAACCCTTCTCGTCCTCTTATTCCTTTGGTTCGTTCGCAAGACACGCCGAGAGCACAAGGGAAGTTAAGCTTTAAGTGGACACGCAGGCTGGTTCTTATAATATAATAACTGAATGTTTTTGATGGAGTTAATCGTTTATTGTAAGTGGATATGGTGCAGAAACAAAGATACGTGAGAATGAATTTATTCCGAAGCAGAGGTTCAAGATGATCGAGAAGCGAGGGTGACAAGTTGTAAGGGAAGAAGGACTTTTCATTTGTATAGCTAAAACAGAAGAGTAACTCTTGAATTTTATCACGTCAGACTGCGATGTATTGTGTACACGAATTCATACTTGTGATCCGATGTAAAAATAAATCACGATAGGAATTATTAGTAATTGAATCTCAACTTTGAGAATATAGGAAATATTTTTCCATCGTATTCGAGATATCACTAAGATCTCTGCGAGATAAACTATATCCGAGTAACTAACATCTATAATAATATGATTGATATAACCGTCACTTTCTCTCTCAGTGTAACCAACTAAAATTCTCTAATCCTTCTCTAAAAGTTTCCAATTATATACTGAAAAATCGAACCAGGTCTTTCAAACGAAGCAAGCAACCCTATCAAAAATAATTAATCAGCCAGCTGATCAGCTACCAAAATTCACAAATACGGTGCAAGAGTATCAAGCAAACACGAAAATCAGAAAGCGTCTCCCCCAGAAGCGGCGATTCCTGCATTCATCCGCTCGGTTTCCCCCTCGCTAGAAGGAAACGAATTATTTCAGACGAACAGGAGTGATTACCAGGCCACATATTCTCGTGGCAGGAACAACAGGCACGCATCCTTCCAGACGGTCGGGCGTCTCGTTCGATGATTACCCCAAGTTATTACCTAGATGCTGTGCTTTTGTGGCAGTGCTCGCGGAGGACGCAACAACGCCGTCATCGGTTTCCTGCCGATTCGTATTACGGCCGCCATTGTGCATCCTCCCGAGGACACCGGTGCTCCCGAAGCCAGAAGGACGATGGAAGGAAGCTCCTCGAGGATCGTCATTTCCGGAGCGCGGCTGCGGAGCATTCGCTTTGTCCCCGTGATTATGAACTCGCATCGGTTCGTGGAAGGAGCATCCTTCCTCCCGTCCTCGGTTGCATAATGGGTATGATGCACTCATTACTGCGACGTCGAGGCAAGGATCTGCTTTCGAAGCGTTTCGTGCTGCGGCATCGCGCGGGAGGAAACATCCCGATAGGGGAGACTCTGAAATTTTGCCTGACAATAATTTACGCCTCTTTGACAGATCCGATATCTCGTAGTAAATCACACGTGGGATATGTTTCAGATTTATTCTTCTTTTTTTTTTTTTTGGAGGGATATCGAAGGGAAGGTGGATTCTTAGTCGTTGCTAGGCGGTTACGCTATTCCCTTTAAGGAGAGGGAAGTGTGTAAAATGGAGATCGAGCGAAGTATGGAGAAACTAATTGAAACATTGTCTCTTCTGTAGGATATACGAGTGACTGATGAATTGACGCGAAGATCTTCTATTCTTTCGACTGTTCTCTTACGCCACCTATTGTAGATTCTTCGTGTGTAATTTTTAAATAGACAGGGTTTCTCAAATACACTGCAGAATTGGCGAAATGGATATCGAATATATTAGGTGCATGCAAAAGCTTTCGAATTTTTTCCAAGCGATCATGTGTAGTTAATTTTACATAAATCTACAATTTATATAATAGATCTCTAAACTTCGATACAATCTTCCGCGTTTCTGTGATATTGTTTCATCGGTATTGATTTATTTGAAACGCCAGAATCATTGGTGACAATAATCTCGCGAAACGACAGTGAACACTATGAGCGACGGCAACGCTAGCACGCATGTGGCTCGAACCGCTACCCTTAACTTGGCCTGGGAATTTCTTCTGCGTACAGGGTCCAGATTTATCGCCGAGAAATTATTATTTATTCAGACGGATGCCGCACTCTTTCATTCCTCATTCTTGCGACGAGATTCGGGACTTGAGAGAAAGGTGACAGAAAATTATACAAAGTGGGATAAACATTTCGAATTAATATTAAAAATTAATATTTGCAATGCACATATTATGTACAAATAGAAGAAAGTTGAAAAAAAGCAGAGAACAAATTAAGAAGTTGACTGGTTTTTGTTCAAGAATTAGATCGAAACAGCAAATGTCGAACACGAACGGTATATTCCAATGAACGGACGCTTACAACGCACGTGTTAAAATAAACTGAAACTGTTTTCCAGTAATCCATAAATATGAAACTACATATGAAAATTTCGAAAAATACCGCTACAGTATCGGCGATACAAAGTATATTGCAAAAGTCAAACAACGCGTTCCATCGTGACGCACAAAGATATCCCCGTCGGAGTAGAGCGTTCAAGAAGATTTTCTCCTTTCATCCGACGCGGGACTTAAACTCTCGTTGAACGTTCCAGAGCACCGTCCACGATATTTTCATAATCCCTTTTGATACCGCGTTAATTATTCGCCGTGAAGGCTAAGCGTGCGACGAGGGCGGTCAAAAAGCGAGCAACATCGGCAACAAGGCTCTTTGTGCCCCTGAAGCAGAAAAAAAGCCGCTTACACCCCCTCTTGTAAATGGGGGATCGTTTCGCGTGCGCGTTGCATGCCGTAAACGGTCGGCCCCATGAAATTCTAACGAGTTTCTGAATAAACAATAAAACGAAAGAATAGCTCGCGAGAGAATTTCCTCTTCAGTCTCGTCGTCGCCGAATAAACCGGTGGGCTAAAGAGCCGTGGCTCGACGAGACGCGTCAACCCTGGTTTGAAAGCATCCCTGGTTTCCATCAAAGCCAACTTTCTTAAGCATCGACCGTTAACGCGTAATTCCGTTAAACTCGACGGCGAGCGCGAGAAGCAAGCAGCTTACTTATGAATATTGCAACCGAGACAAACCCTTCCGACTTACGCCACAGTTACCGAAACCTCGCGGAAGGGTTGCAACCGTGGCCGACTCTCTGATGCGCAAAGAACACGAGAATCGACTAAATAGAGCGGTTGTTGAGATGCGGTAATTCGTATTTACTGGATGAAATGTCCTTAGAGAAAGCTCGGCTCTGGCAAAGGATAGAATATTTAAGAAGAGAGCGTTTTCACTGTTGGCAGTCTTTGACTTGCAGCTTCTTCACCATCATCCTTTGAATCCGTGGAAGATTGAGTTTGCATTTCTTTTTCACCGTAGGATAAGCTTCTTCGCTATTAACTTTAATATAGTGCACAAAACTTGACGTTCGATCTTGTACTTGTTTCAGAGAACAGGAGAGCCTTAATGTTATCAAAAATACTTTAATATCAAATCGAACTGATTCTTTAATGTTTTCCATAGACTAAAGAATTCTTTCGACAATAGAAGGATACGGTTGTATCAAAAATTACTCGATCAGCAAGGTTATGATTTGGTATTACAAGATGTATTATCAATTTACTAAAAAAAAAAAAAAAAAAAAAAAAAGAAAGAAAGAAACAAATGCATCGACGAAATCATAAATCACCCAGCTAACAAAATGACTAAAAAGCTATTTGAAACTGCATAGCTTCAAAATCGTTTTTCACAAAACTCAATCACGGGCGAATATTCATCGACAAGAAAAAGGGGACAAAAGATCGGGAAATCCTATCAAGAAGTATTCGCCATATAAAAGAGTATTCGCGGTGGCACGAGATTCAGCGATAGAACGTGACAAAGCGGGAACCGTCTAGTGGAATGGTGGAAAAGCCGGGGAACGCGGGGGTGGTGAAGCGGGAAGAGTATAAAAGCGCGGGGTGGATGACGAGGAGAAGAGATCCGGACTCGGTCGACTCCGAGGGTCGTAACTTTTTCGCCAGGATTATAAAATTAACGTCGAGCATCGTCCCAACCCCTCCCTGGCCACTGTCCTGGCCGTGTATTCGTACTGGCCTCCCCGGAGGGCCGCAATAATCGTGAACGTCAAATTTAACGTTTGCGCTCGGCCGATGCAATCCATTAGATATTGGTCGTAAAGAGGCCTCGTATCTCGGCCGTGCATGCACACGCGTGTACACACGGGCCAGAGGCGTGAACGATTCTTTTTTTTCGAGAGAGAGGCCACTTTCGTACGCCGCCACCCTCTCACACCCCTTTTCGCGTCCGCGAGCCAACGATCGAGCTACGTAAAAATTTTCCCATTCTCGACGACTGGCCGGACAATTTATACGTGGCCGCTTCTACGAACGTTGCGCCATTCGACGCGAAATAATATTCTCTTTCTCTTTTCGCCGCGTCTCGATGCTCCTCGGTGATTCTCCCATCGGAGTATCGAAGCAATCGCGGGACCATCGATTCTTTCCGCACGAATGTTTTAGGATTTTTGTCCCTTGATTATGCGCTCGAGAGCGTTAAGGGCTTTTTAATTCTGAAATAGCACAATAGATTATTGCATCTCGTGTTTGGTTTCTTTTAGTTATTTACAAGAGGTGGAGGCTCTCTTTCAAATAAAACTGTATTGTTCAACCACGTAGATGCTGCATTTCAGAAAGAGATGGAAGCTCTTTGTACGGACCCTGTTGCAAGCACTGTCACTACATTTACGTAATAAATTCCTCTCGGAGATCAAAGAAGAGAATGAAAAATCCTTTCGTCTAGAAAGTACATTTGAATAAAACGTTTGTAAAAGAAGATTTTATAGAATTGCTGAGAACACAATTATACAATAAAATGTACTGTAATAATAAAAAATATAAATCTCGTATAATAAGATGATCAGCCGCTAACAATGAGAGGAAACACAGAGATCGCAACGAGGACATGCGAAAAAGGTGTAAAACGTTAAAATCGTCGGTCACCTGCATCGAAAAGTGTCTCGCAGTTAGCCACGTGGAAATCGACTGTTCGACTAAGAGTGTGGTTCTAAACGCGCGGGAATCGATGTCTGCGTTCCCTCTGCGAAATGTTTCGGTCAGGATCGTTACCAGGTACGTACACGTGCGGCAGACATATTCGACGCTTGATATCACGTTCGATATCTTAACGATACATCTGGCCCGATACCGTGATCCGACTGGTAGCAATCTACGCGGTTGTGTATCGCGCAAACAGCCGCGGCTGCGAACCGTGGTCAAACACGGATCACGATAATACGACTACTAAACATCGGCTGTATCGCTGCATTATTGCTCGTACGTACACGCGTGCACACGAGCGTCAGCGCGTCAACGCGGAGAAGCGATCAAAAGGGGTGAAACGCATTCCCTGTACATTGACTTTGTTTGGCGAAGAAACGCGGAGGAGCGATCGTCCAATTTGAAATGATGTTGGAAGATAATACATGATAAATTAATGGTCTCTGGTAAATGAGAGAATGACAAATGATATGGTGACAAATGTTAATGAATGGTTAAAGAAATATTTGAGGAAAGTAGAAGAAGTATCTGATATAATCGACGTTTAGTTTGACGACTTGCTATCGTCGACTTGTTTCTACGTCAAAGCACTTTTTGAAGTAACAATCTTGAATTTATCATAGAAACAGCAAATCAATATACATGAGTATTTAGTTATTTTAATTTGATTCGTGGTAACAATGCACAATGCTACTGAAATATACAAATTATTGTCGGATTATGTGTATATTAATTGAAAGCGATACTTGTTACTTCCGATGTCAGCTACGAATTATAGATTTAAATTATGTAGTAAATAATAGATATCGGTATTACCTTAAAGAGTTTAGTAGAAAGAAATGAAATTATCTTTTGCTCTATAATTTTCTACACGTATCGTATCATACGAAAGCAGAGCAAGAGAATTCGAACACTCCTCTATATTCACATCGAACGAAAATGGTATTCAGAAGTGCCTCAGACGGAAATCTCTAGAAGCCAAAGCTCCCATAAAACAGAACTACTCTCTGAAGCCACTTGGAAATCGTTTAGCTCTACAAACCTGGCCATTCATATTATATGCTTCTTCCGATATCATCACAAGGAATCTGCTCATCCTCCGGAATCTTTCGACTTTAAACCACCCTGGACAGCCATCAGACATCGTGGAAAAATTACGTCCGCACACGCCAGCACGGTTAACCCGTGACCATAAATTATTTGCGGTTTACGAGCACGCGGTTTTCCCCGGGCCAGGTCGGAATTGCGCTTAATTCGTAATAAAGCCGCGTGAATCGCTCGTTCTTAGCTGCTCCTCCTAGCGCTCGGACTACGAATTACACGATTTTCCCACTCATGGATACTCATCGCCTGTCTACAAGTACGTATACCTTGATCAGAAGTATTAGGTCACTTAGTGATTTCATACAAAACGTGTCAGATTATCAACGAACCGATTAATCGATCAAATGATATGTTAATACGAGAAAACGATTGCAAATTTCCTGGGAACAATTTCTGGAAGTTATTTGAAAAAATTATAGGAAAATAATGCGATATTCCGTTACAAACGTTAACAAATTTCTTCAGATGCAGGTAGTTAAGCTCTGATTATTATCGTCAGATCTTATTGCTTTATTTGACCATAAACGGTGACGTTTAAGTAACTAGTACCGATCCGAGAACAATCTTTCCATTTTTTCGTAAATATCGTGGAGAAATCACTTATCTTCCCTTCCATTTCGTCAGATAGGAAATAATTTAGTAAAGAACAGAGTTTTCGTGCAACTTTTAACATTTCCTTGCAACAAGTGTGTTCAGAAACCCATTCTAACTAAGTCGAGAATCCGTGGAATTACGAATGAATTAACGATAAAAAAGTTACAAACATCCAGCGTAGCGTTTTATAACAGAACAAACATTGCAATGTACAATAATTCAATACCTTCTTGACACGAAACAATCAGAATTACAGGATGGTTTGAACTGGCCCTTTAAAATTACTTTCTCCAAAAAAGAGAAAAATTGTTTAATTGGAAATAAAAATTATACATAACTCTGGTCAAAATCTCCTTATTCCAAGCATTATATTAGCTCGTCCGAGAAGTTTCTTTCGTTTCATAAGGAAATAATAAACGCACAGTGTTTTTTGTTTTATATTAGTTTATTGAATTATGCACGAATATAATAATAGAAATAGAACGAAATGGATCATACCGAATTCAATAAAATAATATAAAATAGAAATTGTTGTTCATCCATTAGCACCTTATGAAACGAAAGGAATTTTTCGGACAACTTAATATAATAAGAACGAACAAACGAGAATATAATAAATGAGTGAGCCAATTTCTAAGCGACTAGAGTTTGACGAACAAACGATTTTTACTAACCCTCCATCAATTTTTAAGGAATTATTGTTTACGTTTGTATTACTTATAGACTGATGATATCATTGAATAATAAGACGAAAATCGACCAATGTGTTGGGAACATGATACATTTACACTGCACATGTGAATGTGTGTGTAAGCGTCAGAGGACGTCCAGGCCTTAGTTGGGACAAAAGACAATAGTCAGTCGTTAGAAGTATCTAGAAGAGTCGGTTGACAACAAACAAACGTGCGAGTAGGATATCAAGGTTTTTAGAGTATAAGATATATGTAAATATAACTGTTGTGTGCTAAATAAAGGAAAGTTTTTGTATTTTCCGAATCCCTCCTATATCTTCACACAATGATTATTTCGATTTTTGTCTATTGCATGCCAAACTGTGCGACGCCTCAGTAAACAAACCCGTAGATCAAGTGGGCCGTATGCGCCCCGTAGGGGGATGAAACGACGACCTACGCGATCAAAGTCGAAAGGAACACGATCCTGCTGGTGGATAGATGAAAAGAGAAGGGGGGGGGGGTGGAAAAACGTAATGAAGAAGAAACGAGTCCATTCGCCAAAGTGGAACCACTCTCATGCGAAACGTGTATAAGTGAATTTCGACAACGACCTTCGACTAGTATCTCTCTGATGGTTCGATTTCCGAGTGACTATGTTACATGGGGTTTCGTAACGCGACCTCCTGCCACGCAAAACACCATGGCCACCGTAACCGTGGCCGCTGCAATATCAGCGTGCATGTTATAACGCTGTTAACACCCGTGATCGCTTTCAATCCACGCAGTTCATCATCGCATATTGGCTGGTACACGTTCGAAAGCCGAAGAGAGAAAGCAAGAGAGGAAATGTATATTCCGAAACGGGAATCATCGCTCATGCTGGTCGAGATCATCGTGCGGTATTTCGTAGGCCCAGATGGGCATAAATCTGGGATTTTCACGCGGACGCTTTAATTTCGATGGGCCGGGTGATGGTTATATTTTGTCGGATTCCGGCCGAGTAATCCCTCTCGATCGTTTCGACGTTTCCAATGATCAATTTGGAACTCGCCATTGGAAAATGCTTGTAAATGCTCTTTTTTATCGTATGGCGTGTATATTTTTTTGTTTTTTTTTTTTTTACAAACAGATTGCACGAGGATCTTTTGTCTTTTTCGCGTTAATTTAATGCGCATGGATTGCAACATAATATTGTCCGAATAATTAAAACGTTAATCCGTAAGAAAGACATATTCTTTGTTAAATATAAAGATATATTCTTTCTTAAAATTTCTACGGTATTTTCAGCAAACGCGAAAGACCCTCTCGTCATCCAAATTGAAACATCCGAGCAATCGTATATGGCGACGCCGCGAAAGACAGACTATCATTTGAATAAAACAGCCTCCCCTGGACAGATCATCGAATCTACGATGATTCATCCTATCGAAAAGGGTTTGTTTCAGAGCACAGCTGACCAAGCTCGTACCTCTCCTCTCGTTAGTTTCACAACGAATCCCATTCTGGTTCGCCATTAAGCGTATCGAAATCGTTGCTCGACTAATGCCGATGAATTCTGTAACGATTGCGCCAACGGCTGACAAATAACGCGTAATGAAAACGTCGGTTTATACAGGTAATTACTTTTACCCTGTCGCTTCATTATGCCATAATGAAAAGACCGAAAATATATAGATATAGAGAGATGGGGTGTGTCCGCCCGTAGTCACGAAAATTGAGGTATATCATCGTGGTTGCAGCGAGATATCAAGCTCGGGGCCACAATGATGATAATCATCGTCGTCGTCATCATCGTCATCTCCATGGACAACGAGCACCCCTTGACGAGGGGCCGGTCTGAAAGCCACGGTGATTGCGATTCCTCGATTTATTGAACGGCCCGGGTAAAACCGCCCCCGCATTATGGATTTCTCGAATTTACATGAAAATCAACCCGGTCTTATTTTAATTGGGAAACGGGACGCGTTGATCGATGGTCAACGGCATATTGAATTAACGAACGTGTATCGGCTTTGAACTTACATTGTCCGGAATTTTACATCGTTGGTGGTAGATGGTCGTTTATATTGAGCACGACAAGTGGAAAATTTAGCGAATTTGAGTAACGAAAGGAATTATTAGGTTGTCCAAAAAGTTTCTTTCGTTTCATAGAGTGATAATAGATGAACAGCAATTTCTGTTTTATATTTTTTTATTGAATTAGATATGATTTCGTTCTATTTCTATTATTATGTTCGTACATAATTCAATAAACTAATATAAAACAAAAAACATTATGCGTCTATTATTTCCTAATAAAACGAAAGAAACTTTTTGGACAACCTAATAGATACATATATGATAGAAAATATATAGATGATACAAAACTTTTCTGTACATGGTATATATAACCACTAGGGTTACCTTGTACAATCGAACCAATGTCGTTAGTGAAATTTTACAAGTCTCAAGTTATAAGTTGTCAACATTAATAAACATGAACGATACTAGCAAAATTGCTGATAGAACAAATGAAACTTTGCACGTAAATTTTGTAATGTCTGCTGGTTATCTGATTATTTGACATGTTCTAAAATCAATGAGAAGTTTGTAACTTGCAATGTGCAAACCCTTCAATTTACTAATACTATTAATTAATAAAACATTGTACAAGTGGGGATAAAAATTAGGAGACCTTTAAAAATTGCAATGTACAGTGGATTCCCATACAAGACTTTATCCATAATTTTATAACGAACACGATAGGATAAAATTAACACGTTGCTATAAACAATGATAAACATCTTCTATACCGAAGAGTATTATATTTCATTTCATGCCTTTCATTTTTAACACTTACATGAAATTGATTATCGTGTGCCAAACTTTAATTCCATATAAACGAAAATATATAACTACAATCAAATTATAAACAGCCGCGAGACTTAGCTTCCTAGATATGAGCCAAAATAAGCCGAAATTAATCACGTCAAATCAAACATGCAAAATGAAAGAAAGGAAGCTGCCAAAATACACGGAACAAGAGACAATCCCTGGTGAATAGCAACCTGGAAAAGCAGGTCTGCATTTCTGCAGCGGTCGTCCGTTAGTGGTGCTGGTTTTAGCGGGAATTTTTGAAAAACACATTGGGTAGCCGAGCGCGATACAACGTGAAAGGCCAGTAAAAGCGAAACGATGGTTCGCATCGTTTCGAAATACATCCGCGTGCGACTGGCCTGGAAAAGCCGGGGAAATTCGGCCGCGGAAAATCCAACGGTACGGTGGTAGGGGCGCTGTGCGCTCTAACGGTGGCAGTTTCCACAGGGAAGGCCACTCTCGCGATGGTGCTAAACGCTGGACCGGTTTATGGGCATTGCGCTTTCGCCCATAGCGCAATCAAAGCGAGAATCGAATGGCGAGCGGACCGAGCGCAATTTCACAGGGCATGAAACACTGACTTCATTATCCGGTTGTTAATCCTACGCCATGGGCGATCCCGCTCCACGTCCCCGCGAGCCGCCGATAAAATCCAGCCTCGAATTTCGCGGGTTCGCGTGGACCCGGATCGACGGATCGATGGGATCATCGGGATTCGAGCACAAAGTTGAATAACAGAATGGAATTGCACGCCCTGTCGCGGATTTACAGCCACCAAGTTGCGATGATTGAATTCGCGCGAACGCTCCACGCAAGCTTGTAAGCGTGTGTTCGGGGTTAAAGTAATTTTTTCTTCATTTTATTCGCTTTAGCTCTTGCGTTGGACAGTGGTTAGCTGATTTTAAGGGAGAGCGATGCGCGACATAAATGGAAAGGGCGCGTTTTTTTAGAGTGAACAAAGGGGATCGCTTTAAGGGTTGTGGGTAGAGTTGGTTGACCCGGGACGAAAGCGTTTCGTTATTTATTGACTGCGATCAACGTCTCGTCGACGGGAGTTTCTTGAAATATTCATCGTTCTGTCAGACGATTAGACGAGCGAAGAAATACCGGCAGCAACGATTTTGCACGCAAACCTTGGTTGGAATGCGAAATTCCAACCATGGATGATGCCCCGAATATTTCATACGTTTCAATCCTTTTACCCGATATTCTTTGACTTCTACGTCGAAGACGTCTGAGATTTTTATCTTCTTGAAGGGTTGCAAGTATCGATATTAACTCTGATGCAATCGTTGAATTTCTATATCCGAATCTGATTCTTATATTAACAAAAAGAACGTTCGATGTTTCGAGGAAATTTTTATCATACAATGGAAACTAGAGAAATTACGAACAACGATGCTTTCGTGTTTTCCTGAAATTTAAAGAGACGTTTCAATTTACTAATCAACGGAAGTAAATTAATCTGTCACTCAGATCGTCAATCTCTTGAACGTATCTAATAATTCCATCAAGAATAATCTATATTCTAAGTGTACTTCTATTTGCAGGAAGTAAAATCGAAATTGATTAGTTTTCATTAATTTTGAATTCCATAATTACAAAAGTCTCCCCATCGAGTATAGTTAAGAATAACTAAACACGATTATATAAAAAATGACTCAGACAGTTCGGTAGCTGTAAAAGAAGCAACAAATCAAAAGCGATAAAATCAACGACAAAAATGAATCAAGCTGTGCTCAATTTACTCGACAATCGAGAACGCACTCCAGCTTAATTTAAGCAGAGTATGTGGAAATTCCCAAATGTCTAAAATCTCAAGCTCCGCTTCCATTAAACACCTGGTGCCCGGTACTAAACAACGGTAACGTCGAAACGAAGCACAAGCAGAGGTGTACAATAACGAAACGAAGGACAGGTAAAGTGGTCGGCTACTCAACAAGCTAACAAACTCTGCGTCTTCCAGCCAACGATTTCGAATAACGAAAACACTCGAGAAGGGAGTCATTGATCAAGAGAGAAACGGCGCACGGACTTGGAGCCGCAAGGCGAACGCACCGGGATCAGGAAGTAAGAACATGTTTACGGGCTCGCGACCGCAACGCATCAAAGGGGTCGCACGTGTGTTATTTCCATACATAGAATGTTTATCAATGCACGCGTGGTGACGATGTATTTGCATCTTTTTTTACGACGCGCGCGCTCGTGAGCTTGTGGCCGTGCGCTCTTGCGTACGTGCGAATCCAAAGAGAGAAGTTGGTGTACAGTGTACAGGGTGATTCCTGCGACGAGGACAGATTTCAGATGTTTGGAGAAAGATGACGAACGAAAGGCTGGAGATTACGGTGTTCTCCTTTAAGTCAGAAGTTTTAAGAGCCAAGAACTTTTTAATACTGGGCGCTCCTCGTTAGCGAAGCGAAGTAGCTTCTTCGTGTTCCCAAGAATTTGAGAAGTGAACTATACCGTGTATACTTCAGTTACTTTGTTCCAGTACTCTTCAACTAATAGAAATTTAGGATTGAAAAGGTAAAATCGTTTGTTTCAATTGACAGAAACCAAGAACTTGGGAAATGAAATCGAAAGACATTCTGTTACGTACTTTGTTTGTCTGGTCTCGACAAGATCCACCGATCTACATTTGTTTAAACTAATAGGAATGACAAATTTGAAAAATAGAAACGAAATAAATTCTTCGTCTCCTCTTAGCTGGACTATAGAAACGCACGAAAAGATATGTGAAATTTGCTCTCAATATTTTTTCAACAAATAAAAGCAAGCTTATAGCCATGATAATTCAATCATCTAACACTTCCATCGCTAATTTCTCTGTCATATCAACAACAGCTGTATTGCGCACCGGTGACAAGGATCAGCCTGTATAGGAAGTAATAACTGGGGTGAATGGTGGTGTATTCATAAAGTATGGCGTTCTCCTGCCTACTCTGCCTCTCTCTCTCTCTCTCTCTCTCTGATCTTTTTTCTCCTTGCACTCGGTATATTTTTCTCCCTCACTTTCTCCCTCTTCCTTCGTCTCGCTCTTACGAAGAGCTTCTTTCTGTCTCCCTTCGATTCACCGAGGTTCTATGCAACCCCTTTCCCTAGGCGAGCTACACACCATTCCGTGCACACGGTGCACCCTTCCCCACTTTTCCCATATAAGACTGCACTTAACGCATTCACCGAGCCGCCCTGCATTGACCGGATCAATGCACTCGAATGCGCGCGGCACGCAGTATCGTTGACGCGTTGCGAAATCTCGATTCCGCCCGATACGATTTCAACCGATAACGCGTAGCGACGCGGAATTCTAGCCCCTTGTGACTCCATCCCTTTCATCCGAGTCGATCGGTCGCGACTGATCCGCGCGCAGGGTGAGTCGGCGATCAAAAACGCGAACCGCCCGCTGACGGAGGATAATTGATATCGGCGGTATCGAGATTGGCGAGAACGAAAACACGTGGACGGCTCGGTGTAAATTTGGAACGCGGTAAATGGGGGAACGTGGATTGCGTGTAAATACTCGACGATGAAAATTACAGCATATGTTGTCACGAAGGTAATTCACAATTCACAGTTCACTGGCCGAGAGTCGGAAAGCGAAAGCCTATAATGAAAGGTGTAGAATCTGGAAATCAGAATGTTGGATTTAGAATTCAGAACACGGAACACCGAATCTAAAACGCAGAATTCAAAGTTCAAAGCTCTGAATCGCAAAGTCTAAAATCTTAAGATTGCGAAATCCACAATTCAGGCTGGAGATCTGGAACCCGGAGCATAAAACACACACCGCAGGATCAAAGAATTGAAAAGGGAAACGTTCTCAAGCGTCTTCGCTAGGAGCGTCCACGCAGATCTCCAACCCCCGAAGACGAATCGTTGCATCGAGCGACCTCTGAATAATTCAGACTCTCGGCTCGGTCCAGTCGCTTCGATAAGGTTCAAAGGACGCCGAGTGACGAGGCCGCGGGCACGAGCGACCTGCTCTCGTACAATTTGCATAGCCTCGTCCTGTACACGGTACGCTGCAAATAAACCGGCTGTTTGAAAGGCGTAAAAGCCACGATCGCGCGACCGAGAGGCCACGAGATTACGGGGAGACGAAGCGGGAGAAAAGGGCAGAAGGGAGAGGAAACGAGAGAGGCTCCCACAACGGGAATCTCGACGACTCCCCGTTCGCTGATCCTCTCCTCTCTCGCTGGCTGGTTTTCCAGCGGCGTGACGTTTCAGCAGCTCCGACGACACCGGAGCATCGTCGTAACGCGACACCACCACCACCACCATTACCAACCAACCATTACCACCGTGCTTCACTCCGTTTCTCTCTCTCTCTCTCTCTCTTCACCAGAACTTGATGTAAAAATCCCTCTCCTCGAGATTGCATCGTGCATTCTCTCGAGCGTGCACCGCGTTCCACGCGGTTCAGAGTCCGTGTAAGGACCTCCGTATGTGTTTCACCAGGTCAGGTCAACGTCCTGTCCCTGACAGCAAAAAGGGAACGAGAGAACGAAAAGGAGGGAAAGACGAAGGGAGAGAAAGGGAAGTGAAAAAATGGAAGGGATGGTGGGAGGAGGGAGAGACTGACGTTGAAACAGGCCTTCGAAAGGGAGAGAACTGGAAGAGGAAGGAGGCACGATCCTTGTGATACCCGCCACCATTACCCTCCTCCCCTTCTTCCACCCTCTCTCCCCCATCCTTTGCATGAATGCGGTTCTTCCTCGGCGACGCGATGCCCTGCCAAAGGGTGCACTCCTGAACTCTGAAGGCCTGTGCACCACATCGCGCGTTTCACGAGGGTGTGATCGCATTTTGCGAGTCCACGTGCGAAGCCGCTGTTGTACCGAGCTAGAAGACGCGTTCCCAGGGCCGTGTTTAGGCGAGCGTGAATGTCAGGCGGCTGTTTTGTTTGGAAAATGTTATGGGTATCCAAGAGGGTGGATTATGGGTTTTGAGGCGGTGAGTTAATGAGAGGATGTTTGGAAAAGGGACGGTTGAAATTGATGTAATTCGTAGAAAGTTTAGAAATTTCAAAAATGTTTCTATGACACGTGGGTAATAGCAGATCGAGTTCAAACACTATCTATTTAGTTCTTCGATAAATGAAATGAGTTTTGACATTTATCGTTCTTAATTAAATGGGTTGATTTAGCGAAATTTACATTTGAACAGATAAGTCGAGTAGATTAAATTTAAGTAGATTTACACTTTAGATTTTGCATACTTTACGCTAGGGTTCTATTATAATTTATAAATATCATCGCGGAATTTGTTCTCCCAGCCAACAGAAATAGGCTGAGAATAAAATTCCCTGCTATAGAAATATGTGCCGATTAATTTCGGAAAAGTCTCAGTTCGAAGTTCAGTCCCTCATTTCCGAAATATATTATTTTTGCGATACTTCTGGTTGTTCCATAAAATAGCATATGCCTCGAATCCTTCGGGATACATGTGGGAAGAAGAATCATTAACAATCTACCAACGGTAACAAGATATCACTTAGAAACCAAACCTAAGTCTTGGAATCAATTTACGTTACCTAATATTCAATTAGTCAAATCCTCGAGATAAATGTCCGTGTTCGTGGACTTAAAGCTTCGCCAATCGAAGCGACACGCTAAGTAGCTTAATCGATTCTGCTTATGAAAACGATTTGCCAGCTTGATCGAGCGTTCGGCATTGCTCAAAGGAGGCAAGAGAGCGCCGAATACGATCCTGGCAGCGATCGTTCGTGTAGAGAGAAGCGGACGATGGGAATGAAAGCGAGCGCCGATCTGCGAATTGATTCCACCAGAGATCTCCCTTTTGCTCTGTTCGGTTCACGACGTCATCAAAGAACCATACGCGGGAATTTTCACTTCTGTATTTGCGCGAGACGCGTTAAGTTTCCACGTTCGCGCGTGTCCGTCCATTTGTCCCGTACAAAACACGTCGTTCCTCTTTTCTTTTTCCCTTTTCTTTTTCTTTTGTTGCTTAACGAAGCCACCGCTAATGGACATGCTCTTCCTATTAGATCATTGGCTGAAGGCCGGAGAGGGGAACGTTTTATAAGCAAGGAATATTAAATCACGTCCCTCGACTAAAGGGGTGGAAAGTTTGCTCGCTACGTTTCGTGTCATCGACGTTGCTATCCGATCTCTCAACTTTTCTGCTCGACGAATAAAAGGGGAATGAATGGAATAATTTACCAAAGTAATGGGTTATTAGCTGATTGCTGATTCTGATGGGGTGGTAAAATTATTCACGATAGTTGGATCAACCTATTGTCTTTTCGTGTTTATAAGTAGAATTCGTCTTATCCCTAGTGTAATTAACGGGTATTGAAATATATTACACTTCTATAATATATAACACAACTTTGAGCAACTTATTTTTTATTGAATCACAGTATTAATTAGTAGACCGTGGATGTTCATGATTAATAGGAAATATAAAAGGAAATATAAAAGTAGAAAGGAAATAAAAAAAAGTAGGAAATATATAGAATTCATATAAAATACAAACTTGCACAGAGATTCACAACCAGTTAGTTACGAAGACAAATCCATTTTAATTCTCAAATAAGTTATGCGTATTGTCTAAAAAATATTTTCTATTCGATTGACGTTTGTTCGAATCTAACGCGTACTACGTATGAATTCACCTTCTACGTCCGGAATGTTCAGCAACGACACCCCGTTTCTCTTCCTCATTCGCGCACCGTACACCCATCAATCGCTTTAATCATTGCACGTACTCCAATCGGCGATCCACGCTCAAAAAGCGGATACAATATCAATCATCTTTCGTAGCGGCCGATCGCAGCAATAAATCCCATTGTTGTCAAACCAATTTGCCGCGATCGTTCTGCCGTTCGATTCCCTTTGTCGCGTTCATTTGTTGCACCCAATCGTGTACGAGCTTTCGCCTCCACGTTAATACAACCAGCGAACATTCGTCCATCGATAAACGAGCTCCCGTACGATCGCTAAATCTTCGATTATCCTAACCGACTCACGAAACAAAATCCTAACACGTTGACTGGGCGTTATTTAATCTTTGATTTATCTTACTCATAGCGAAACGGTAGAGTCGCTTATTTCGATATTCGTTTCAAAGGCAAAACGAGGTGCACACAAAATATTAACACTTTGACTGCCACGCCGAAATCGCATGTTTCGCTCAGGACGTCTCGGGAGTATTTTTATTATTCAAAGTATATAATGGCAAAATAATAATAAATTGATGATGTAAGGCAACATTCTTCCCCAATGTTAATAGCGACATATTATAACAAGGCTTCGTTTATTTCAACAAACCATTCGCGTTTGACATTTCGTCGTAAGCAAAACGTGCAGAATATATTGTTGAAACGTGTGGAAGATGTTAGTGAACAGTATTCGCTCATTTTATATATAATAGTAAGGTATGTGCACACTTCTAAGCATCTAGGATTATTTCCTAAGGTGTGTTTATAATAATATTCGTAGATTACCCCTCAAAGATATGGATGCAAACGCAGTGCGCCATTAGCTGTAAGATTTGCTCTCACTTTTTTTTATTGATGTTCTAATAAAGATGTTTAATCATTCAAAGGGGCACTTTTTATTTCAAAGTATCTTTTATTTATCGGTTATATTCAAAACGCCCTAATTGTCAGTTTTCATACAATTTTTACAATTGTGAGAAGTTCAAGAGCTTTGGTCACCAATGACCACCGTGGCGTCATAGGAGAAACTGTGGCCGGTTATATATGACCAACGTGGCAGTCAAAGTATTAACGTAATCTAGATATACTTTGAAATAATAAGACTTGGCAAAACTTTGTCTCCTTAGTTGTTCGAGTATTTTTGTAGAATAATATATGATCTATGTTGATTGAGATAGGGTACACGAACACTTTTGCCAAGTATTTTATAACAACTTATATGCAACTGACACTTTAAATCAAAATGATTGATCAAAGTGATATCAAAAGTATCAAAGAATTTCCATCAATGTTTCTTTAAATCGAATGCTTTAATTAACTTGCACATCGCCAATGACAAGTCCAGTATCGATCACTATAGTAACCATAATGATAGTAAAGCACGTTAAATAATCGTTAAATAAATAAATACCTTAAACACGAAGGGCTTCGTTCAACGATCAAAGGTAACAAAAATTCTTGGCATATCGATATCGTCTCTATTACCTGACATCGAACGATTGTTCGCGAGTTCCGATATTGCATTCTTGTCGATCCATTTTCCATTCAGTAACCAGGCAAATATGCCATGGATACGAGACGTGCGAGTTTTCCGCCTGGAGAAAGCTGAAAAATCGGCGCGGCAACCTGGTGCAGAGTCAATCCGGGAATTGATTCGCGACGCTTCTGGAAGGCGCGCCTATTCACCAGATTGCTGCGTTCTCCGCGCTCCTCGCCTCCTTTCTATCTTCTTTCTTCGACGCTTTTCACGGGAAACGTCGTCCCGTCGCGATAAATTTCCTCGCGAGGATGCGCCTTTGTGCGGGCCGGCTCGCATGGGCCGCCTCCGCGTCGTCAGCCAGACGCGCTTCCCTCGTGGATTGGAATCGCGTGAAAAATTGCCGATGGATCGACTGAGCGCTTTAAAGACGCGCTGGATCCGATGTTGTTTGAATTTAGCCGATGAGAAATCATCGCGTCGATGATTCGTTTCGTTCCTGAAAGCAAACAAATTTTATGATTAGAAAATATTACTCGGTGAATTGATGAAGGATTATAAGGATTTGAGAAAAGTTAGATTTCCGCGATTCGTCTCGTTAAAACCGAACCTTGATAACTCGGACCTCAATGCAAGAACTAAAATCACCGATTTTGTAACGGTTTCGACTTATCGAAATTGGCAAGTAAAAGACGAAAGAAAATCCGACATGCAGAGGCTTTGTACGAAAGCACAATTACATTCACTTTGTCGGAAAATCTCGGTATTTTGAGCTTCCTCTTAGAACCCATTATATTCAACATAACTCCAAAAGTTAAAGACGCGGGAGGTGATAGCAATTGTGCGTTCGACTGACGAAAAACGATTAGCATCCTATGGAATGCACGTGGTCAAAGAACAAAGAAGTTCTGATACGGCTTGCGTCGTCTTATGTTTTTCGTTTTATGTTATTCGAGACAATCCTAACAGCTGGAAGCATAGCCATAGGTACACTACGAGCTGCAGAGGCTGCAGCGATAAAAGTTCGACTTACAGGGGTAAATTTACAGAGGACCTATAGAAGTTTGACTGCTCTAAACTCGAGTTACAGAAGTAAAGTAATGCATCTGGACACGTGGCAGATAATTCGAGTCGATGTAAGTTTTATTTCGACTTCTGTAGGTTCTCGCAAAACTGTAGTCTTATAGAGGTTCGAGTTATCCAGGTTCCATCGTAATTGGATATGAAATTGAATATATGAGAATATTAACAAATTTGATATTTGATCGAAGGAAGGCAGAGAATGTTTCGAGAAACGCAAATGAAATTTCATTGAGGATCATAACTGATTTCGAGAGCCTTTTTCTTTGCGATTCTTACGATGAAATCGGTATTACGATGCGCGACGCTAAAAAAAGGGCGAGACTGAACTTATAGCTCTGGAAGCAGGAGTTAGAAGGGGAAACGAAGAAGGCTACTATCAAAGATCTCTTGTCAAGCGACAATGTTGCAAAAATCAGCTCGATCGCTGCACTCGGTACAAGTGGACGCATCTTCGATTTATAGGCGCGTTCGGTTGAAAAAAGTCGGACAAGAAAACTGAACAACGAATAAACATCAAGTTTCTTGTTAAACCGGACAAACATACGACGGAGATCGCATGTCTCGTGCGCGTATTTCTGAATCAAAGGAGTCTACTTTTCGTCGACAAGAAGTGTAAAAGAGAAAACGACGTTTCTCGATCTGCGTCGCAGAAAATAATTTACCGAAATCGTTTTGGACGCCGACATACGATGGCGCATACGGCTGTGTGTCGAGTCGAAAGGGAACTACATCGAGGCGATCTTAGTTGAATTTTTCTGAATTTGTTTAATAAAAGAAGGTACAGGCACGATCTCGTTTTTTCTCGCACATTGTATGAAAAATATTCGACGTTGGTTGATAATCAGTTAGTTAACAAACACCACAGTGTGGAACAAAACAGGAAAGGCTTCTACCTTTCGATTTTCTATATTTCAATCTCTCATCCTCACCATAAGTACACTTGAAGCTCCATCACTAGCGAACACGGTTTCCCACACCCTTGGAACGACATATATCTCCGGTTTCTCCACGCAGACCCAATTAACTTCCACTTTTCAAACCCTATTTTCTCCGACGACACCTACCCAACCGCGTTTATCAACGGTATAAAACTCCCTCTCGTGATACCCCAGGACATTCTGAAAATCTCGTGCAAACGGCTAGAAATCTGACCAACGCCACACGCGATTAGAAAAGATCCCAAAGAACCCATCTCGACTCTGTGAATGGGGATTCGTTTCCACCCTTCGCACGGTCTCCTTTTTATATCCGCGCTTTTCAACTTGGAAAACGTCGTTATACGCGATAAGTTTCGCGTTCGAGAGTCTCGTCGTTCCGGTTCTACCGACCTGTCAGGTGAAAAGGGACGACGAGTAGGTTGTTCGTTTCGAACAGCCGATAATGACGTTGCATGGTCTTTCGTCGCGCGAATAACTCGATCTTCCATGGGGAAACTAACGTCGACGCGTCTTTATCGCGCTGAATGGAAACTGCGTTCTGGGAAATTCATTTAAAATGAGCGCCGCGGAGAATCATGGCGCCAAGTAAGATTCCCCGCAAGTTCGGTCTTTGGCGACGTTTAATGATTTCATGCTTCGCTGATAGCTCGTCTCTTTCGACGATTTTGTCTCTGACCGCGTAAAAGTTACGAGAAGAGCAGGAAGCCGAGAACTCAAAGCATGATTGTATAAGACGATGAAGTATGACAAGGATTCAGACTCGCGATGACTCGCGGTGACAGGAATTTTAAAAGGATACACCGAATGGCGAAAGGTTAGAGGATGGAGAACATTTTCAACGGAGTGAATTTACTTGAGAAAGTATGTCTTTACATCTAGTTCATTTCATTGTTGATCAAATTTTAATGGAATATTTTCTGAAAAATATTTGGACAAAGCCAGGCTCGAGAAGCATTCGAATGATGTCAGCTGAGAAAAAGGAAGAAACTTTCTATCCGATTCATTCCACCTTATTAGTTAAATGTCTTTTAAGAAATCCAAAATTAGATCGAAGAAACGTTTGAACGAAGCTAAATGAATTTATGTGAAGATTTTTAGTTGGATTCGTTGGAATATTTTTCGAAAGATCGCAAAGCTGCAGCTTAATTTCCAAAGCACGAATACTCGCAGCCGACTTAATTACGCGAATCGTTAGAGAAACGATCGCGGACGAAGCGTTCTCAGGCTCCTAATGAAACTCTCATACAAACAACGAGACGATCCTTTTCCAAAAGGAAACGGTCTACCACCCACGGGTTTCTACAGTTTTAAGCCATCGCGCGCCGGTGTTCTATTTCATCCGTCGAAATTGTTTCCACCGTTTACGCGTACGATGCAGGTTCGCGAGCCTCGTTATCACTAGTAACAGGTTATCATCTTAATTAGACTGTTAACAGGCAGAGGGGTCGTCTCTCGAGCAGAGATCGCGTTTCCGCGAAGCCAATCTCGGGTGCATGGTTTCCAGTGAGTCAACCGAGGACTCCGCCTCTGCGGCTTCAATTTCCAAGCGATCGTCTCGCCTTTGCCGGATGGATGAACGCGTTTCTGGCGACGTGGATCACGTCGGTGACCCGAGACCAGCGATCGAACTGTCTCGATTAGCTGGCCGGTAATATCAACCGATTAATGTTAACGATCAGACTGATTAATGTTAATGCCCTAGCTAGCGATTGAGAAATATGTCGAAGTATTCTGCGTATCTCCGGATAAACAGGAACCGATGGGCAATTAGAGCGCGCGATTGGAAAGTTCAGGTTCGACATAAACCTAATAGATAGCATTCCTTTTAGAAAGATAATTGCGAAGTAATTCTTGGATATTTTAAGATATTTTATGACATTTAAGATTATTCTTTTTTTATTTTGTTTTACATTATTTTGTCGAATTACGTACGATCCATTTCGCTTTGTTGAGATAAACATCGTGACATTTCACAGACTTGGTTTCACGTTTGTACGAATTGAAATGAAATATTTTATTGCACGATATTATTTTGGAAAATTCCTACGTTCGGTTTCCGCAATATTTCTCTCTTCCAATTGTAAATTCTGAATGATTATAATAAATAAAGATCTGATGTTGTCAGGAAGCACGGTTCGTCATTCAGCGAGGGATAAATAAAAAGTATGAAATGTTCTATAAATTGCGGTTGAAGAATTGGAATTTTTAAAGAGTCTACGAAACTGAAAATTCATTCGAGTTTAATCTTCGTTGTCGTGTTGAACGAAGAGACAACGTGAATTCCCAGAAACGAAAATTTCCCGACCACGAAAGCCTAATTTCAGATTGGACAGACGGACGGATGACATTTGCATTTCCATCAGAAGTTCGAGATCCGGTTTCGTTGCATCGGCCCTCACGGACTGTCGACGGTCACTGATTAAATTGGAGAGTCGGGAAAATCAGTGCATCACGTCTGCCTTCGTCGAAATTAAGGGGAACTGAGCGCTGGCCGTATCGGAAACGCGTTTCGCCGCGATTAAGTGCACGTAGGTCTCCAAATGGAGGAAGAAGCTCGTGGAAAATGATAATTGAATCGTATGGTAGAGAGGAACACAAGATATACCAAATGAATAAATGCATATATTAAATGTTAGAAATAATCACGTGGATCGGGTATATGTATTCAAACAAATTTATATCAAACGAATATTTTCGAGTATGAATAAAAGTTCAGAATATTTTTATCGCGTAACTTTCTTTTAAATTTTGCAGACACTTTTATGGAAAAAAATATTTTAAAAGAAACGCAAAGAAATGTTCCAAGGAAAGTACAAACAGATATCTCATTGCAAAAGGGAAAAATATTCTGTTAGGATAAATATTGGAAATAAATAAATTTCTTTAGAAACTCCTCCAACGCTTGTTATTCTAAGAATAAATTTATATTCTAAACGCTTTGTAGTAAATTTCTTACACGATATCTCACAGTAACTGAAACCGGAGCAATAACGAAACTCGTAATATTAGGTTGTCCGGAAAGTGTCTTTCTTTCGCAAACGTGTTTTTTACAACAGTGCACCTCCATACAAACGTGAAACCAAGAAACGTGATATGTCATGGTGTTTATCTCAACAAAATAAAATGGATCGTACGTAATTCGCCGAAATAATATAAAACAAGAAAACGTTATGCGTCTATTATTTCCTCATAAAACGAAAGAAACTTTCCGGACAACCTAATATAATATAAAAGTCCAAGTTTTCTAAAACTTAAAATCTTTGATTCTCAACAAGATCGTTAAGGAAATATCAAGTGGACGACAATTCCTACAAACATTAAGATTGCAAAACGTCTGAAAGGTTTGTTAAATCGTTACGAGAAATGTATTGGGCCAGGTAACAAAGAACAAAGATCATTCCCAGGCTGACAGGCAGCATCTTTCACCAGACGACAAACAAATAGTCAGTCGTAAAAACAGTCTCAGTGGGTTAATACGGTGTCGCTGGACCGGTTCCAAAGGGCGAGTGTGATGCAAATGAGCTGAGACCCCCCACGAAACCCGTTAATGAGACGATTTAGCCACGAAATCGTGGAGCAACCTCGCGACCGGTGGAGATGCTGCATTAACGCGATATGACAGCGAGATAGATGTAACCCCTGTCGGAGTCGTGAAGGCGTGATGTTGCCACTGCCTCGACAAAAGGCGCAGCCGTGTTAAACGCGACATAAATCTTCCGTCCAATGGTCTCTCGTTTCTCTGACGAGAGTCGAACTAGTTTCCCAGTAGGTATATATACAAGTCTCTGAGATAAGTCTTGCGCGATTCTAACGACTCTGAAGGGACGTTGGGACTGTAGAAGCTTTGTGTTATACGGAAAGAAAAAGGAACACGTGGAAAGGGGATGAAGAGAAACTTGAATCGTTCGATAAGCATTATGTTGATCTGATATTATTTCTGACGTTATCCTGGAAATATGTTTCGGTTGATTCCTCAACGTACACACAACAGATATTTTCAGTATATTTTCTAATTCTCTAATTTAAATTAATCTAATTACAATTCGTTCTCTTCAACGGTGGGAATGATCAATTTATATAGTTGACATCTACAAGTGGTATTATGAGTTTGATGATTTCATGCGGATCGCGATAGGGTTCGTTTATAGTTCCTTATCTCGAGATTATGTTCTTTCGATAATTTTTTAATTCTTGTGTCTTTCGAAACTAAAGCTATACACGAAACAGATATATAGCAAAGATTCTTTCTTTCGTTTAAAAGGAACAATTCACGCAGAAAAAGGTATAATATTCGGCATATTTCTTCATAATGATAACATCCTGCATATTTATATTACAATCTAAATTTCAGATCTTCTAGGATTAAGTTCCTTCGTAGCGTCGTAGTAAAAATAACCACGTGTCTAATAAATGTCGTGTCTATCTTAACCAAGAAGAATTAAATTGACGAATTTAATAAATTTAATAAAAATTTAATAAACTTCCAAACGCAAGTGTTTTTTTCGTTTACAGCAATATTCGATCAGCTACCATGGTATTGCCATGAAACTACATTTAGGTGCACGTGTCGCGACATTTCCATCAAAATTCGGCGTCGACGATAACGCCGGCCTAGGAAAGGGGAGCGTCGTAAAGGGACGAAGAGGAAGGAAGGGCGTTTCGATCGGACGAGACGGATCTCGCGAAAGTTTCCACCGGAAACCGAGAGACAGCGCGGCCGGAACAAGAACACGGGGAAAGAGAAGAGAATCGTTGCTGCGAGCCTCAACCGTCGCCGACGAAATTATATGCGGAATCCGTTCCCTATGGAAACGGGTTTCTATGGGCTCGTGCGAAATACCGGGTGTCTTGACAAGAGCAATTTATCATGCTCGATCTGTATTTGCATACGTCGTCAAAGGTCCCCGTCGCTTATGCCGGGGACATCGCGTAGTCGAGTGCCTTTTGAAATTCGCGTGTTTGCGAATACTTCTCCCCGCTTCCCTCCTCTTTACCCCTCTGTATCTCCGCATCTCTTTATTTCACTACGCTTCCGCGTTCTCCCTCTATGTCACCACCGTCACCCTCTTCGTTGCGAAAAACGTCCTCTCCATCGAACGTATTACGAATTTTCTATCGTTCTACTTAATTTCCTTTCCCTTATCTCAGCTAATACGTTTTTAACTGATACGCGTACGTTACATCGAATCCGCTATCTTACATGCGAAGGCCACGGGTGAAAAACCGCTGATTGGCCATTTATGAGAAAGAATATTAAATTTATGTAAATTCATACTCCGATGGAAATAATTTTGAAAATGCAATCCAGATGGAAAATTGTTGTACGTGTTAAATATTATGAACGGTACTGTACTTTGAACTAACCATAGCTTTATATATCTTTGCGTATCACGTGTATTCCGAGCATTTTTGCATCTTCGATTTTTCCATAAACGCATAAGAATACACAGTCCAACGATCGCAAAGCTTTATGGTATTCTCGTATAGCATAATAGAATTTGCTATGACCACTTAGAAACAGCTTAAAAATTCCCCTAAAATCACAGCGCGCTCCGATCCTTTTTTCATCGGTCAATGATCGTTTTCGCTCTTTACACTCAACATCTCTATTACGCTCAAACTGTGCTGTGACCCGTTTCGTTGGTCAGAACATTCTGCGATATATCTAGGCTCGATCATCGCGTATTTGAATCTTCAAAGACCCTTCTTCCCCTTGTGGATCGTCAGGTGTGCAGTTTCGAAAGAATCGCGAAACATCGTGGTTCGTTCCCTGTTTTGGGAACGGGCTTTGCCTCTGTTCGAGGCAAACGATGCGCAAGATATGAACTCGTTACGAGAACCGATCGTAGCCGAGGAACCTGATCTCGCAGAGCGACGAGGGATCATCGTGGCTGGCCAGTCTTTTCACTCTCGTAAACCGCGTGAGCTTCGCGTCAGAACGAAAAGGGTGGTCCGTGAATCTGCGCAGGATGATACGTTCCACTGTTCAGGGTTGATGTATTTCTAGCGTGTGTTTATAAGAAAGGATATTGAATTAAAAGCAACGTAAATTCGAGGAGATTAGATCTTTCGCTCACGATGGTTATTGCCGTGTAATGTTGCGTGTAATGCTTTCCGAGTTGAAAGGCGGTTGAGATGTAATTGCTTTAAATTATATAGTAAACAGGAGAAACCATCAGACCCATAAAAATGACAAATTTCAGGTTCTTTGCTTTTACAATTTTCTAATATCCAGGTAATTTTGATCAAATTAATTTCAACTTTTATTGAGATGGAAATATGATTAACGCGTACCTCATCCTATTACTGTAATTATTATCATTTACATATAGTAATGTACATTATCGGCTATAAGTATTTAAGTACCGATTGAATACCTCTCATTATTTTTATTTCCTAGACATCTTATTATAAACATATTATCGCACTATATAATTACAGTGGTTGCGTGATCCTTTGCAAGTGTATGCATTTCAGATGTTTCATTTACCAGAACACGCGTCTATCGTAACGCTGTAATCTAAAAAGCTAAATAAAGTAAAATTTGACGTTTTCCCAGTAAACATAATTAGTAAATATCCTAATACCTATAACGCACGATATACAACACAATATAAATTCAAGTGCCAATTAAAGATCAGTAGTATTATCATCGAACAAGATATTTCTGCACGAAACTAATCTTTTAAAACACGCGTGCATTTAATAATAAATCGTGGCGAATCTCGCCGAAGAAACAGGATATTCAGCAGCGAAGCCGTCCTTAATAGCGAGATATTGGACATAACAAATCGTCGTGGGACGGTCGGGAGCCGCCATTAATCTTCGATCACCGTTGGCTAGACCTTCAATGGTGGCCACGTTGCACGAAGGATCTTCATTCGCGCACCCTGCAACCTTTCGCTGACCAGTGTCCAGTTTCGTTTCCCATTCAAGTACCTCGAACGAATCGGGATTACGATTGTCACGCCTCTCGTCGCTCGAGAGAACGTGCTGCACAGTCCTCGTTACAGATAAGTCATGGCTGGCCGTTTTTCTCCTTTTATTTCATTCTTTTAGAACGAGATGACGAGACCCTCTCAACGGACATCAGCGTCGCTAATCTCGCGGGACAATTACTCATTTACATGCTGTCCTCGCTGTGCTGGACTTCTTCCGACATTTCTGCCTGCTGAAACGATTCAACGACTTGTCTGGAATGTCATCCGAGTTGATGGAACTGCAAGATTCGTGTATAACGAGATCGGTCTTTCGAGCTTCGGCACGTACTGATTTCTGACGTTGGAATTGTTCGATTCTCGTTACTCCTTCAGAAAAATGCTCTTCTTGTTCTTATTGTAAATCGTTCCCATGGCTGTCGTCTACATTCGGAATACAATCAGTCACCGGACACCCCTTGCTTCCTAATACCTCGTAAGATTCGCCAGACGAATTTGAAGATCAAAATGTGAGAAACACGAGTTATATTCATGGTACGTATTACACACCATAAGCACGTACACGTTCAAACTATGGCTCGGTCAATTAGATTACTGTTTCTGTCCTGACGTGCGAAAGATTTCGTCGAGATAACGTCTAGAAGATTCTTGTGCCGTGTGTGATCGGTGATTACAAACGAGTTCGCGAGACGAGAACTGATTCCTTTAACCTTTATGACGCTAGTAACTTAATGTAAAAATAGAATATCAAACGATGAAGCGACCAATCGTTTCATGATAAACACTTACAATCGCATAAATTCTAAATCTTCCGTAATAAATATGTTTTTCGTTCGAAATACTTTTACGTCGGAATCAAACGAAAAATACAAGAAGTCAAACTAAAAATCTTCCTCCTCAAGTCGCCTAATAAATTCGTTTGATTAAAAACCAACTACGCCCTATTTCCAATAACGGCTAATGCCTATCTGTTTAACATTCATCACGAAACAATTGAGCCCGAAGGCACATTAATCCTCCAGACATCAGCTAGCCTCTCTTCCTGCCCAATGCCCCTGACGAAACTCTCAAGCACCGTTTAAACGTCGCGAAATTCGAGCAGTCATTACTCAACACGAACCCTGTATATTTCGGGCCGGTCAGCTTCCCGACGACGAAACGAACCCCCCGTCGTCGGTCACGCCTCCCTTCAAGGCCGGTGGTTCGTCTCGCGAGTCCTCGATACAGATAAGTCATGCTCGTCATTTTTCATTGTCCGCTTTCAACGGTCGAGCAACCGGGACGAGACCTCGCCGACAGACAGAGACGGTGATGGTTAACGCGTCTAACTGGACTTTTCCACGGGCGCGAGTTTTATCTCGCGCTTCCACCCCTTAATTTGATTAATCGTGAAGGATCTTGACCCTCCTGTTCGGCATTAATCACCTTCCGGCCGTATGCATACATGGCCGCGGCATTAAAGCGGCCGAGCTGGACGTGAATGAGAACCGACTGCCATTTGTTACGCGACCGCTTGTTTAGAGAAGCTTTACACACTCGACCGGCTTGCTCTTTCGTGCCTGAGCGGATATTAATGGCAGATTAATTCGGCGATCCTTGTGAAAGACTCGCACCGGCGAAGACGATCGGCTTTTGCCCGCCTTTTCGAACCTGCACTGCCTTCGTCTTTCATTCTTCTCTTTCTTTCCCTTTTTTCTTGTTGTTCGGTTTGAGGTCACGAGGTCGAGGGGCAAAGATGATTCTTTCGCGGATGGACTGTTTCGTTTCTGGTTTCTCATTCTCCGGGGATGAATATATTTCCTTGCAAGTTAATTTCGTGATTTATTGGAGAGAATACAGGGACAGGTATAAACGTATACTGCCAGACGATTGCTAACTGAGAATTCGTTTAAAGAGTATTCGAGCGAATAAAAGTTATGCGAATGGACGTTATAGTAGCGGAATCGCTGATACACGTGTATTAAAATAGAAAAACAAAGTTTGCATTTTTCACGATTCTTTTAGTTTTTTGGTTTTATCCACTTAGATTTCGAGTAGGAGTCGCGTTGGAATTGACTAGGGAAAGTTTGGTGTTTTGTGTCGGTAGATGGATCAGGTACTAAACTTTCGTTCTGGTTTCGAGTTCTATTCGAGTCCCTTCAGCACAAAGGTTAAAGTTGTTGATTTACTGGCTGTTTATACCCTTTGCAACCCTAACTTCTGCATTATAACCGTATTTATACTAATAGCGCTGCCTTTACCAACGTTTACTGGCCCGACCGTCATTTAATATCTCCGTTTGACGTAACAAAAAAAGTGGGGTAAGAAGGTTACAGTGTAAAATGTCGATCGTAAAATTTCGACTCCAGTGACGCTGAACAAAATCCCGCCTCTCGAAAAGCAAACCCGATCTGTTACCCTCTTTCGGTTTACCCCCTGTAACTTCCTGTGCTTTGACGTGACACAGCGACAATTACGCGTTTGCAACGTAAAATCGTGAAACATGAAATATAAATATGACGGTGATTGCGTGAACGCAGAGACACAAATTATATACCTGGTAATATCGTTTGCAAGTCCGCATGAAAAAAATAAAACGTGTTTAAATACATCGATATATCGTCGGGGTTCGAGAACGACCCATTAAAAACATGAGCGTCCTGTCTGGTCTCTACGAGTCTAATGGCGATGATGCGCAGAATGAACAATTCAGTTACCGAGAAACAATCGTAGAAGACATAGATTTATTCACATTGAAGATAAAGTTATTTAGTAAAATCGCTTTGTAAATTAAATCTAACACGAAGCATCGCAATCCCAATTTATCTAACATTACGCATTGCGATGCTATAACTTATAAATAAATTGTGAGTCTTCGTGCAATTAAACTTTAAACTTCATGTACAGCAGTTACATAGACAAATTGAAAGATGTATAGTTGCATGGATGATAAGTATTGCAAAAATATTCGGATACAAATATATAAAATATCCAAACTATTCGCTACAGTATTCGATAGGCGAAACAGGTTTCTGCCACAAAGTTCTACTCTTCTAATTCCATTCATAGAAATATCGACATTTCATGAATATCCTATCTATGAACGATTGAAGAAAACTCATGGAAACGTGTACTCCCATAATACGAACACCAAGACACGTGAAACCACCGAAACGTTAATCCTTGTTCATAGCTCGAACCATCCCCGAGACTCGGCCGTCACGAACGATCCTCGAGATCCTCACGTGACGTAAGACGTGCGCTATGGAGCAGGTGGCGTCATTAAGGGTGGAAATTCTGGTAAATTCCGATTGGGAAATTCGTGGCAGGAGATTCAGGGTGAAATTACAACGGTGCAGAGGAGGCAGCTTCCTCTCGTTGGTATCGTCGTCCGCCTGCAGGCAGCACAGAGTTCAGGGAGAGAACTGCAACCGGGTAAACCAGCTTCGCCACGTTATAGGCCGTCCCCAGAGTGCAACTATGCCTTTGGCTTTGATGTTAGCCCGCCGGTGGAGTCGCGTGATGGCGAGCTGCCGTTCCACAGCGACTAATAGGTGAAACGTCCCTGCATGTACTCGCACATGTACACGCAAGGTTATGCACGAAGGGATGGCGCAGCATTATCGGGAAGGGAGAGTCGAAGCCGGATGGAAGCGCGAATCGAAGGCTGACCGCCAGGAGGTAGCTTCGACTGGCACCGGGTTAACGGAGAGAGGATCGACAGGATTCGGATGCTCCGTGGATGCCTTACGGCTAGCCGGACACGTATCCACTGATTCGGCATATCGCGAAATGCAATTATCGTGGTGAATTGGACGGACTCGAATTACTGGCCACCCGTGACGACCGACTGCCATTCCAGATTACTGCCGATACCCGCTTTCGACGTTTCAATATTTTTATGTGTCTTTTTTCCGACGGAATTCTAGACTGAAGAATGTTAGGGATATTGGTAGTGCAACGTGTTTGAGGTCAATGGTTACTGGTTGCTTTCAATACTTGGACAAAGAGAAGGGTAATCGGAGATCGAAGTGCTTTTGGCAGCATCAGTTTGTGACACGAAACTGTAATTTCTGGGAAGCATAGAATAGAGATTGTTAAAAGCTTCCGTTTGCAAGTTTCCAGGCAATAGATCTTACAGGTATCAGTTTGTGATACTAAATTGCAACTTTTAGGAAGGAAGTGATCGCTGGTGTAGCTGAAGGTAGTTGGATAGCTGTAGGATACTGTTGCGGGTATTAGTTTGTGGTATTTTCGTAGTTTTTGCTTATGGAAGGGTAAAAGTAGTTATGCTACTTAGCTGGAAATGTCTTCTTTCTGGCAAGTGTTCTTCCAGTGATCGGCTTGTGATCTTTTCTTAACCCTTGGAAGAGAAAGAAATAGAGGAAGTTAAACTACTTGAAAAATAATTATTCTTGCGGTTGTTGGTCGATGATCTTTTTTTATGAGTGTCCATATAACGATTCAACAGAGCGGAACCAGCGATTGAGTCATTAGGCGATAGTCGAGAGGAAGTCGGTAAATCAGGAGGCCCTCGAAGGACGTCTATGGCGATGGAGGAGACAGTGTGCGTGGAGGTAGACGAGCAAGGAGCCAGAATCTCCAGTAACAGGATGTAATTATGATCGGTGAGATACGTCACGCGTAACCCCCGTATTGACGTCCACAAATCACGATACACGGTTGGTATCTCGCCGGCTCCGAGCTCGAGCCTCGAACTCGGACAGCCTTAACGCGGACACTAAATCCAACATTATGTACGTGCCCTATACGAACCGATCCCCCAGTCGCACAAACCGACATCCTGACGTCGAAAAACCTTCGAATGTTTGGTGAATGTTTTTGATACATTTCTCGCGTTATATATCTTTAAAGTATGATTTCGCGTAGATTCTATTACGAAGAATACGAAAAGTAAGAATCGAGGAACTTCTAAGTTCTATACTTCGATACTATAAGAATTTCAAACTTATTAGTTAGATGTCTGGAAAATGTATGGGCCAATGAAATTTTACAAGTTACGAACTATCCGATTATCCTAGTTTTTTTCACGATCTATGACACATAATTTATTGGACTGATATTAGCAATTAGTAAATTATTGTGTCAGATTGCTCTGAGACTCGCTGGAAAAATTAGTAACTGCTAATTGTCTTAGTTAACACACGTATCCTAACATTTTCTCGTTTTTCAAGATATGTTGGAATATTAGAAAAAGGAAGATGGAGTATCTTAACTAAGTACAATGAGTATAGCAACAGTTAGTTAACGAAAATTCTGGTCGGTTAACGCGACACTACCGCATCGTATCTTTTAATTGTCAAAAACTATGGTATAACTCGTAGCATAATATTTAAATGTTTGCTAGAACTCGTGAGTGGACACGGTGTCACGTAACATGGGGAAACATTAGCACTCTACTGCTCCCCGATGCATTGTTTGTAACACAAACCGCGTTCTGCGGAACGTCATAGAGACGCGGCTTAATCTAATCGAAATGCACTGGCAGCGTAATGCATCACCGCTTAATTTAACCCGTTCTGTTTAACGACTACGCTTCGTTAAAATTAGATACACTAACCACCGTTAGTCCCGAACGATACATCGTTCGGTCAAAATTATTTCGTGGAGAAATATTTAGCCAGAGGATAGACGCCGATGCATATAGCGGCGTCGATGAAAATTTTATTGGGCAAATTGAAAGTTCGAATACGAAACGTGAAATATGGTAATTAGACGGAAGTGCAGCATTGCAACGTTTTATCGGTTGACTCTCGAGAGCGGAAACCGGAATTTGTTTACCACGGGAACACGAAACAGGATAATTTCCCGTTCAAAACCTGTAATCAGAAATTAATAGGAGAAGAGGAAGCGGGAGGAGACCAGGGCAAAGCGAACGTTAGCCCCTATTATTCGTGTTTCCAATTTTTCATTCTCTATAATTTATATGTTTTACAACTGTATTCTATCCTTTCCTTATGTTGGCAATTCTTTTGTAATGTTAAAAGTGACATCTTCATACGTTAACCGCCGATATCGTTGACGGTTCAAGCGAATATTCATCTTCGAAATTTTTCAACAGAAATTTTATTTCTATCGAAAAAAATTTCAATCGTTTGCCTAAGTATCTCAAAATTATTTTAGACTTCTTGGAAGTTTAGAACGACAAAGAAATTAGACTTGCATATGAACGATTTGATTTATCTGTTGCAGCTTAATTATTTAAACTGCGATTTAATGATATCGCATATTAACCATCTCGTTGTATCCAGAGCGATCATCGCGAAGGATTTGATCGTCGAGAGTCGCAGGGAAATTTCCAACATTTTTATCACAGATCAATTAAATGGAGATTAACTCGTGAAACGAAAAATTAGAACGTATGTTTGGATTACGAACATATTTGAATGTAAGAAGTACCAACAAAACTGAAGCTAAAGATATGTACATTCTAAAACGTAAACGTTCCTTCCAAGAACGTGCAAACACTCGTGAATAACAATGTAGCAGGTCCGAACGGCAACCATATGTCGTCTCACGCATAATACAAAACCGTCCCCGGAGAGCTGGTACTCCGTCTTGACCCAATTCGTTCCGTCTGGGTAACTGACCTAGCCTAACCGCTGCTTGCTTCCCTTTTCTACCGTCTTCCACAAACCCTTCATCCTTCGTCAAAGAAGGAAATCGATCGAGCAAGTATTTCTTTAAACTCTGGCGCTTTCAATCCGGAATATTCCTTACAATGTTTCATTGCTATAGATTATGTATATTTTATCGATGCATTAACAGTATTTCTATCGACTTGCTGAAAATCATTTTTTTAATATCCATGATCTTTTTACAAGTAAAAATTAAATGCTTGCTCCTAAGACTAAAATGCAAACTGTGTAAATGAAGATTATGAAGCGTGCGAAGGTTTTACAGTCGAAGTAACAAATTGATTTTATGATTTCTTTGCAACAAGATTAGAATATTTATAGTGAAAATGTTGCGATATAAAGAAGAAACAAGGGCTGAAATATTCTTCCAACCGCGAAAGGGTCGCAATAATTCTTCTTATTATAATAATATGTGGAGGATGATTAGTCATGCGGTTTAAATAACCAGATAATTCGAAGTTGAAAACCGTCAAGTATATTTTTAAATAATAAATAAATAAATACAGAGAATGTTCGCTAAGACGCTCGGTACTAACGGACTCGCTAAAAACAGTGTTAAAAAGCTAATAAGATCGCTCGAAACTGACTGATAAAAACGGGTCACCTTACGATCGTGTTTGTTTATTTATACTGGTCGGGGGAGGGCCGGAAAATTTAAATTCGAATTTGTTTGATGGTGCGCGTAGCGGCGACATTGTTTTGTCCGGAGTTTATTTATTATCACATTATGTGTATCCTAACGATATCGGTACTCCGAGGCAAGACAATAACACGATTCGAATTGTCCTCTAGCTTATGTGCCGTTACAAATATATAAATAATTCCTGTACATCACGAAAACCAATTTTAACCAATCAGTCACCGTTGTCGAGTCGATAATAACCGTTTTAACGTGGCGTGAAGTCCCAAGCATAGCCAGTGACCGTACCCTCCGCGAAGACAGACCACAATTCCAGCAGCCGTGATACCCTGTCAGGAAAACGAGGAAGAGGAAACGCTGGACACGATTGTACGAGCTCGAACGAGACACGAATAACAGCGTATGGATCCGAACCGTATAATTCGATTCGATAATTATATCAATTCGAAAGTAGGACGAAGAATCGAGCGTGTCAATTCACTGGAGGAGGCTCGAACTAGCGTCTAACCGGTGCGCCGCTACAACAATTTTCACACGATCTACAAACCGCGTTGTATGCGCGTACACGCGTACGCCTGATCGTTTACCCGCTTTGAAACGCGTTCCCCGTTAAAATTATGCGCTTACACGCTTCCGGTTCGAATTGAACGTCGTATGGAGTTCGAGGGCGAGGAGCGAAGCTAGAAATAGACGGAAAGGGGTGTGAAGTTAGTACTCGGGGTAGAGGCGAACGGTAGAACCGAGAATTATGAAAAATGGGAGCCGAGGAGGTAAAATGACATAGGAGAAACGAAAGAAACGCAAACTGGAAAAATAGAGAAGAAAGAGAGGAAAATAGAAGGGAATACAATAAAAATTGGCTAATAGTGTCATAAATGTTTAAAGCTACTTAAAATATAATTGGAGTTGAAAAACTGTTACTTGACGTACACTGACATGCACAAAATTTCTAATTATTTAATGTTAAACTGGAATTTTCTTGCAGTCAACGATGTGATTTGAAGTAATTGTAAAGGTAACAATTTTAAGGATAAGAATATTGAATTAAAGCAATTGAAGCAATTAGAGCAAAAGGAATGATGGGATTGAACACTCGTACCAAACTAAATAATTAGAATCGCGTGAGGAATAACAATGAAGACTTATGTCAAAGAGATAGTGAGGATAAATGTACGAAGATGACGTTTATGTATTATTTAGAGAAGCAGCGATCGAGGAGGAAATCTAAATATCTAATCACATGTGAAAAACGATTCGAAAGACACCAGGGATAAATAAAAAATTGATAAAAGTGTATAACGAGGGAATGGAAATTATACGAAGTGAATGAAATTAAAGAAAAAGTAGCAACGTGATAGAGTAGGTGACACACGCGAGCGAAGAGAAGCCAAGCAGGAAGAGCACAAAGGAGACGAGGAAATGAAACGGTCTAGAGTGGAATAGAACTATATGGGGTGAGAGCAAGAGAGAGGAACGAACGTTTTCGCGACAATAGACAGGATGTGCGAAGGGTTACCATTGCAAATCACAATGGTGACCGCAAAACGCGAATGACAGGTTGAATAGACTCGGCTAGAGCAACGTGCCTCGCCGCGAGCACTATTATTACCGGCATCTTTTTCTCCTTTATTCTGTCGGTTGTGTGGGAAAACGGCGAGGGGTGAGTTCTTTAATTCGTCGGAAGAAAATAAAATAGGAGAAGAAAAGAAGAAGAGAAAAAGGAGAAATCGGAAGACGAACTACGTGCAATATCTCTATTCGCCTACATAGAAAATTTCCCTGAACGCTCGTAGGCGGAGAACTCGAGTGTTCGATGGTTATTCAACCTGTTTCGAGGGAAATGAAATTACCGTGATCGCACAAAGCGTACAACCACGCGGAAAACTCGACCGTTTTGTTCGACATAAACGTTTGTAAATTCCTTCATTTAGTCTCTTATAGCCGCCCCGCGTTCTTTTCAGTTGCTCTTTTCTTTCCTTTCTAAATTCTTCTCTGGTATAACGCGTTTTATAGATAGCGAAATTTGTACTCGTATGTTACGAGGTGCATTGAGCGCTACGTTTTATAATGCAGGTTACGATTGTAGGGAATCGAGTTATTAAGAATATTACTTGGTGAAGGATTATTAACGCGAGAATCATTCTATTTATTCGAACTATCGAGAATCACAGATGTGAAGTCGACTCGAAATCGATGCAATATCATAGGATCTGAGAGCCGATATCTGCTAAGATAGATTTCGGTATATTAATTGTTAAATGTTATTCGTTTTGCCTAGTTGCATAATTGGTTAAAAACCTTTTTATTTGTCAAAGCAAGAACAAGATTTTAGAATGTAAAAATTCGAGGTCCTGAACACCATAGTAAAATTACTAAACGTATTTTATATATGTTCATGGACTGATTATTATGGCATATTTATCGCGACATTAAGTAACACAGACTCGTAGACAATGCGGAGGTTTACGCAAGATCATCGACTTTCGGTATAAATTACCGCGACGTTTAGCTGGAATACTTCTGATGCATGCGATACATAATATCCTCTAATGTTCCACTGAGCGGTAACATCGCACCCCCAAGCGACAGTGAAATATGAGCACGCCTCTTTCTACGTGCTCACACACGACAGTGCTCTCGAAATACACAAGAGAAAGCTCAGGTGCGGCGACGCTTAATTTGAAACGTTTTCCCGGCGAAATTCGACGCTAATCACCGACTAAAAGTCCGAACGTCAGTCGGGAAAATCCTTTGTACCGTTTATTAACGCAGCTAATTACACGGTGATTCTGCACTGATAAACCATTCTACTGACTGCTGAAGATTAAATACCGTAGAATCCTTAATAGATGACTCGAAGAATATTACCATGCGAGGAAAGTAAACGAAAATAAATCGTATTGCACAATCTTCGAGTAGAAAACGTTTGTCCAAGTTTTTTCTTGGTGTTCAAATAAATAATCATCTCTCTTTTACTGTTATAAGTTGTATTGACGATAAGCCTCGTATTAGAACACGTCACTCATCATTTTGCCAACTGTTCTCTCCAAGCTTAAATCTTATATCATCAACTAATCGCTTATATCATCTTCCTGTACCACAACTTTCACGTATGATACATTGAACTTGGAACAAGCCGCAGGACTTACGATTAGTAACATTCAATGTACTTTAAATTGAAATAAATATTTACCTACCCCACATCTGTCATTCTTAATGAAACAGCCTATTGGAACACATGCATAATAGACGCACAGAATTTCAGAATTTCATTCTTATCAATTTTAAAATATAAATAACTAATAAACAGAACCTCGAACACGTTTTATAATCTTCATCTTTGTTCTATCTTGTTTTATACAGATATCCCTTAAATTATCTAGTTTATTCGTTGCTGGACATCTAGCCCGAATTTCAACACCTATTTCCTGTATTTTATAAATCGTTACTGCTTCGCAAATATCACGGCGATGTAATACGAAAGAAGAACACGAGAATGAGAAACGATAACAACCGTTGATTCCTAAACTTTCTAAGTCTCCGCTAACAAATATTCGGTAAAGATTCGAATCATCGAGCAAAAAAGGAACGGAGCACGACGCTCGACGAGCAAATGAAGTTGCTGCTCGCAACAACAATAATCACGCGGCGGTAATAAAGCGTTCTGTCGCGATAGCAGGTTCCGAGTAACTCAACCGATTCGACGAAAGGAAATTCCGCCGTGCGGAAGGCCGAATCGTCTGGTGCTGCGTGCACGAAGGTAAGCGACGACGAAAACGGATACGATAATACCTGGTCGCACGCCATCCGCTTCAACGGGGCACTATACCGTTGCCAGCGTACGTAGGCTGCACGGGAAAATAGTAAAATCTGACCTTAAAATATTCCGTGTACCGGCAGGTACTTCGCTTGATTACCCAACAACACGTGCCACGAGATATAACAGCGTCTCTATTTGTCAGCCAGACGCAATATAATGCCTGGAAATCGCCTCGTCGTTAATTCACTGTCCGCCATCACGATAATACGTTGCTTATGTACCACGTCGACGCGATATCCACCAGGTTACCCCACCGGTTCAAAATTGTTCTCTTCCATTTCACGCTGCAAACGCTGCCGGCTTGGTATACGACCTTTGATTAAACATCCTGATAACGCGTTTCGTGATTTTCGGCACTGGTCATCAACAACCTACACGTTCATCCATATTTTTCAAGGAAGTTTGCAATAATAGTTTGTAGTTTCAACTGTTACGATGAATTATTTGGAAAGTTCGTAATGAAATTCTACTCTGTACAACGCTGTTTCATTAGAACATTACGCATTCGTTCGTATTTGAATCTTTTCAATTTTCTTTCATCTACTTCGTTGTATCATTGTATTTTATTGCCACGAAGACTATCTATTTCGAATAATTATTAGCCCTGTCAAATTTAAGTAGAATATTGTAATTGATTTTTCTATTTTTTTCTCTTATAAGTAGAAAAAGCTCTGAGGATAATGTAGCTTTGTAAAAGTAATTTTTATTGCATAATGTGCACAGTGTTTTTGTCTGACTCTTCTGCTATCTATCGAATAGCTTCGTGAACGCTTGTCCGAATAATTTTCAATCGGTTTTAGCGTTACGATCATTCAAGTACTTTTTACTCACCTCTAGGTTATTCATATCTCTCGAGGAAAAAATGTTTTGTGAATAATTATCCTTCAAGTTGTTAAATACCTGATATGTTACTGTTAAACTGGTATGAAGTATGTAAACTGGTATGTAAACTGGTTAGAAGAATATTTTCTCAAAGAATATCGGTAATTTTGACGTCCAAAATGTCGTATATCATTGACGTTGGCCCTCTGAATTGTTTGTTAACGTGCGCGCGTAGAAAATACAAACAGAAATTTCTTTCTACAGAGAAAATCTCAGACATACGCGAAGAACATGACTTCCGAGTTACAGCGTGTTTTGCTTCTGAGTGACATCGTCGCGCTACAAATACTTTACGTAAATTTTAGCTACGCTTGGTCCGAATGTATAATTTCGCGTTCATTTCGTACATAGTACGACATTACTCGGTGCGATAATAGCGATATATCTAGCATGAGTAATAACTCAGGATTAAAAGCGATTACAGCTATGATGGTGACTAATCGATGGGTGGCTGAAAACTGATCATTAACCTCCCCGTTCTGAACAGATGATTCTGCGACTAGACAGTACCGATGATTTACATCTAGCTTTTACTTTGCATCTAAATACTTCGCTTTTCGTTCGCTCGTTTTCAACTATAAACTTCAAACAAATTCTCCGTTTCCCTTTCATTTCCCACTACCAGTCGATAGAATCTGTTGTTACCGGGAAAAATCTGAAGAAAAGAAAGAAATGAAGTAACGATATACAATATAATGTACAGTGGCTCGTGGAAGTATTCGAATATTTGCTATGTAAAACTTTTACGAATAGATTATGTGTGTTGTGTCATGCGTATGTATATATTGTATATGTATATATATATATCTTTTATGATATATGTGCCTATACATGTATGTATAAAAGTAATTCGGACATTTTTGCTTATTTTTGATGAGGTATATATACTAATTATAAAATTACGAACAAACTGCTTTTGTCGAGATATTTGTAATTATCGAATTTTGTAGAGATGTTTCGTCTCGATTCTTTAATTTCTGAGTTATAATTTAGATTAAGAAGATTCTTCGAAATTGAGGGGAAAATTTCTGATGTTTGCGTGCATGGTGCAAACAATGATTATTATTTATGAACTTATTACAATGCGTAAATGTAATTGGTACTAAAATTGAAACTTATTATTGTAATATAACGAATAATTGACCGTTCAAATATCATTGTGATATAGCAGCAAGTATCTTGTAACTTCTATCTTCCAACTTGTTTCAAACTCTACCAACATAACTGCGACAATTGCGTTTCGTTACGAGACGAATGAAACTTCAGGTTATTTCGTATAACACACATAACAATGCTAATAAAATATTTTTATAACAAGCGCGTTCAAAAGCTACCGTGAGTCACTGTAGATACTTTCGCAAGATTCACTTATTGCTCTCCTCTAATTAATTATCGACCAGCCGCGCAGCCAGCGAGACGCAACCATAATTCTCCTTCCTGCAATCACTTTTACGACCATTCTTCTGTCTCCCCCGAAACAGAAATTCTTTTCTTCGAGCCAAGCGGACTAAACGCCTTCGCGAGACGTCCAAGATTTATCTGAACTACGCTCGCAACCAGGAAGCCTCGTACGACGAGCAATAATATCCGCTGGCTCTCCATTGAGCCGCGGGTTTGTCCAATTTCTTTTTACCGACCACGAAAGATATTTCCGGCCAACTATTTGGCCCGCTAGACTATTTGCACGCGATATTTACACAGAAAATACACGAACAAGCTTTCTAGATAGTCCAACTATATTATATTTGTAAAAACGAACATGTCTTTGCAGTAATGATAACGATTCGCAATAATGATCTTTCGACTATCTATGTCTATTTCGACTTTATAGACTCGACTCTGCTGTTGCGTGTTAGTATCTGCAAGATGAGTTTATCTTATGCAAATTGTGGAAACCAGTCGTTAGTTTGATATAAACGCAACATTGTGACCTGTTAGAGGGAGTACAATACTGTGCAAAAGTTTCAAGTCACCTGTTGGTACTGTTAGACTGACAATTGTGTAATGCATGTTACATGTAAGAACAGTTTTAATAACATTTAGGTAATAAAAAAAAGATACGATATTACTAAATGGCGCAATTAAGTACAGGCTAATTCTACAATGGACATAAAATGGATAACGGACGTAAAGAGGTGTTATTTCACATTTTTAGTTTTATTTTAATGCCTACAAAAATTTCATATTAATAGTCCACCTTTTGTTCGAGAATTAGCCAATTTCACATAGGTATATTTAACAAGTGTTTATACTCAATCTCTGTGCCAAGGAAAGCGTTATATTTGACAAATTTTCCTCGTGTGTATCTCGCTCCTTATTCAATTGTATATCAGTTACAGGACATTCAGTATACGTATAAGCAACACAGAAATCCACAAATTCCAAAGATATAAAATTCTGAAAATCCAGGAATCCAATGCAAAACGAAACAACGTAAAATTGATTTAGAAATACGATAAAGATATTTCCAAAGAATATTAATCAGTTAGCCTTATGATTATCACGATTATAGATAGCCCAAGATTTTTGCCTGGTACTGTACTTATACACAAAGTACAGGCAGGTATATATTTCTACATTGCCGATATCGTAAAGTACAACTCTATAGGGTGTGAAAAGCAGCCTGGGACCAACAACAATATTATTGCTCTGTAAGACGAGCCACTTGGAGTGGTCGTTCGGCATTTAGATAATCGGGATCGCAGGTACTTTGCAATGTGATGGCAATCGCAAATACTTGGAAACGGTTCTACGGACGATCGTTATGGAGTAGAGCGGCGTTCAAATCGAACGGTCTATGCTAATTCGTGTACTCGCGTAAAGTGTGAATTACGAGAAGAGGACATTCGTGGAATGGTAGAGCAAGTAGACTTCACGTCGACGACATTGAATGCTCACGTTCGATTCGAGAGTTAACTTTTCAAGATTTCACCGATGGATATTGGGATTTCGATAGCTACGATTTGGGAGGTCTGATACGGTTAATTTTCAACTCGGGCGATTCCAGATCGACGATCCTTAAATCGATGGACTTATTTTTGACGGTCTGTAATTTGGCGAACCTAATACCGGTGATTTCTAATCCTGAGTCCAGTAAAGCTAATTTTCGATTTGGTAGGCCCAATATTACCATTTTTCGATTCACTAGGCTTAGAGTTAGTGATTTCCGATTCGGTAGCCCCAGCATTACTAATTTCCTATTCGGAGAGCTCGGTAGGTTTAATTTCTAATTCAGCGTGTCCGATGTCAAGAAGCAATATGTAAGTTGTCGATTCATTCAATTGACTTATTTGGCGCATTTTCCCAATTTAATGCGTTCCTCATACGTCAGACTGGCATAATGGTAAAGCATCAATGAAGCGAAAATATAAATAATTAATTTTGTTCCTTGTCGTTCACGTGCATGCACGTTAGTTCTTCTTCGAAAGTATCGAATTTCATTCGCACGTGTCCAACTTCGCAATGCTTCGATCTCGCTGTTCTTAGCTTTGTCTCGCAACGAAGAGAAGAACGAAGGGAATACATAACGCGTCTTTTACTACTCCTCATGTTCACGCCAAATGATATTCAGAGGTATCTGTCTAGCTGCATTCTGAAGGGATAGTGCGACGAATACATAGTTGTCGTGCAACAATCGCAAAGCAATGAACTAGCTGTCGAAGGACTTGATAGAAGTGAGAATTATGTGTGTCAAATTGGCACAGGGCCCTTTTTGCAGCAAATGTCTCACCTTTTGTTCGCATGTTTTACCATTAACGATACTAAAAAATACAAGTCACAGAATGTCAGATTAATTTTGTCTACAAATGGCATAATAGCATTATCTTCTACGTCAAAAATCTGCCAAATTGAATACGAATGAGGGTTAATATTAGAACACACACCAGCTACGAACGACTTCTTGGTATATGCACCTAAATGGAGTATACTTGACTAGAATTAGAAACATATGACAGAAATTTGAATTATTGATGTGTATTTGTACTGGTCTGTCTAAAAGTAAACATTAACATCGCCAAAAACACTTGCACGTTTTTACCAACTGCGAGAACAAAGAATCTGATATGAGTCATTTTCACTTGCTCGGTAGTTTTAGAGTTAATAAATTATCGTGCAAGAGGACTCTGGTGACCAAAAATTCTTCATCTATCCACAAAACGAGAAGAAAGTATAATACAACAGTAGGAAAAGAGGGAGAACAACACGTAGCAGACCAATATTTTCCGTTCCTTTCGCCAACTTATGACTAGCCAGCGCCAGCGTCCGGCCATCACGCTTTACAATACGGAGCCAACGCGGAACAGCAGTTGGCGCAATATGAGACACGAAGTCGAGGAGATAACAGTGATTTCATTAGCGCAAATGAACTCGCGTCACGGCACTCGGTCGCTCGTTCGTCTGATTAAAACTCATAAAACTTTTTGGCCCGAACGTTCACTCCTCCAGCTTTTCCCGCGTGTGTATGTACAGCGTACATGGTCACCATACAACCAACGATCGTCTGACGTATCGTTCAAGCGTATTACTCCTTTCCTTTTTCTTCCTCTGGGAAATTAAATTGATATACATCTGGAGATCGAGTGGCTTCCATGGGAGGGAGACAAGCTTCTCTGAAAGATAGCTGAACAGGTTTCTGCTTTAGAATATCCTCTTGCTTGACAATGTTGCACGTTTCACACTTCAGGTCGTTTGTATTCGATTCACGACCGGTGAATTCGATTCTGCATTCTGATTAGATCGTTTCGTTTTGTGGAGTTAGCGGTTCTGCCTTGAAGCTTCCATGAATGTCCATCGAATAGATATTATTCCTTCGAAATACATTTCATGAATCCGCGAGGAGAGTCTTTGCCTTGGGAAAATTATAGGTAGAAAACTGTGTATTTTTCTATACGTTAAAGAACACGTTACTCGTAAGAGTCGAGAAATTCATAGAAAAACCGGAATAAATGCAAATATTATGCATCGTATCCTGCACACGTTACTTCTTGCAAATACATTTTACAAATTTATGGAGAACATTTCTAACTTGGAAAAAAATATAAGTAAAGCTACAGTCTGATAGAGAAATTTGCATACTTATCTTTAAATATCAAGGAATAGGTTACTATATGTATTTATGAAAGTTAAGGAAAATCACGAAGAAATCGAAATAAGTCAAAAAAATTATGCATCGTTTGATGCGCGTGTCTAGTTGCTGCAGGAAATATAATTGTTCCCGTTAAATCCTCAATTGGAAGCCCGCGAAATTAGAAACAATAGACGATAAATTTTGATATCGAGGTACAGATGCGAATATCGATTTAGTTATGGATTTTATTGCGATAGCTCTACTGGTAAATTGTAAAATTACTTTCCGTCTAGTAAAATCTCTGCTCCAATGGTTCGTGGTTTAACTGGCGCAAACTCGAGAGAACGAGTGTCATAAATTCTCGTGACCTTATTCGTCAAGCTTCGCCCTGCTCTTGCGCAACACCTTTCAGCCGTGGATCAGGCTTTATCATTATCACCGATGGCTATAAAAATCCAACGTTAGAGGAGATACTAACAGGACGTAATAAAAAGAAACACGAAGGAAAGTTTATCTTCGTTGAGTCGAATAGAGTCGTGAGTTAAACGCTCTCCCTTATAAATGGAGATCAGATGAGAAAAACGTGATACGTACGTTTCTGTTGATTTTCTGACTTTAATGTTACTTGACGATTAGACAAGACGACTTTAATATAACGTAATTGATAGACTGCAGATGCCCGTGGTAATTTATATTCTTATAAAAGAACGTACGAAGAAAGAAATTTATTTCACCCATCAAATATTACAATGAATATTTGATTCTTGATATTACGTATTTTCTTTATGTTTTCTAATTTGCATATTTTTGTATATTTAAATCTTCCATAAATACATAAACATCCATAATCTACTAATTGAAAAGGAAAATAATCTGTTAGATACAAAGATGTGTCTTTTAAAAATAAATTAGTTTAAAGTTGCATAGTTATGAAGACAGGTCGTATTTTGATATTACGACGAGCAAATTTTTGATAATTTTCAAGCGTGTAGAAAATCAAATAAGAGAACGATTTTGGTATTTTAAAACTATTTCCCTGTAAAAAAAAAGTAGAGAACTCGATTTATCGTGTTATTTCCCTATAATCTTCAAATGCAAATCGAATGCGTGCCACTTAACTTCGATGCTATTTCTAATTGTAAAATTATCAGTATACACGGAGTTCGTAGACCTTTGGTACGTTGTTAGAGGAAAAATCGTGAACGAACAGTGACCGTATAAATTAAGGAAACGCGACGTTTCTCCTTTATATCGGTCGCGTGATAAAATTTTATGGAAAGTTCATTTGCAAATGGCTTGAAACAGAAACTGCCCCGTCGTGACGGCGGAATAAGAAAGAGAAGAGGTTGCTAAAGGAACAGAAAAGGAAAGGAATAGCCCGAGTGCCCGAAACCGCGTGAAACACTTTGAATAATTTCGCGATTCAAAGTCGTCGCGGGTAAGGATTTTATATTTCTCGCGGTTGCTGCACCGAAACTGCATTCACGGTGCCAGCCAGACCGTCTGCATTTTTCCGGGCTCTTATGTAGGCGTTTCTAGATGAGATTCGCCCCGCTGGAAACCCGCTTCAAAAATATCGCATCGCCGATGCGATCATCGCCGTTACAATAAAACAGAGATCGCACGCGGATTTTGCTCTCGCGCGAGTTCGATTAATACGGTTCTCTGTAGACGGAGATTTCATTGAAATGTTTAGAAACTGTATCGAGTCGTAAAACGATTTCTTCAAATTTTCGAATATTCCAATTATTTAATATTAAAATTTCGAAATTCCCACATTCTCGGATACGAAAATTTAAAAAATTCCAAATTTTCCAATATTCAGCTCACTAAGCTTTCAAACGTTTAAATATTCAACAGCATACACTTTCAAATTTTCAAATATTCAACTCTCCGAGCTTTCAAAGGTTTAAATATTCCAACTTGGAAAATTTCAAATTTTCTAATATTTAGCTCTTTAAACTATCGATCTTTCAAATAATCAAAAATTCCCAAACTTTCGAATTCTCTAATTGTTAAATTAAATTAAAGAATATTCAACCTGCTAAGCTTTCAAATTTGCAAATTTACCAATTTTCCAGCGTTCAAATTTTTTGATTCTCAAGCGACAGAATTGTGAAACCTTGAATTCTCAAATTTATTTCACTATTCCTCCAACTCATTCTCATTCTCATTCCGTCATTCTCGTAAGGAAGTACAAATTTCTGTATCGATCATGAAGGAACAGTCCCCTTGAATGTTTTTTAAAGGAATGATATCTCGAGGTAATTAAGCGTGTCAGAAAGGATGGCCGCCTCCTCCCCATTACCTTCTCCCCTTTGTAAGCGTACGCTGTCCGATAGTGGGATAGGTCAGCACGCCCTTTCACGCGTGTTAATACCATATTACCTTCTTCTACAGTTAATGGATCATTCCGTTATCCAGGCGGTAGTTCGTCGTACACGCCTAGGATGCATAAGTACACAGGATAATACCTGGACACGACGAAGCTCTATGTAAAATACGCTTAATTGGCGCGTATTTCGAGGGCAGTAACTTTACTAGTTGTTATTCGATAAGGAAGATTGCAATCTACATACTCGATAGTTCTGGGCAAACACCGAAAGGAAAAGTATTAACGAATAATGGAAAATATTTCGTGCATTTTTGCGTGTGTTCGCGAAACATTGGCAAAAAATCGAATGAAATTAATTTCAGATGAAATCTAATGATTAAAAACAAAGTATACGTTACGAATATTTGTCTTCTCTTTTTTTATACAAACGAATAAAGATCATTTCAAAATTTATTTACAATTTTGAGATATTGTCATACTTTTATAATAAACAACGTATCCATTTAACGTTTATATGTTCGAGTTAATTTATAGCACGGACGAAGGATACGTTTCATATTCTGAAATTGAAAAATGTAATAAAATATAATAAAATATCTAGCCCAGAAATTCGACGTGGAAACGTAAATGTTTAAAACTGGATACTACGATATCTCTGAAAGCGTATTTTCGTACAATAATATCACGTTATTTAGCAATTCTAACGCAAAGTAACCGCGGTATTTATTCAATCCATATACGGTATTTATTCGATCAAACAACAAAACTAAAACATTTATCAACCCACATGCAAGAAGACTATGTATTATATATACGTTCGTGTCCATAAATCACCGGACGCTTTATTTATTTCGGGTAAAGTAATTGTTAAGATGTAAATACGACTCCCTAGATTGACTTTGTTAATCCACATGTTATGATAAAACTCCATTTATACAAACTTCATTCGATTGAATCAAATTTTAGTCAGTACACGATTAAACGAACTCTTGTTTGTTAAATTCGTTTATTTAAACGCGAGCTCCTACTGTATGATCGAAAAATTGCATCACAGTGTGATTCCTATCATTTGAATTCTATCAAATATACATTTGTTATATAATTTCTTATACAAACTATTAATTTGTCGCCCAAGGAATTCATATAAGTTTTACAAGTATATGATTTTTATTAAAATATGCACGATTTTATCCCACGAAATAACCTACATTATGAAACACAGTTAACATTTACGTTAAATGTTGAAATTACGTAATATCAAAGGTATATACATTTTAATAGCCATTTTTGCAAGCGTTCGATGACTTACGCACAGGAATGTAATACATTCTCAACTATCTATCGTTCAAGTCACATCAACTATATCGTTGAAAGTCGACGATGAACCAACGACGAACGTTAAAATCGGCGAAACATCTATCCACAGTGTGCAATTCACTCGCGTGAAAGCGTGTTTCTCGTTTCCAGCGTTTCTCGCTTCGAGTCGTTCTATTTTTACGCGGGTCGCGTTATCCATTTTTAATTGCGCGAAAGGGTTCGGTTAATCGCGCGCGTCAGCCAGCGCACGCCGCTTAATGAAAGCAAATAAAGTAGCTCGGGAATAAATTCGGGAGGGTCCACGGGAAACAGAGAGAACGAGAATAGCGTACGAGAGAAAGATGGAGAAAGAAGAGCGAGGCTGGTGAAACGTTGATGTATATATTGACCCGTTGAACGGTTACGTTGCGGAGGGGACCTATATTGGACACTCTCGGGAATTAGGTTTCGCGGTTTCAATTAGGATCGCGGACGAGTTATCGCGATAACAGAGAACGAAAGAGGGGGCACGAGAGAGAAAGAGATAGGACGACTGCCAGACTCGTTCGCCCCAACGAAATTGCACGAAGAGCACGGCCGATGCGATTTCAATTTGATCGAGCTGACGCGGAATTTCGTTCGCCGATTCTCCGTACGTTCTTGTCCGAACATCTGCTCCTGCTTATCGGGGATTTCTTTACGAGCTGATCGGTATTTCGTGGACGTTCCTGGCGTTATGATTTTGAAAGGCATAAGGGGATCGTAGCATATTTACACAAGGAGTTGCACTCGTACCATGTGAAGTATGGGATCGTAAATAGTTTCTAGAATTAGTTTAGGCGATTTTGGAATTTAAAAAAAGGGGAATTGCAAGTCCTAAAAGCTGAACAATTTCAGCATAGTACGAACCGTAGATACAAGTGTTCCATATTTCAAAAGCTGAATCTACACATTGAAATAAATTAAAAAACGTCATATACCTTAGTTTTCAAGATATGAATGATCGAATAAAATATTCTTGATTTTCACCTTGTTTTCTTTTTACAATAAGAACATTAATTCGACAGTACCTTCGTGATGGATAGCTCCATTGCACGACCACCATGATCTAAACCCACTACGTGTTTGTTTCTGCGTCCATTTAAAATGTATTGTATATTCAACACAAGTGAACAATGTACACGATCTACGGCATAATGAATATAGGGCTATTACTCGAAGAACATGCAGTTCTTTCGAGAGAACGCGGAACTCGATGTTAAGGCGTGCAGCACGTGTCGAGGCACGAGGCGGACACTCCGAACATATGCTCACGTTGAGTTATGTTTATTATTTACTTATCTTCTGCATTTTATATTTACTTTTTCGTTTATTTCAATATGAATATTCATTTGCTGAAATATGCATACGCGTTTCTGACTCACCACAGTATATATTTTTATAAACTATACTTTCTTGCACCAAGAAAATTCTCGTACGACTAAACAAATAAATAAACACTGAGAATGTAAAATCGCGACGCGTTCCCAGAAACGACGTTCATTTACATCCAAGGCACGGCTACTATGCTTCTATATAATAATTATCGCGAACCGACCGCGAAAGGGCACAAGTAACGTGGAACGTTTCGTAAGCGCCGCGTATCCTCGATAAGATCGTTAGAGTATGTGCGCCCCACGGGAACCCTCTGCCCCCGTTGTCGCATGCGTGCATGACGCACGCGGAACGAACTCCTTCTCCACGAGAACGAGGCTGCTTCGACATGCTCGCACGCATACTGACCTTCACCAATGACCAACTACCGCTACTCATGGAAATTACGTCGTTTTCAATTAAGTTTGAGGGCGGATCATCGTGATAACAGGCCATCATTCGTGCACGATGGTTGAGACCTCTCTCTCTCTCTCTCTCTCGCTCTTGATGTCTTTCGTTAATAACATTTTGCAGGAGGCGGTTGGGGGTAGTTTTCGACGGTCCAATAAAAACAACGATAGGATTCTTTTTCAGGTGTAGTTTGTCCGTTTCGGTGTTCTGATTAACGGCCTCGACGTGAAGAGCGTGTGGAAAGAGCGTGGAATGGGTTTCATTAAAGTGAGAAATTTATAGAAGAAATGGAATATGAATTAAACATAGGTACGATAATAAGAAGAATACAAACTATTAAATACGTCTGTTTTCGACGAATGATATTTTATACGGCCGATCTAACTTAATCGGGTAATGCGGCAAATTATGAAAATATTTTTGTAGAGTGTAAATAGCTGTTGACGGTAATAATTTATAGCAATGGCTTATGATAACGATTTATGGTAGATATGGTTTAGCAAGTAATTGGTCATTGAATATATAAATAGAATCTATACGCAAACTAGAGACAGTAGTCACCTATCTGCATAGATGAGAAGAACAACGAAACAATTAAGATATTACAAATTTCTAATTAAATTAAATAAAGATTCCTTATGACATAGCTGCTGGTACGCATCGTAAAAAGATTAACCGGTCTTGCATCCGATATCAACGAGAGAACAGAGGTTTGTTTCAGATAGAATATCGCAGCAGATTTATCGATCCTCTCTCTCTCTCTCTCTCTCTCTCTCTCTCTCTCTCTCTCTCTCTCTCTCTCTCTCTCTCTCTCTCTATCGTAACAGCCAAAGTAAATACTGAAAACCACATGACACGGTAGATATAGATGCCAGGTATAATTTACAACAGGTGTGAAAGGTGACACGTTACAGCAGCTGTTAGAGCCACCTGAAATATCCGATTATAACAGTCGCAGAAATATCGTTAAAGTCAATCCAGAGCATACACAGGTGACAGAAAATCCAACTCATTGCCAATTGCCCTAAGAAGCGTCGGTTCTCCCCGCGGACGTTAATAAACCTAGTTATAATCATTCACCGTAGCAAACTTGAAAGCTATCAACCTCGAATGAACATATTAACAAAGCTGTACGGCAGAACAGGACGAGAAACTCGTTCGTTTTAAAAACGAGCGCGTCAGTTTGCATCGTTAATCGTTCGAGCGTCAAGACTATCCCTATCTCCATTCATGCAAAGATGATTAATCCTCGAGCAGAGTCGCCTACGGGCGTTCAACGCTCCTTCCTCGTCATCAATTTTCTTCGATGCAGCCTCTTCACGGTTAGGCAAACCTGACCTGGCTCGCGGACTAATTACATTATTACCAACGTTCAGAACCGATGGCTTCCATTCGTATCTCTTCGACGATCGTTTCTTGGTCGTCAACCAGCGGTACCGCGTCGTAATAACGGGTTGGCGCGAATGAACGATGAATCGAACGGGAGCACGAAACGCGCCGCGTAATTTGCATAGAGAAGAACATTAGTTAATTACCAGAGGCATAACCAATGATTGGTGATCGAGCGCGAACCACAACTCACGCCACGGTTTAAGCCCCAAGTTATTGGCCGGATCATCGTTAAAACTCGAAACGTATCAGTCAGGGAACGTGGCCGGTATATACGCGGTTTTAATCCCCTAACACGCGTCGCCGATCGTGCGTTATGACCTTCGACACCCGCGTACACTCTGGAGAATTTGTCCGGGTGTAGGGAAAGACACGATATTTTTGTGAAAGAATGGATTCTATGATTATGCTTGATAGAATATTGGATTCTCTTGGTATCCCTGTGTCGAAAAACTATCGCACGTAGCGTATATCGTCACTTTCTACGTTAAATTATCTACGTAACTACGTGTATAATCGTAAACAAAATAATTTTCCGCAAGAGAAAACCTGGAGGAGGAAGCTTTTATTTGTAAGTTGTCGCTTCTAATATTTGAAGAATATTTTGTGTTACGTCATACGATATTATAAAAGTAAAACGTTATTAAGAAAATAACTATAGACAAGATCACATACGAACCAATACAACAAACGTGATTAAACATTATTCTCTTGTGCAGAAACTACTCTAAGAAATATGAGCACTCTACGCACAAAGAATCATTTCTTCCTGCAGTAACGAAAGGAAATAAACAGGAGAAACATCATAGAATGAGAACGTCACAGGGAGGTAACAAGCTTCGCAAGCCCGTGATCGAAGTACCCTTAACCCCATCGAGGAGTTGCAGCACTCCGGAGCTTACATCGCGGAGGAACAACTTTCCTTCGAATATATAATCGGCCCTTGGGCAAACAGAGTTGGGGGTTCGTTAGCGGACAACAGAAATGACAGGGCAGGGGAAAGGGTGGTGAGAAGTTTGCTGGATGGGTAGCAAGAGGGAAACGTCGCGAAGGCCATCGATGCGACCGCTAATTATCCAGGACAGTGGATTAAGAGCGACAGCATGAAAATGAAAAAGCTGCTATATTCCTCGGAACGATGCGAATCTCGGCAGTAAATCCTTCTACTCTTTGCCGCGTATAACGAGTTCCGCCTTTGGATCGGCTTCCAGAGCGCGCGTCTCTACCTACCAACGGCGAACGACGAACTAACACAAAACGAGGGGAAAGTCGACGAACGACGTGGCTAGGCTACCCATCCGGTGTATCTTGCGACTTTTCGAGTTATCAACGGGGGTTTTATTAATGACAGCTAGACGAGAAGGGAGCGAAGGGTTGGGAGGGTAGAGCCGGGTTTATGGATGGACATAAACTCTAAACTGATTAACAGTGGCCGCTAGCCCGGCGTTCTCGCTCGCTCGGGATATGCAATATATATGCAATCGCGGGACCGTGGCACAGGGAGAACCGAACTACCCCGAGAGCTGCCGCTGTCTCGTTAGCAATCCACCCACGGTTTATAGTCCATCGTCGGCGGAAGAGTAACAGTGGCCAATTAAATTGATGGATGTCTCTCGAACGACGATGCCTAAGCGGAACCGAGGCGTAAATCTGGAAAGGAGAGCGTTTCCGATTTTAGTGCCGGTTCCTCGTCGACCGTGCCGCGATTTTAATCGTCGCTATCCAATTTACTCGACCTCTCCTTTCGCAAAGGAAAAACGCTTCTAAAGATTCTTCGGTCTCTTCAAGACTCGTTTCAAACACCTAACTTGTCTTTAGCCCGGCGATCGTATCGCCAGAAGATATAACGTAACTTGCGCGAAGACTTTCTGAGAAATTTTAATTCTGCACTTAACGGACTTAACACGGTTTTAAGACAGCCTTTACTACGCTTTAGTGTGAGATTAAGTCTATATTCGCGTATTCATATTTCATTTACCTACGCACAAATTGATTAGAAACAGTTGCTGCTTCTCAAACGCAGCGAAAGAGCGATTTTTCTGAGCCAATTAAGACTTGTGTTAATAGAGTTCATCCCTTTTTTCAAAGATACTTCTACCTCAGCCGGAAGAAAATATATATTGCTTTGATAACTTTAATTGCACGCCAGTTCGTTGTCGAAATAAAGACACTTTTTGAGATAAAAAGATGTCATATAGGAAGAAGATATTGAAGGTTGACAACACCGGACATGTATAACAAGAAAGTAGTACTTCTTTTTGGAAGTTACATCGTACCTTACAGGTATGGGTTATCCAAATTGAATATGTACTTCAAAATTGTTATTTTACATACGACTAAAGTTCGTATGTCGTAACCGGTATCTATAGGAATGTAGATATACCTGTATGTACCTCGACGATCATAAAACGTAGGCAGAGAAGAGCCACCCTTTCAAAATGAAAGGGCAGCCCGATCGCGATAAACGCAGCGCGGTCAGCGGCGTTGATAAAGCGCAATTAAATACATCTCGCGCATCCAGGGACCCTCGTCTTTCGACACGACGACCGTTCTCGTGGATGCCACCCCTGTCGTCGTTTCATCGAGAAAAGGGGAAACCTCTTTCAGTCACCGTGAAACGCAAAGCGGATTAAGAGACGCGCCGCAGGCATTCGCGACCTTTCATATTCCATCTCGCATTCCTGCCGCACCTTTGTACGCACGAAACCATCCCTTCTACCCACAATTTCACTCGTCCACTCTCCCTCGACTCTGCGTTTCTCCACGCGTCGGCCAGCAAGTACAAACGCCAGGCGAATAAATAATATCTATTAATTACGTTTGGTCGCGTGGAATCGTCGCGTATCGATGAAACGAGCCGTCGACGCGTCTAGGGGTTGGGCCAGGGGGTGGTGACCGGTCGAGCAATAAACGGCGGCCGCGGTTTATCACGAAACGGAATTAAACGGTTTACGACTGGACCACAGATTAGTACAGACGCGATGGACGAATGCAAGGGTGGGTCATGTTACTATACAACCCCCGCCCATCCTCTGTATTTGTCGTTTCATCCCCGATATGCCGTATCGATGCACGTCACCCCCTTTTGCCATTCGTGGTACTCGCCGGTTTCGACGCTGTCTTTTCATTCGTATTCGGAACGCGTACAAGCCACGGGAATTATCTTGAGTAGATGTGGTTCGATGGATACGCTTCAAAACGTTCTTGAGAGGATCAGAGAAATTCTGCTCGGTTAGCGTGTGTCTCGGATTTGATAGTGTTTGAGACTTGTAAACCGTTTGAAGATTTAAGCGAGTGATTTTGTTGGTGAATACAAAATGAACGTTTCGTCGTGGATTCTATTCACACGTACGTTAATTTCAATTAACGACGTTTAATTTTCACAGAAAACACGCGATTTATGGTTATTACATGGAATATACATATTGCCGCGTGACACGTATAGAGACTAAGATTTATATTCATAAGGAAAGGAATATAAAAAAACGAACGATCAAACGAACTAATAAGAATTAGCTTCCCTTCGTTGCATTCTTTTCTTTCCCTCTCGGAACGTCCTTTCCCCTTATTTTTATTCCACCTTTTCTCTCCTCCTCTTTCCTATTCCTTCTACCAAAGGTTTCTACCAAAATTAAAATCATACTTTGCGAATAAATAACGGAGTGAATTCCTAGAATTTGTCATCATTCCACCCATTATTTTCTTTAATGAACATTCAATTTTCAATAGATGGTCTCGGACAAAAAATTCCCAAGATTGGAAGTTCTACATAAAAGATCTAAGTCGTGACACGTAACCGCAAAATAAAACACCGTTCCTTCTGATTGCAGGACAATCAACGAACCAAGCCAGACCGATGCAGTCGGTCTGTGGGAAAGCGACGATTCCGAAGAACCTCATTGAAGATTCCAAGTACCGAAAACATCGGGGTACGAGAAATCTTCCGGGAAGCTCGCCGGGTAACGAGTTTCGTGACGCGTCGCCAACGAAGAGGAGGGGCTGGGAAGTTCGCGGGAACATTGAGAATTACGGCAGTAAAACTAGATACGCATTACAATCCCATAAAGTCGCCCGACGAGTTCGTCACAGACAATCAGACCGAAGTTTATGCCAATTCACCGTTCTCCCACCGCCGCGAAAGGAATCTGTACACGCGATCACGAAGTCGGGATATCGAGAAGTTTGCCCAGCCTGATTTATTCAGAGACCATTTTCCGAGTTTCTACGTTCGAGAACCGAGCCAGATAAGAGAATTACGATAATTGGACGTGGCACTCTGGCGATCGATCTAACGAGATTCTCAACGCCTTGAGTCTGTAAGCGGCGAACAAAACGATCGACGGATCCGCCGCGCCGAGAGAAGATATCCAGCAGGAATTTAAAGTCGAATTACCAATTCCTTTTGACTCTGCAATCTCACGCAGCCACCAATTCGATTTCTTTGAACGAATCTCGTAGAGTACTCGAGGCTCCGGAGTGCTCGTGAATCACGACACTCGACGAAAATTCGGCGACACGTAGTCGTCAGTGCGATGGATCAGCGCATTTGACAGTGACGTATCGTGATACGGGTCCATAGCGAGTAACGAAAATGGAGAACAATAATTTGATCGCGTAATCATGATTTTTGCGGACGAATTTATTAAAGCTGGAAGAATTGTTTACCATTTGTCAGATGGAATTTTATACGAAGAAGTAAAAATGGAGAATAATAGTTTGATCTAACGTTTAACACCTTTAGGGAGGGAAATATGAAAGATAGAAGAATTTTGTGTATCTTTTAGTTTGTATTTATTTGAAATATATTTTTAGATGTTGATTCAGGTAGGTAATATTGGGAAGTACGTTGAAATGGTTGGAAATTATGTTTGGAAGCATATTTGAATAAAAATCTACATATCACGCGTGTTCCAATATTCCTGGAGAAGTTAAGAAAATAACTGATGACCATATCTCAGTCCTCTAATAATATTAGTGAATTGAGAAGCTAGAAGTTTCATGTTATAGACTGCTGTTCTACACAATATGTTCTACACACAATGTTCTACACAGCGGACTTGTAATTCTACTCGAAGTTCTTGTATTATTATAAAACTTGTCTCTGTTATACAGGAGAGTTTCAATAATAGCTTCTTGATGCCAGTGGTTTGTATTTTTACACTTACGAAGTTTCGCTAGTAACATTAATTCAACTATACAGGAACATTGATCACAAAGCACATCGTACGTTCAAAAAATTTTTATACGTATGTATATAGATCTTTCACTGATATGCACACCTCACATCCAACCAGAAACCGACTCGTCGACCATCGTCAACCCTGTTCATCCCTCGAGAAAGCCCAAGAAACCGGAAAGCAGGAGAAAAGCAAAGAAAATGAAAACAGCGTACTCTTCGTGCCACTAGAGAACATCGACCCTCCAGCAATCCTTTCGTTCTGAAAGAAAGACGCACCCTCTCTCGCTAAATCGACACAAGAGACCAGTATACACTATCCCTCATAAGTATCCGGATGTTTTGATCGACTCATAGTAATATTACCTAACAAAGTGTACAAACTAATGAAAAATTAATGGCTGGAAAATAATTAAACGAAACACGATTAATTACATTTTATAAAACTCGATCAAATTGTCCATCGATCAATCCCATGTCACCAAAATTGGCTTTTGGTTACATGCTGCTTTCATTACAATCTAATGATTTGGACCTAAACGCATGGTTTACCATTCTCTTCAAAATTTTCAAACTCATGATATTAAAATATCGTTTGTCTTAATAATTATATCTTTCGCTCGCGCGAAACTTCGTCGACTCTTATCAACTGTTCTTAAAAAGCTTACGTCGTTCCATATCAATTATGTCACGTTTCTATTTATCCGTAAAGTGACGTTAAAATTAGATAATCAACAAAAATGTACGTACTGATCGTTTCTCTATCTCCTATGATGTTCGCGTAAAATGCAACAATATGTAAAATATTCGAAACGGAGTACTCGTTACAATTTTTTACAAGTAAAATGAACCGCCATTTCAGTTTCATTCATTTAGTTGCGCCCGTAAAAATATAAATTTGCATAAAAGTCCGTACTTCGCTCGTTAGATGAAATTCCGTCAAAACCGAAAAAGTAACCGCAAACTTTTGAGAGGTAGTGTACGTGCGTTGCTAAGACGCATCTCGCTTAAACGTGACGTATTATTTCAATGGTCCTCCTGTTCCCATTACCGTGACGCTCGCTGATGCAGGATAATTTTCTCTCTTTCTCTGATATTCCATTTCTCTGTTTCTCCGTTAGTTTCCGCGGCGAACAGCTCGGAGAGAGAACAGCTAAGGGTGACGACGTTATATTACGCGGAGGGTGGCGCGACGATACGGTCGGCCGAGGGTGGAGACGGAGAAAGTTAGGGTGGATACCTGCGGGCAATCTACCTGTATTAAATTAACCCCCGCGTAGCACACGGGACGGCAATGTGCTCGCGTGTCCGGGAATGCTCTAAAGCGAGGCACGGACACTAAGAATTCATTAGCCGACCACCCTCGTTGCTAACCCGATGCCACACCGTGTGCGTCGCCCCCCGCAGAAGATCGATGAATCTTTCGAGGGAGCAGACTCTAATTATTGCCGGCCCAGATCTTTGCTTCCAACTTCGCTCGCGTTCGTACCTCCGACTTTTGTAATTTCCCGATCCGTGTCTTTTTGCCTCGTGATGTCGTGCGTACGTGTAGCGCATTTGTTGGATGAATTATATGTTCGAAGCTACTGGCGATATTGAAATTGATGGTATATTCGCGTTAATAAAGAAAAATGCTGGTATAGTCGGAATGATCGCATTCGAGTAAAATTTACAGCGAATACGCATAGAAACAAAAAGAATTTGTATGCGCATACACTGTATTTATCGTAGCATTTATGAACCGATTAATCGGATTCCAGCAAATTAAGTTTCGTATCGTTCGGTAGAGTTTTCGTACGATTACAAAAATTTGATACTACGAAAATGAAATATAAAACTTGATAGCATTGCAATCACTGTACGCGTGAGTCGCATTTGTTTTTATTTTAAGTAGATTCGTGTAATTCCTAATGCATATAAAGAATATGATGTAATTTTGTTCGTTTTATTAACTGTTAAGTAGAATAAGAAAAAGAAGTCACGGTAGAATCTTTTAACGATATTTTCTTCGGTAAAATTCGAAATAACCAAATGTCAAATTTGTATACGCACACTTTGAAACCAACGAACGTTAGTGCTACGCGTTAGTCACGCAGCTTGAATTACAATACGACGGATCGTACTTCTTCTCGTTGCGTGATTCCGAAATAGTCCCGAAAACGAAACACAGTCATTAAGAATTTAATGAAATGAATCTTTCTTCGTGCCGGCAGTTACGTTGGATGTTATGCACGTTAGATATTAACAATCCATTCGACGATACGATGAACTATAACTACTCGTATTAATTAGAAGATTCAACAAGCAATTCAAATATTCGTTTATCCTTTCTTATCTTCTCGTTTCTATGCGTTTTCGTTTATTGGAAATAGGAGGTTTCTCCTAAAAAGGGTAGTTTGATTATCACACTTGAAAATCGAGAGAACAGCGTGCAATATGTAACTCGCGAGACGTATCAGCGTTGAAATATCGGCTCGCGGCGCGAGTAAATATCGTCGAAATTAAACGACTTCGACGAGACTCGTTTCCGTTTCATTTGCTAAAACAAATCGTACGTCGATTATCCGCGAGGTTGCGATGAAAGTGCACTTAGCTGATGAGAGCCTACGTGGCCCGTGCACGCGATACTACCATGCCTGGCGCATAATCTACGGGTTTCTTTGGTGCGGGCCAAATCGAATTCGAATAAACACACGTACGTCGCTATTTTTACACCTGTTTGTTTTCCCTTTGAGCCACGAAATACGCTAGAAAAGAATTGTTCGAGGGACGTTTCAAAAATTGACGCAAATTCATCAAACGCCTAATATCTCTACATTCGTTAAAGCGACAAATGCAGTTCGGCAAGTTCTCGGATTAAGAACATTAATTATTTGTAGACAGATTACCTGTAATATGACGATGTAAAAATTTCGTTGTAGTAATGACAAACATTTTAATACCTATAAATAACAATCTAACAAATTTATACTGTAATTAAATTGTCATAATTATATATTTCTAAGTCATTAAGTATTTGTTCGAAATTTCAATAGGAATCGAATTGAAAATACTCATAAAGCGAAACTTTGTTCGTTACAGAAAGTATTAGTTGAAAGCTGTATAAATTGTTGGATTTTTTTCAACGTAAAATTTCCATCGTATCATAACAGTTTATTCTTCCACATTGAATTTGATTTGAGACCATACTCTTTACAAATATTCGTTGATTTAATTTCATTTTCAATCGACCCTCGTTCCACGATAGATGAGTGATTTTCTACGAGTCCCCTATTAACCCTATTAAACGAAGAAAAAAGGGAAATGGCTGCGATGAAATTGACGTGCACGCACATCCGGGGCGGGTATAGGGACACGATGATCGAAAGAAGAAGAAAGAAGGGGTGAAAACGCGCTTACGGTTTCAAACCTATCGTTAACTTTTGTCTGGTCACGTGCCCCGCGATGTTAACCCGTCCATTACCTTCGTACGTCGATATTGCGATTCTAAGCGTAGAAATAAAGAGAAGCAGAAATACAATAGGAAAGTGAATGATCGTAATTTACTTTTTCGCGGGTAATAAGCCACATACATTATCCCACGGTAAAAAAAAAAAAAAAAAAAAAAAAAAGGAAAGAACGATAACGCGATCGATGTCGAACAACTCGACGATTTATTCGAGTCGAGTTTTACGAATCGTTGGATTTTAATGTGCATAATGTGTATCGTTGAACGCGACGTGACCCCGAGTCTCTCTCGTAACGAAATAAATTCATAAACGTACTACGGGTGGGAAATTCACTGTCACGTCTCACGAGACGAATAATCGTCGACATTAACACGAATTGACGCGATATTTACTGGATGAAATAGGTTTTTAATGCTGTGATTAAAGAGTCGGTGTTTTTATGATGTTAAGATTGCTTCTAAAACGTATATTCTATGATAATAACTATCGTTGTACTAACTACAGAATGTCTCCGGTCCACGGAATTTCTTCCACTCTTCCGAGTTTTCTATCCATTAAGTGTTTTCTTTCTGCATTGTGTTTCCTATACGCGTAAAAAATAGTCTTGTAGAGAAGATTATAAATTGCAACAAGTTGAACATTAAGAAATCTTCCATCAAACAGTTAAACGACGATTAAGATACTAGAAACATCCGGATATTCTAGACTCGTCTTACGACACGAATAACTAATTAGAACATCTCCAGCGCATTCCTCTGGCACATAAATTATCTGCACGGTAGCCAGGGAGCAGCGATCTCGCATCGAACACGAGCGTATCTCGTTGGAAAGGAAGGCACGCGTGATTAAACGCGCGGCGTTATCCGCCTAACCGTGTAAACGTCGTTGACGGCGAACGGGGTTAGAAAAATCGCCGCTACGCCGCACAATGGTGCACTTTATCCGCGTAATTGACTCAATGACCATTTGCCAACGTGGAAGTTCATCGCCGTCCACCTTCTCCTCCTCCGCTGCCTTCTTCTTGTCGTCGTTGTCGTAGTTGACGACGACAAACCATCGAGGTTTCTTTATCCGGCTGACCCACTCAGATTGCTGCAGCGCAAAAGACGAGAGATACGAATAGAAGGATAGGACGAAAGGGAGATGAGCTGATCGGAGAAAGTAACAGATGAAACGAGACGAACCGAGGAGAAGAGAGGCAAGACGCAGTGGGACGAGCGTGTTCGAACAGACCCATGGAGAAGAACGTTATTATTGCTCTCGGTAAATGAGTCACTGTCCCAACCAATGGGAAGCAAGGAAAAAGGCGATTCGACTCGCGAAAAAAAAAGTCACGCCGATAACGGTTATCTGTAGTTACGCGTGCTCGAAGCCACTCTCTGCGCCACTGTCCGCGAGATTTATACTTCGAGTTGTTGACTAACGACCGATTAATGAAATTCGATGCCCTCGTTCGATCCGATCGATCCAGCTCATCATATCCTACGCGCATGTACGTACCACTCACAGCTGCATTAGCACTCTGTGATTTATCCGAAGGAAACGCGAGGAAACGCGATCCAACGCGACCCAACGGCTTCCAATGAATGCTTCGCCACGATAACGACCAGATCCGCGAGTTTTCGCGACACGGAAGAAACAAGATTACTTGGAATACGCATTATGGTGAATGGCGAGGAATATTATATCTTACGGAGAAAAGAAGGATTGCCATGTTTGGTGATATCTTAAACCTCCTCTTTTCACAATAGATATTCACGTAGAAAGTTTAGTCTCGTCAGAAATGAATCGTGGTAGTCGAGAGATAAAACTACACTGACGATATTCGCATAATTATGCCTGAATATATTTATATATAAAATTGTATTATTATTTTAGTCTCCAGTATCCGTACACCGCGTACATTTGGTGGATATTATATATAAAGATATGAAGAACGTAAGATACTTGTACATTTAGAGGATGAAATAAATCCGTAGCTAAGTTTTGTTCCATTTATAACCGACATTTACATGCTTTCAAATATCAAGATGTCAATACGAGTCTCGTATAATATGAGCGCAAAAGTTGCAGACAAATGACTGCAGCTTAAATTACAGCAGTTAAGTTAAACAGTTGCTCGGTCATATAAACTATGAGAAAAATATTACTTGGCCGATTTAATATCCTAAAAACAGAAATCAGAAAGGACCCTATCATCTTTTACACTTGCACAAAGGGGTGATGGTAAAAGGAAGAACCCATTCAAATGATTTCAATTCACTTACGGCCACTTTGATCGAGCTGCGAACGAGCCAGTGTCCTGCACGACCGATTAATTCGAATCACGAGCATTCCGCGCGTTTTAATTCCCATCGTGGTCGATCAACCCTACCCCTTTCCGGTCCGTGTGCCCCTTATTTTACTTTTTCTCCCACGCTGCGGGGGAGTAAATTCATACTAACCCCGAGCAGAGCGGAGTGGCCAGAGGAATAGCGAGGGGCTGAACTACCCGGTCGACAGTTGGAGAACTTTAAACCAGGGTTTATCGACTAATTTAGGCGAAGCCAAGGACAGCCAGAATCTCTGGAGACAGACTTTGCGCGATGGTCGAACCGATTGGACGGTCCACCAGTTTCGAACTCGATAAACCGTGTAGCGACGGAAACCGGTAGCGAAGTTTCAGTACGAAAGCGTAGTCTCGCGGCCAAACCATGAGATTCCGTTAAAATCAACACGGAACTCTCTTCGAGTTTAATTCTATTAAACTCGCCTGGTCGTTGTCAGGTGATAATTAACCATTAGACGCGTGCTTTTATCAAATATGACAAAATCATCTTGAAGTTGGCAATTTGTATGACCGGTTATGACCGATTAAGTGACCGATTTATGCAACGAAGAAAGAGAGTTAAGGTTTCTTGAATTTACTCTTGTTCTTTTGTTAAAATTTACTTTTGTTACAGTGAAGAGTGATAACCGTAAATTGAAAGATAACGATCGTTTGTGTGCGTGTGTGTATGTAGTTAATTTCGGTGTAGAAAGAGATGCTTGAAATCAGAACTGAATCATAGTATGAAGAACCGTAATCACTTCCTATGCGTAACGATTCGCCATTTAATGAGTATAATTGCGCATCTCGATCTCGATACCGGCGAGAAAAAATCTCGGCAGCGCGATAAGTGCTGCAAGGTTGCTGCTAAATAAAATCTAATTTTATATGCATTACGATCTTCTTCCAACATGGAGAAAAATTCGTTAACAAGCTATCGTGTCCAACGTATAACGTCAATATAAGAAGGTCAATGAATCATTTAAAAGAACAATTAAATCGTGATCTATAAAGATATCCCATGAAATTTCAGCTAAATTAAAAATTTCATAATTTCCATAAATTTTATAATTCTTGGAGCGGAATGCGTAGTCAACCTTTAATATCTCGATTTTTCAATTTCGATGCTACGATTCAGCGTCGCAAAAAGTTCCATTTATCGCTACGTAGTTTGTAGAATGACAACCGAAGCATTGTCTCGATGGAAAGCGTATAAGAAGCAAAGTAAGGAAACAAAACGAGAACCGAGCAGTTCGAATGAACGCAACGAACCAAAAACATTATAATTACGTCACGAGGGCAAGAAGCTGCAGATGGTTGTTAAAAGCGAATCCACGTGTAAGCCATCCGTGCATACGGTTCGTATGTTATTTTTCACAAATCTTTCACCGACGGAACCATGAACGCAACACTCGTCGTATTTCCCGCTGCTTCTTACGTACCACATCGTGCTTACGCAAAGTCTATTGCATCGTCCCGGCTATTATTACTACGTTCAACATGTGTATATTCCTTAAGATTCACTGACACTACTATAATAAGATACGTGACCAAACGTCCTGACACGTATCGCCGCTTAACGAGCAATATTGAAGGCACCCGAAGAGGAAAAGAAAAAACGAAGGCTAATAGAGATATGAAGATATGGGCAACGATATAAATGGCTCCGAACTCATTGGACACATTACAGACAGTTATGAATACACAGCGAATTAGTTTAGATTACCAGGTTCAGTGTTGGGCCCATAGAATGTCGAAGGAATTGGGGACAAGACCGAATTGGATCACCATAAGGTTAAGGGACTTCGAATCAGGCATATTCAGAATCGTGAATTGCGATCTACGTCGTTTTAAATTCGCAGATATATCTATTTTTGAGAGATTTTCATTCAAAGTATCTTGGAAATTCGTGAGATCTGTTATGAATCGCTTTGAAGCACAAAAGTTCTAGTTATTGCTAAATCATTGTAATAGGATTCACTTTAGAATAGGATCACTCGAGGATAGAAGTCCATACGTAGTAACTTTGGAATCGAAGAATCCATGATTAGGACGTCTTAAAAAAAGAAGCTGGATAGAACTGTTCTAGATTCAAGAGGTCAAACTTGAATCGTCTACGGAGAAAAACCTTAAGTTGGATCGTTTCACTGCACCACCCAAGTGCCTGAATGAGCGACGAGATCGATCCTTCGGTACTATAATACTTCGAGTCGGATTCTTTATTCCTTGGAGCGATCTAACTTGGATTCTTCGATCCTTAAAATGGTCTAACTCCATCTTTCGATAATCTTTAATTCTGAAACAATCGGATCTTCGATCCTGTAAATGATCAAACTTAAATTCTTTGGCTGTCAGCTATTCCTTTTGGAACTTTATGTGTTCGAGATGATCTGATTCTGATTTCTTGACCTTAGGTCGGTCCAACGCGGGGTCCTCGAATTTTGAATGATCGAGTGCTCTAAGAATATTCAAAGTGTCTTAATCGTAAAATGATTTATTCCAAATTCTACAAATCTGTGTTTACAACGAGTCCAGTAAGTCCAGAGTAATCTATAATATATAAAGTTCTATGAATTCGAACTGGTTCATATAACATTTATAGAGCATTTTGTTAATCTGAAATAATCCGTATCTGCTTCTGTGAATATGAAATCGAACAACCAATAGCTCGTATAAAAGATTGCTATCTGTGGTACGTCGCATGCGTTTAACGTTATCGTTTAATTTGCGGAAGTTTCTCAAATGTCATTAAGCATCGACATTGAACGTTAGATGCTATTTGTAAGAATTGATTGCTTTCATAAAAAGAAGCAATCAAATTTGTATTTATTTCTTTGCGATCTTCGAACGAGTAACATATGTTCAATTTAAATCGTTGAAACGTTAGATACAACGTGAGTAAAGAATCTATTTTTAACGACGGCGTTATCTTTCACCGCCGTTATTGTTAATTTTTATCGATAATATTTATTGCCTGCGTCGTAGCCATATAAACGTACATGAGTACAACTTCCTGATGGAAGTATATAGAATCCTGTTTTCTACGTTATTCGCGAACCCTTCGTGAGCTTAATAACGAACGATCCTTAATGACAGTTCCTGAAGCGAAGTTCTCCCGCACGGGCAAATGACTTTTCTCGTGAATGCAAAATGGCTTTGCTTACACGAGCTCGGTCGTTTCGAAGTAAACGAGTAGAATCATAATTCATTTAAACGACTCATTCATACGTGCTTTATAACTATCGTCTTGAAATTGATTTTTATGCACACTCGTTCGACAAAAAGATATAACATTATCGTTCAAAACGGATACGTTTAAACGTATGAATTATTCAGCTCGATTTTTCACCTGTTAACTGGGAAAGAGTTAACTAAGTATATAGTCACTTTAATAGTCTTGAACGTATCTACGTAATACCTTTTTCTTTAGGATTCTTTTATCTTTCTACGTGTTTCATCATACCGGTGTTTGTAAAACCTGGATTTAATTAAAATTCATTCGTGTTATTAATTCTCCATACTATTTTGAGCAAACTGAGTTGTTTACATCCAAGCCATTTCGCTCCCGTAAGCTTCCGCAACATCTAAAAATATTCTGAAATACTTTTTAACGTCTCTAATATATCGTACGATCGTTCATTACGTCAAATGTTCGAAACTATTCTCGATAACAATAGGAACTCGTTCCGTAAAAAGAATCAACGGTAAAATCTCGCTCGTGCTGCTAATAATTCACCTTACTTACAGATGGTTAACCTTTAATTCCTATTGCCAATTATAAAACATTCGTCTTACCGACTTGATCAAGAAGTTAACCCAAATTTCAATTTCCTCGTATCCCAGTTCTCTCCACAAATATCCAATCTTTCATACGATAACTGTAAATCTGACTGCTATAAAAAGGCTGACTACTACGCACTGATTTCCCTGTGCCGCTAAACACTGCACCATACAACCTTCGACGCAACTTCGATTACCAATCGACAGATCAGCAATCTCGTTGGCGAATCATGCAGCTGCAACGGGTAGCGAAGCACCGGTCAGCAATAATTATGCACTTAATACGTCGACGCATTGTCGCGGTAGCGAAGCGCAATTTCATCCTCTCTCTCTCTCCCTCCCTCTCTCTCTCTTTCTCCCTCTCCCTCTTCTCTGATCATCGGGTTTGTTTTGACGGTCGGTGACAATTTGAGACAAATCCATTAAACTATTGCCGGCTTTTGTGTTCCAGATAGGTCCCATTACATTATCAGTGTAAAGTAGAGGCGGCGGTCGCTTCGAAGCGTCGTAGAACAGCAACTAGCCGGCCCAGCTGTTCGCGTCCAATTAGCCCCGCTTGATAAGCTCAACAATACCGGCATTATTACAGAACAACCGAGCGTTTATACGTGCCTCGTAGCGCCGTTACATTTTGACGTTTCCATTAGCTGTTCTTTTCCATCCTTTCGTCTCCTTTTACCCTTCCTCTTTTATCAATTCACCTTCTTCTCCATCCGCTTCCTCCGCAGAGTAGTAGAGACTTGGTCGACAGAGACGTTTTATCGTACCTCAAGATGCTTTTATTGCCTGCTTAAGGTCGCTTCATTAATTAATACGTTCGTATCGATCGATCGGAACGCTTCGTTTCTTTGTTAATGAGATAGCGAAACGAATAGTCGCGTGTTGCTATCGCAAACGTGCTTGTACGTTGAATGCTTTTAATGCGATATTCTTGACAAAAGACTATGTAAGACGATTTATAGTATTTATTAAGATACTTTTATATTGCTGTTGCGGAATCGTGGTGCACATTACTGGACGATAGTTTGGCATCATTGTGTGTTCCACAGAAGTAAAGAATTTGAAAAGAAATTAAATTAAAGTTCTGTTACTTTGGAAAGTTCTTTCGTGAAAAATCGAAATAGAGGAGATTACTAAGACGATATCTATAACATCAATTTCAAGTTATTCAATACGCATATGTAGATACAACAGGGAAAGTAATTTCAAAATTTTGTAATTCGTGAGTTCATTCTGTTTATCTACGCCAAAAAGAATCCAGCTTCTTCATTTTTCTTTATATCATTATATTTTATAACGATACGTTCTCCTTTTCTCCTACATCGTAATGCATTAAGAAAATATTCGCTTTTTTACCATATATGATGCATTGCATCTCTTACAATTTGGGATATGTTTTACTTCTTTTTCCTCTGTATTTCCAGCAAGTGGAATTGTTTTAAAAAGTCTATTCGAGAATATGACAATATCTTGTCAATGCAGACCGTCGCAGAATGATCAGATTGACGCGACCGCATCTGAATTGCAGATGTGTATCGTGGAAATTGTGAACGAGCGTGACGAGTAAGCTAGAGCGAGACATTGGAATATCGCAGGAATGCATTATGCCGAATGTGTGCGGCTGGTCTGGCATTATTACCCTTAAATTTCGCTTCCGAAACGTTACTACGATATATTCATACGCGTCTTATCGCGAACTTGCGACACTAAAACGGGAATCTCCAAGTGTACTATTAAACTCGCAAGTACCTCTTCGCTCGAAAACGAGACGAGTCCTCTCTGTCGCGCCATTATATCGTTCAGAACTTAATTTAAGGCAGTATATTTCTTATTAAAAGTCGTTAAATCCAGCAATCAAACAATGACAAGCATTATCGAATAGAATTTACGATACTTTACATATCTTATGTATGTTAGAACCGTATAATAATTAGGTGAAAAACAAGATCGCTGCATAATTAAAGGGGGAATTCAACTAGTTTCTCGGTCGTATTTATTCCTCTCCTCTGTAAGATATTTGATAGTAAGATGTTAATAATGCGAGATATTTGTGTAAAATACTTGTGATAAAAAGACTACGTTCCTGGCCTCGTCTACGGTGTGTTCACCCACACATACAGGCGACATCCTTTCTCGATACGGAAGTTATCACTCATCCTGCTGAATCCAATATTTTTCGGCTCTTATCCCTCCCCTCGCATCTTCCCAGTTTCGCTCTCTCGTTTTTCTCTTTTCCTATATATCTTTCTCGTAATAATTAAACGTATATTTACTCGTTTAACGTATGAAATTCATCAAATTTATGAAAACGAGAAACAGAGTTATAACGATGTCGTTGCGCTTTATAATGTTTCCACGAATTTCGCAACGGTTTAATAACGGATAAATCGTACAAGGGGGGAATTTCGATTAAAAGGTCGATGGAAATTGCGTGAAATCATAGGACAGATACTCATTAGGGCTTTCGGAGTCAATATACTGTGGGCTCGGTGCACGAAGCATTATTTATAGAGATAGGCGGTTAAATTACACGAAATAATATACCGTGTTTACGTAACACGTGCACACGACACCGCGATTATTGCGCACGCACGGGAAAGAGTAAATTATTCTATGCGTTAACGACCAGCTGGAAATATTTTATGTCGGCCACGACTCACCCTACGTATGAAAATAACACCGAACGAAAAACCGTTTCTGTCGGATTAACCAGTACAGAGTTTTTTTCGGACATTCTGCTGTTAAAATAGCCGAATATCGTTAGGCGATATTAGTCAAATATTTAACAAGCGTAACAAAGAAATTTATTTATTTGCTGCCGCTTCGTTTAAAACCAACGAATCGTTAAACCTCTACGCTGCTATAAAACGAAACCAACGTGTCTCTGTATTTTCAAGCTGCAAACTGCGCCCACAATCTTCCAATCCTTTACACTCTGCCGCCACCACAGCAAAAGTGTCGTCTATACTTTACAAATATTGTTATCTACTTCCGTCCTCATGCACGCCAAATAAAAAAAGTAAAGGCAACTGCTAATAAATAAATTCACAAATGCCTGCCAAAACAGAGCCCTCGATTTTCGATTCATTCGAGTTTCATCGCCAGAGGACCATACCATAAAAAAGGTCACTATCGTATAAAAATCATATTTCCCTGTAAACTACGCGAAAATGTAACCATCGTATCAAACGTCATCCTACGTAATCCCATTTCGGGCCTTCCAAAACCCATCTACAAGGTCCGTAGCTCTACAATCTCTGGTACGCACGTAACTTCACGTCCAACAACTAAATCTCTCCGTTCATATATCCACCAGCTAAACCAATTTCCAAACACGAGAATCATGCGTTCCCAGTCGCGTCCCGGGAGTCGTCTCTAATCGTACGCTCTTATTGCGTCTCGTGCACCGACCAACCTCCTCCCTTCTTCCACCCCCTTACTCGTTCTATCTCTGTGTCGCGTACGCGGAACTACGTGTTCGCCACGAGCGAATGCGTGTTCGCCACGAGCGAATGCGTGTATCCTCGTTATCGTCTTACACACGCACGCACGTGTAGTACGAGGCGTAGTACTACGCGCTGCCCCCCTCAACCCCCCTCCCCACTATTTCCCGTGGATCGGTCAGCTACGCTGCACGACCCTCTCCGCTCCTCCACCGCGTATCCCTGCTCGGAAGCAGCTTGTTTTATCGTAGTCACGTGGTGCGGCTGTGACGTCACGCGGTCACTAACCATATTATGTCCACGGCACTGACCTTACCCCGCCACTCTCTCCTATCTCGCTCGCCGCTTTTCTCCCTTTCTCCCCATCGCTCCTTTTTTTTCTTCTGCCTTTTCTTCGTTTTCTCTTGTTTCTTCTTTCTCCCTTTCCCCCTGCGATTTATTTTTTCTTCTACCCCTCTTCTCCTTTTTTCCATTTTTACCCTCCCTTCCTATACTTCCTTTCGAATCGTCGTCTTTTTTTAGTTCGTCACGATCTTCATCCTTCGTGTTTGTACATTGTTGTTACATTTCTTGGGATTTTTTAAATCGTCGAGAGAGAGAGAAAGAGAGGAGAGTGAAAGCGCGATCTATCGAGATCACGGAAGTCACGCACACCTTACGGTTAATGTTATTTTCCTATTTACCTTCGTAAAGTACAGCGAACATTGGGTGTTCTCTGTGTCGTATGCGAACATCGCGCATTGCTTCTCGATTCACTAGCGCGTCTGTACTGTCGCGTGAGAAGAGCGTTCAACTTACAAATAATTAGGAAATCCAACGTTAAAGTTTAATCAATTTAGAAATAATCGGACAATGCAATATTAAGCTTCGTTCGATTTATAAACGATTAGAAAATCTGACTTTTATTAGAAAATCCTGTCTTGTTTCTCCTCTTGTCTACCTCGTTTGAAGCCATCCATCGTATTCTTTTCTCGTTTTATACGGTAATCGTTTCCCTCTTTTGTTTTTTCCACCAGATTTTTCGTAGCCTTCTTTGTGGTTATGGCTCGTTTTGGTTTTTCGAACGGTATATACGCGGTGTCCGTTACGCAGTACTAATTGGATAATAATTGCCACGATCCTTGGTAATGGCAAAGCACGGTAGATGACTGGAGAATGGTTACAGAGTCGATGGTCAGCTTCAGGGTTCTAGTCCAAAGGATCCGAGATTTAATGCCCGACGTGATAATGATTGAACCCGTTCCGTACGATATACCACTGGAAGTGGGCTCTTAAAGACGGAATAATGACAGAGTGCCTAATTACACTATTTGAGAAAATTCTGAAAATTCACCGTACCATTACATTCTCTTATATCACGAGGTATTATCTCGAATGTATTAAGTTCTATGTAAAAGACCGTTTATTCCACAATTATGAAATCGTTATAGGATTAAAATTGCAAAATTATCGAGAGAAGAACGAAGCCTTCGTTCGAATTTTTCAAATAAATCGACGATCTTCAAGTACATTATACGAATTGTAATAATTATTAATAACTTCTTCGTCATTTTCTTTCCTCTTATTGTTGGATGCAACGATCTTGTTACGCTTTGATACATTTTCTCGATCTTTTCGTGCTCGATTGGACGACCGTAGAAAGCCTAAACAAATAATTCCGAATAAAAGAGAAGTTAGAATCTCACAGAGCCCAGTTAATTGTTTAATAAGAGATTGCCGTGAACGTTTCTAATACCTCGTTTCCGTTCTTCAAGCATCGCGCACACGTCGAACGTTACGCAATACTAATTGCATAATAACCAACATGAAACGTTGTAACGAGGCAGTACGTTTGCGATCCTGGTTAAACCTATCATTCCCGCGATAAAGCAATTACAACTGACCCGACTGATCTCCCAATTAACGTAGCCATCGATCCACCATTCAATTTTATTATTATCCCTCTGCAACGCAGACGATCGAAGTATCAAAAACTTCTATGTTTCTCCCTTCCCTCTTAGTTCATCGTTGCCTTACCAACTTTCCATCGGGCGAAACTTCGCGATCGCTTAAATTATAAGCGTCGGAAAAACGGGAATGTCGATCGTACAGAGGAAAATCTGATAAATTATCTATCCTTGCGGCTATATAGATGAAGATATTCTATCTAGTTCATGGTTGGTAATCCGATATAACGATTTAAGTTCTTGACTAGAAGTTCTACTGTCTTCGACTGACTGTACGGTCTAACTAGTAGACAGCCGTCCATTGGTTAACCGCTAGTTACACCAGGAAACTTTCCATGAAAGTTCTGTTTCTCATCGACGAGCGAGGAAAGGCCTAGTTCCGTGCCACCAAGTTTTCTTCAAAGGCATCCCTCCCACTAAAGTGCCATTAGGCTCATTAAAGTGTATTTAATGTTTCAAGTTCGCAAAGGAGAGCGAATTAAAGTAAGTAATCCTAATTGAAACCGGCCTCGGAGCTTAACGTTTGTTCGATCGACGCTTGGAAAATAATTCGACGAACGGAGGCTTTGATCGTTCTTCTCGCCCTCGCAACGAGGAATTATCATCGATCTCGATGCCTCTGCAACGACTACGGGCAACAAGGGGCGGACGTAATAACGCGAACAACCGAACAGGAAAAAGAACAGGCAACAAGAATTGGAGAATAAGGCGTACACATATACAGGGTGTTTCTCGTTTACCCAACCTAACTGTAAGAGGATAATTTACGCACGAGAATAAGGAACAATGATGGACAAAGTTTTGTTGTAAACGTTTTATTACAAAATTATAAGCCAATATTGATCGCAGCGCGAAATATGTGCGTAGAAACGATTTTGTTATTACACAAAATGAAAGATGGTAGTATAGTGCAAAAGTAATTAATTACTGTTACTTAGTAATTGCCCAACTTAACAATATAGTTCGATATTTAATCAAATTCTCAGGAAATTCGGCATGTAATAAATTCATGCGTTTTGTAATGAGAATTAGAGCATTTGAACAATTGCGGTTACTATTTATAGAAATAAAGTAAAGACAATCCTTCGTATTCAGGCTGCGTTCAATATTTGTATGTAACTCTGTAACGAAGCGTTTATAGTGAAACTTTTTCCTTATTTTTACTTATAGATCGTACTCTTACAGTCTAGCCGCAAAAGTAGGGCACACCCTGTATATACATAAGTATACGAAATGATCGGCTGTAAGGGAAAGAACGGAGGGTTTCGACGTCGTAAATCTTCCGATTGCTATTGAACGTTATCGATAACTTCTGGATAAATGAATTTATGCGACCCCGTGTGCTCGTAAATAGCGACGCGGCTGCCCGTCTTATTGCGCCGATCGGATGTCGTTCGGTTGACTATTTGCTGCCGGGTATCTGACTCAATAGTCACGATCGCGTGCCGGTAATTGTTCCTTCGTACAATAAATAACTTATTAAAGTAATGTTCTTTTTAAACATATGTCAGTTCTTATTCAACGTAAGATTGTATCTGCGGTTAAAACGCTATGCACAATAATCACAGAAAAGTAACACGATCGTGATTCTTTCATATTTATGGACCATCTCGTACGCCGTGTATCTCTTCATTAACAGAATAGTTGACAGAGTGGACATAGTGATCAATTTGTGATTTCTTATAGATTTTACTGGTTTACAATGCTTTATCTTTGAGGACTTGTATATTTGTTTAAAAAAACTAACTTTCCTTCATGCGTTTTATATCTTTCAATTTGTCGTTTTAATTTCTTTGGCACAGGTTTTATGATTTAATCATCGAAGCTGCTGACGTTAGGAAATCAATCTGAGAGATATCTTGAAGAATTTAAATATTTTTCTCTGTATCTAGCATACGTTAAATGTTAAATTAAAATCATGATTTTTCTTTCATATGAAATAATATTCAGCTGTACGAATTAAGGATTAAACACGCGGAATATATACACGTCCTTCATCGTCTGACCGTCAAGGCCCAAGCACCATTAGACAAACCTTCGATAAATCTAAGGCCCCATCATAAACTGAATCTTATTAGTTTGCAGAAACCTTTAATCCTGCAAGTATTTTCGCTTTGTAGCTGGTAATTAAAACAGTGCTTAGGTTTATTGCACGTTCTTACAAATTACGGAGAAAGCGGGTAGTTACATAACAGAAAAAGTGGATATTTGTCCAAAGGAAAAGCCAATTTTTCCCACGAACAAGGTCACCCTCGAGCCACGTCGGTAGGAGGTTCCTCCTTCAATCTTTATTTATTTAACGTTGGCTATAACCAATGGGCATTCGTTATCCTCACTTTCAGTTAAAAAAGTGTGAACAACGAATCAACGTCCTTAGTTCAAAAGACACACCCATACCGAGCTTCCCTCCGTAATCACACAAGAACGAACTTCACTTGTTCTCATAACGACAGAACAGTCACTTCATATCTATACTTAGTCTGTTCAATTGCTACTTCTGCTACATCAAGAAAGTCACCTTCTTCTTCTTATATTCAACTGTAAGGGCCTTGCTCCATTACAAAGAACATTCAGTGCTCATCTATCGGAGTGTCGTACTTCAAAGTATCGTCTACGACATTCATATCATACGTAACGGTGTAACTCTTTAGTGTATTAAGTGTTGGAAATACAAATTTTATAACCCTGTTAATCGCAGTGTTATACCACACCAATTACTTCTATTATCCCACAAGAAATAAGGGGATCGATCTGTTCGTGGTGTCGATTCTTAAAATCGTAACGGGAATGTACGACTCCCGTTGACGCGCTTCCTCGCGATCGTGTCTCCCCGTGAAAAATTGAAAATACAATAAGTATAAGAAACTAAACGCGAAAGATGGCATACAAAGGGAAAGACACAAAGAAGTCGATCCTTCCATATAGCGACGAACAAAACAAATAGACCGTCGAAAGAAAAGAACGAAATAGAGAAGAACCACGCTAGACTACGTGAGAAGAATCTCCGATTTAACGTGCTCAGTTTTCCTCGCGAACCAGCGAACTCGTTGTGTAATAAAATAATAAAAGCACATCTCTCGCGACTAGCAGAACGTGGTCGTGCATACGTAGTTGCATGCATGCATATGTATACACGGAGAAAGGCTAGAAAGACTAAAAAGAGACGAGAGTGACTGAGGGGGGTCCAGGAGAAAGAAAGACAAGGCAGAGTAACGCGACAAGGTGGAAGTAAGGTAGAAATAACGGCCGTGGATCGGGATACACGTGGCCGGACACGTGTCTGCGTGGAAGCCTTGTTGTTCGTGGTTCGCGTGTGCAAAGATTCTGGCTTCCATCGATCTCTACGCTCGATTAGTCGCGGCGCGTCTTCCAGATGCACCGTAAGAATGCTGGGACGCTTGGAAATTTTCAATCTTCCTGCGTGACCAAGCAATCGTTGGTGACGTTAAGAGAACGACGAAGGGAATTGGAGGCACGCTGAAGATGTATCTTGTGATTTCAGGTGTACGGCGTTTGGTAGAGGAAAGGTTGCACAGGTAATTACGAGCTTCCGACGTGACAGCTTCAGCAACATGACGCGGCATCTGGTATTTGGAAAAAGATAATTCCGTACAGATTTGTGCAAATGTTTATGTAAATACATGGTACGGAGATACGATACGAAGAAGGATATGGTTGCAAGGAAGAAATCAGAATTTCTATGCAGTCGACAAAAAAAGTTACAGAATGTATAGACTTTAAATGCCTAGACAGTTATAACAAAAAGAACGTTCATAGAATTATCTAAATCTTACGACGCGTAGATATGATTTGCAGCTAGGATTTGTAAAATTAATTATCAAATTTAAATGATTATATCGTGGCGACAAAACGATAAAATCAAGGAAGAATTTGGTATATTCGTGTAGACGATAAGAATGATTGTATCACGTATAAATTTTTAATGCTTAAGTAGTAGTAATAGAAAGATTGTTTCCATTACGAACTATTCAGAAATGAGATATACTATCGAGTTACATATACATCGTAATGTCGTATTCTTCGGGCTTTCGTTTCCTTGCTGACACACTATTGCCCCATTAATCGTGCTGAACGTATGGTGATGTTCGCGACGCAGCAGGTCGCACGATGCAGATATAATCGCGATATCTATGTTTGCTAATGTAAATCCGATGCGTTGTTAGCATTTATAACGTGAGTCGACTCTGTATTCGCGGCTCGTCTTCCAAGCGCCTTCACGATCGTTCTAATTGTTTACGATCGTTCGTGCCTAAATGTCTCGATACCTTTCATGGCGATCATACGAGTTCGTTCACCCTCCTGTCTTCATTTTTTATTACATATCTTTTCAACGTGGATCGTTCTCAAAGAAACAAATAAAATAATCTCCAATCCGTATGAGATTAAAATATCATGATCCACAATATTGGAAAATCTAATGTCGCTCGTATTTTATTATATAGCTACGCGAGATGAAATTTTTCAAATTTATCGAGATTCGTTTAACTTGCTCTATGTTGAAATCATGCTTCGGATCTCATTAAAATGATTTAAGAATACAATTCTTACACGAAAATGAAATTTACTCCGATTTAAGAAGAAACGAATTTCAACGAACTCTACTATTACTCTGTCTGATCAATAACATACCAATTCCCCTACAATCTCCGGACCACTCTTTAACGCTCGATTTTACTTCGAGCTACGAACCAGCTCGAGAACAAACATTCGAACTCCATTCTTTGTTTTACTCCCCATCCACCGCGCAGATCGTTGAAACGAGAATTTAATGCCTGAATGGAAGCAAGCACGGAACGAATTTTAATTCATAGCCACGCGACGTTACACAGAGATCGTTTCATTATTCCGATTTTCTAGGATTCGGTTCTAGAATTCGCGACGGGGCAAACGTATCAGAAACAATCGGATCTGGTCGAGCAGGGAAACCAGAGCGTCTCGAATAACCAAACGAGTGCCTGGCGCACGCGGATACCAAGGAGAAACCGCAACGCGCTCTCTTGACGAAGAAAAGCCAGCGCCACCGACCTGACTAGACGATGGTCTGCTATGGATCAAGTGGCGGCGACCAATCAACAGATTTCTACTGATCCGGTGCACACGACTGGCGACCCATCGCGATTATAACGCATCGCATGTACCATCGCTAATACAGCTAAGCCTGTGTTAGACAAGAGCTACAGGTTGTTTCAGATATCGAATGGAGAATTTCATAGACAAACGAAGTTCAGGAACGATGTACGATTTGCTACGTGATACGATGTAATAGTAAACGATATAAAGAAGCAGCCAAATAAAAACATTGCTATCAAGCCTCCCTCAAGATTCTCATTTTTAATAAAAATATCGGCAATATAGATCTTCTGTCACAGTATATTCCCTTTGCTTTGAACTTATCAAACATCTTCCTGAATCTATTTCCGATAAAACTACGTAATTAGGAAAGCAGCGAAAACTACACAAACAGAAGCAAGACCGCCAATCATTCCTCAAAGTCGATCTTCACCGCCAACAAAAAGATTCACCAAGATGAAAATTTATCATTATATTCAGTGTTCAAATTACAAAGTTAAAATTCTCTCTCTCTACGTCGATACCCGCCTAAGAAAATAACCGTGACGATTCACATCCTCACATCCGTCGACAAAGTTTCCTACCAAATCACGTGAGTACATCCAGACGAGATATTTTATGAAACAGCCTGTGCATCGTGCTGATCGTTCGCGTGGTGGTGCGTGTACATGAAGCTGGGGGGTGTACAGTTATAGGTAACCCGGTCCGGTAATTGCCGGTACGTCCGGAGAGGTCCAGATGCTCCCCAATCAGCGTGTGGCGGTCCACTACCTCCTGGTTTCGCCTCCTCCTGCAGCTATCTGCGCTCCTCTTACGCGGCGGGACACACGTATGCGTGAACGTACGCGCGGCCAACGTAGACCCGTGACCGTGTTGAGAACGGCCGGTTAGTTCCTGACCATACGCATGGCAGCACCGTTTAATTGGCACTGGACACAATGGATTATGGAATGGTGCCGGCCTACCCTACCGTCCACCCGCCTTCGGTGGCCCTGCACTTCATGTCAAAACCATTTCGCTTGTTTTACGTACGAAAGTGCTATCATGCCTCTCGATAATACCCTCTACTCTATCTTTCTACTCCTACGCTCCTGCGCGCATTCTTTCTCTCTCGATCGGCGTTGTTCCCCATTCTATTCCAGCGTGCTCTTTCTCGGCTTTACGTTTTGCGTCATACGTTTTGTATCCAGTATCTCCTTTCTCGTCCTTTCGGGCTACATTTTGTGCTTCGTTTGGTCCTTTCGAAGAGTATGACCTTATAGAGGAGCGATAGAGTAGGAGTATCTTTAGAAGCGAAGGGGCAGGAGGATGTACACCGGTGTAATTTTAATTCTCTGGTTTCCGTAACAGTTCAGTGACTATGTATTTGGAGTCAGAAGTGGATTAGAAATTAATCGTAGAATCATAGGTAAATTCTATTCTATATGTAATTGTGAATTTTGTTTGGACTAAATGTAAGAGCTATTTCAGATTCAATGGTTGTGTGGAGATCCAACGGTCCAATTTCAATTGGATAAAGAACCTTCGTTAGTAGAGAGTGATATATTAAATACGAATAATATCAAATACAAAGGATGGAGTCACGCAGTGTATCACATCTTTTACCATTTTCATCTCATTCACGATGTCAAGGTTTCTACGTAACTAAGAAAATTTTTATTTGAACCACTTATTAGAGGATAGAAAAGAGAAAAATTGAAAGGAGAAAAAATACTTTATGGGAGACCATTTTCCCAAGAAGATACGTTTTATATCTCAGAGATCTTGACCTCGCAAACACAAGTCGAATCTCTTAGATCTTGCATGCAGCACATAGTATCCTGATTCTTTGGTAAACGTTTGCGTCGCTTCGAATAATCAGGACCAGTACTGCTTTCCTCGTAGTCCAGCATTTAGGCGACGATAGCAATCACGACAATGAGAAACGCGATGCTTTCTACTTCAGGGGAGTTTCTTTCAGTCGGCTTCGAGAGTCCCTGTCGTATCAGTGCAATTTCGTCTCGACGAAGAGATGGGCAAACAATAAGAGGAACAGACAGTTGGGGATGAATCGTTGCAGTTAGAAATTCCGTCTAATAAAACGCGCGTTTTTCCCGGCGTCGATATCCTGTCTCGTGACGCGGCAATAACAAACAGATGTCAAAAAACGCGGTACCAGGGGAAAGCGAGGGCGGGGAAAAATGTTATCGAGCGAATTGACGCCAACGAGTTTGCCCTGGGAACTACATTTTCGATATCAATCACGTACGAACGGCCGCGATGCGTCGAGGAATTTTATTTGAAACTCGGCCCGTTTGCACTACAGCTACGAAACGCGGCCGCTTTTTTTTTTTTCTTTCAAAACCAACGCTTTTTTTCTCTCTTTCTCTCGCCTTTTCCTCTGCTGTTTTTCCCTTTTCGTTTTTTTTTGACACTGTTCATTCTTCGTGGCTCGCTCGCTAACGCCCGCGCGAAATTCGATTCGTCGACGCATTCGCGCAAAAACGCCGTCGAAAATATAGCGCGTTTCACGTGAAATTTCAGCAACGAAAGAAAGAAAAAGAGTAAAAAAGGAGAAGCGAAAGTATCACTAAATGATTACTTAATCCTGCCAGAATAGAATCTGTTTTAAAATGCGAGAATTCTTACAGACAAGTAACAATTAATTAACAATAGTTAACGGTTACAGAGGGAACAGTTAAGTAACAATTAATTATTACAACAAACAATTAATACAGATATATTTTTTCTAATGGTTTTAGAAAGAACGCATAAGGTATTCAAATTTACTACCAATTCGTAACGTGTATTTAAATACAAGGTGGTACAAAGAATATTTCTGTTATCGATTAGAATAAAAAGATATACCCTAAGATTACGAAACTTCAAATTACTCCGTGGTTCTATCGCTTCTCCCTCTTTCTTGGTTTTCTGTTTTGGGTTATACGGAGGAGAAAAAGGAAATTCAACGTCAGATTTCCAAACGTCGGAACGTTTCGAGGCGCGAAATCGAAGAGACTCGTTCGGAGGGTTCATCGGCGCGAAGACTCGCAGGACTTCTCCGAGCATCCAAAAGCAGTAAGCGTCTTAAATTTATCTCCGGGGCTATTTCGACGCCGCGACGCGTCGAGACGGTCGAGGATAAAGGAACGTCACTATTCCCTTGGAACAGGGGGTGAAAAAGAGAGTGGAGATTCAGGGAAAATAATAAAAATAGATAGTTACGGTTAAAGCACGGTAGACTGACCCTCGACAATTGTCGTTAGCTATATTTTGAGAGTCTCATTACGCGATCCCTGAATCGCGATGTTCCCTTGTATTTCCCGCATCTTTCCCTCTTTTCCTAACCCTCTTCTCCCTCTTCCTGTACCAGTGTCTTTTCGCTTTTAACGCGAGCCTTCGCCTATAAAACTTCCACCTCTTTCTGTGCCTGCCTCGTTACCGAACAGGAACACGAATTCCCGTGAGAATAGTGGGATAAGACGCGACATTGAATCGTGGAGAAACCGTGGGAAAAAAAGCCAACGGATCGTTTTCGACAAATCGTTCGAGATTCCTTATCGACGACGATCGTCTGGTCGTTTGTACTTGCGACACCGTAGTAGACGAGATTTAGGAATACTTTAGCTTTTCTTGCTTCTATTCTTCCTATTCTTCGTCCCTAACCCTGCTGTGATCTTTGGGTGGTTTTCAAGTCAATCGTTTTCTTGAAACATTTCTCAAATTGTTATTAACGCAGACACTGGCAAAAATCTTCGTATACGGCATAATGGTTTTTATTTAAAGAAAGTAGATATGTAATAACATACGAGCAATAGTAGAATAGCTAGTAGTTCTTTCAGTATAGAAAAGGAGAGTTCTTTCATTAATTTGTTATAGTGGAGTTTTACAGCGTTTCCTTTTTATATAAATTTGATTTCTCGGGCATATGTATAATTTACAATAAAATGCCTATTTAAGTGAAACACAATAACTTTATTTCTGTTGAAGTGGTCACCACTTCTACGAAAACTCTACATCTGGTCTTTTTAGTTTTCTCAAGCGCTGAAGCCATCGACAGCATATAGACAAAAGACTAGCATGAAGGCAGACCATAAACAATAGACAGGCGACGTTGGCTTCGGGGTTTTTCAGTTATAGGGTAACACTGCTCAAATTGTATTCCTACTTATTATTACACTTCTCTATTAAATATGTATATATATTTTGTACCTTACACTTTATCCACTCGTTTTCTCTCTTTATACAACTGATAACCTCAACAATTTCTTAATACGTAAAGCAATAATATAATACACCTTAATCGTCTTAGCGTAAAATGCACTAATTTTGCAGCATTTTTTAAAGACAAACTACCATTTTACCATATACGAAGAGTTTTAAAGTCTCGAAGAACTGTTCGCTTGTACTATGATTTCTCGCTCCAATTTTATACGAAACATATTCTTAAAACATTAAAAGTCTTTTTATTTATCGGAAGAAAAATGCTGTTAAAATATAAAAATTCTACTGCAAAGTTAAAAATGATCGATAATCACTCAAGAAATGCTTATCATAACAACATTCTCGCACAAATAATATCATCCACCACCTACAATCGTTCCCACATATCGGAGAACCAGTCGAAACACAGTCGACAAATTGAATTATATATTACGGCGGTCTGTAGTCATGTTATTGCAATGGGAGCATCTCCCATTTTCCGATGTTATCGCGCTTATATTTTGCGAGCCGCAATTACGCCGAGAAAATAATTAGCGAGTTCGTGGCGCGCACGCTTGCGTTCTCTCGTGTTTAACGATTTCACAGACGTTTTGCTGTTTCGTTACAGGCTCTTATATTTCCTTTTCGAATACCAGCGGAATCTCAGGCACGAGAAACAGTCCAACGTATAGTTGGGTCGCGCGAGGCCAATTCGAAAAGCTTCATGGTCCACCAATTCGAAGGAAAATAGAGTAAAAAGGGAAAAAACAGGAAGGGAAAAGAAGCAAGGAGTATAAATACCAAAACGATACGAGCAGTCGCTTCTGGTACAACGAGGATCCGAGTATTTGGGAGTCTGGATGCAGCGTCCCGGTCGAGACAAGGCATAATTTAACGCGCCCATTGGCCAAGGGTGGACGGTACATAACTCGATCCTTCCCGTTCCACTCGTTTCATTCGGGAGACTTGGCGCCCTCCACACTTATTCCTCTTCACCCTATTCGATCCTCCCTAGTATCTTCCTCCTGCTTCCTCTCCTATTCCCTCCGTGTCGCCCCTTTTCCTCTTGTAATATCGTACGGTCAGACTACGCCGGACAATGCGTCGCATTCAATTCTATATCCGAACCGTATAGAATCCTACACGCTGCCGGGGTTGTATGACCAACGTGAAAGAGGAAGAGAGAAAGAAAAAGAGCAGACCGAACGAGGATAGGAGAAACGAGGCAGAAAGACACGAATGAAAAAGGAAGAGGAAAAAAGGAGGATAGGGGAGGAAGAACGGGGTGAGAATAGGAGAACGAGGATAATACTACTCGCGTGAGAATTGGCGAAAGAAAGATGGCAAGGGAAAAACGGGAGACTCTTCCACGGGGCACTCGTGTGTCATTTAACTGAAATACCTCCGATGCGTAGAATTGATTTACAGTCGAACGCTCTGTACGCGTGTTTCGTGTCGTGTCAAAAGAATGTGTGTGAGCGTGAGGTTGTGCATGGTTGTATATATGCGTGTAGCGAAAGGAGGGCGGGCCAGTTTCGGTGCCGACCCGCGAAATAGCTGGAACGAGTCCTCCCGACTGGCGAAGAGTTGTGGCCATCTCGTGACGAAATTTATTTATTGCTGGGACAGTGCTGAGACACGGGAAAGGCGAAGGGTCGGGATAAATATGGAACAGGATCTTGGCGGGATCATTAATCGGGCAGGTTAAGAACGACGGATGATGAATCGTTCCCGAGGGATAATTAAAAATCACTTTGTCGAATGGACGTAATGAAAGCTATTATATGGTAGTTAAAGGCATAATTGTGTGAAGAATAGCGGGAATCCTACTGGAGATTATTTTCTACACCCTTTTTCGATCCGAATGTCTTCCAACCGTGTAACGGTGTTTAAATTGCCGTTTAATCAGTCGTAAAATGACAAATGATGAATTCCGCTTGGTAATTCGCTCAAAGTGGAGAATTTTTTAATGTTTCCTCAAAGTTTTATAATAAAGTATTTAACGTTTGATTAAACTGCCAGTCGGGCATGATTTGCGATTTGAGATTTTTGCATTTCCAATTTCTTGGACATAATAATTTCTCTTTCACGGATCTTTTATCTGTTAATATATCGTTTCACTTTTATTACAAATAAATTATATCAAATTTACATTTGCAAGAACCAAAGTCGATCTAATTTGAAACCGATATGCCTTGGTCAATTATCAATTCCATGTTTAGAGAAGATTTTAAATAAAGGATGGTCCTGTTAATTGAATTATACATTTGAAAATGGAGAATTAATAATAGAGTATCAATTACTTGAACAATTTTCCCGAGAACCCACTTATCAAACTCAAACATGAAACCTACGCCCTATGGCGTAACAAAAACAGTCTCCGGTGCCAATTCAAACCTAAACGAGGACACGAAATTTCACTCCCTCGTCCAATTTCACCCTCGATCGAAGAACAAACCCCCGCGATTAGAGACACGTCTTACACGGCGCAGTGTCAACAGAGTATCGCGCAATCGATAATGTTAACGATCAAATATCTAGTCGCGTACCATAGTCAGCACTTACGATTACCATCGGCGTTTCACGATGTCGGCTTAGTTCGACGCTGTAATCACTGCGTCACATACCACGCATAACGCACATCTGAATTGAAATTACACGAATAGGAATATTAACAGATATTGGAAAAATCAGAAATTTAATTTCGATTCAATAAATTTCAAAATTCATTTCGATTCGATAAATCATGCACGGTACGAGTGTTGGGTTATTTAGCATAATCGGAATCGTCTGTCGATACATATGTAACGCGCTTGTTCGCGTACATGCATCGACATTTGACACAATAACGTGAAACATCGGTAGAGTAACGTGATTCAGTTACATTGCAACGCGATATCGACGTAATCGCGTACTTACAAGAAGATAAATTTAGAAAGAAGTATCACCGTTACAAAAGTAGTAGACGTTTGTGCAATTTCAAAGATTCGATCTAACAGCGATGTTAGATCGAGGTTTCTGTTCGACGGCTTGAAATTACGACATTATAGCAATTTACGCGTTGCCTTTGGAAAACGAAATACGCGTGAAGGATAAATGGAGTTTCTACGCTGTATTATTAAACTCGGCTGCTTTTCAATGATTTAATTGCATAAGACCGCGATACAAGTGTTACGAGGAGATGATAAATAATTTCAACGTCAGATTGCATTCGCGAGGATTACACGAGTACTTCGACTCGAAGAACGGGCTGCCACTTCAGATAACTCCGACGAGTTTGTACAACGCATAATGCTGAGGATGTTAAGAGGAGTAATATGTTCGAAACTGTATGGAATGCAGGTCGTACGATTTTACGGATTATCAAGTTTACGTTATACCATATTATACGAAGTTTTGTTCATCGTAATATGAAACCATCGACCATACCGTATTAGAATGAATTATTACGCGAAAATTAAATGTAGAATTTTCTACAACTTGTTGTTTCGATCCTTCTTAGAAATTAGAGTTTCTTAATTTTTTGGTACGACACTAAAATCGTTTCATATATGATGATATTAAACAGGTAACGATTAAAGGACTTTTAATTGCAGGGAAAACGCTTTTAGAACGTTATATTTCCCTGAGACTTCTTTGTATCATTTTTAAATTTTTCAGAATCTTCGCGCGTTCCAATTGCATATAGAAATTTTCATCTTTCCGACTGTTATATTAGCGATGTCAATGTGATATATTCTTTCCCACTTATTCGCCAGAATTTAAACAGTTATTTTTTTAACGCAGTCATTTCTTGTACACATACATATATTGTTCAATTTTCACCCGAATGATCTATAACACGAAACAAAGATCTAAGAATTTGATCGTACCGTTCTTTGATACCGAACGCACGCGTATTGGACCAAATTTCTTGCTCTTTAAAGTTCTCTAACAATTGGATATCGAATAATACATCGATCTAACATTACCATCATTACGAGCAATCTCTCGAACGTAGAATTATGGCGTACAGTTGAGAAATCGTTGGACATGCGGAGCAGCTTGTATCCGTTTAAAACGCAGGACATTACCACAGACGCAATTACCATCGAATCACGTGTGACTGGAACTGGATCGAGCGCAATAATGTCAGAATCGAACTGCGCGTGTAATCTCCATAGTTGACTGCTCTCGGCCTACAATGTGTACAAGTGTACATTCGCAGAGACACGCTTATGCACGATGTAAGAGGACAGACACCACAAAGCAGCAATTTCCCGCCACAGACGAGAATAATCGTCCAAAGTGACCACGATCGATCGTGCATGGCCAGAAACGATCGCGTGCAAACTCACCTTCCCGCCTCACCTTCGTCCTTTTTTCTTAATTGCAATAATTTCGTATCGTCTCTGCGCTCGATTCGAGTCAAAGCGGTTCTCGAACGACGATTGTGGAAAATCGATGTGGAAGAACCATCAATTTTCTCGGTACGATTATATCTTCGATTATGGAAAAGTGTTGAAGAAGATATAAAGAAATTATATTGACACGGAATAGGTCTATTTGTACAAGGGAATTGCTTCAATTGCTTTCTTTATGACAAAAGAGATCGTAAGAGTAGCAATTAGACGCAAGTAGGTACTCATTCTGGCGAAAAACTATGTCTCGTTTATGGGAAACGTAGGATAAAATACTAGGCACTCGACGTATCAAGAAATTAACGAACGTGGATATTATAATAAATTACGTAATTAACGCACGTGTTATAGTAGACATTACTGAAATTTTTTAAATGCTTTGCTCCTCGAATTGGTATAATTTTCTTCAGGTTTCTCTATTTAACAGTTATCTATCGCTAGAAACCGAATCTATACTCAAAGTACCTTTCAAAGTAGATATTTTTACTTGAGTATATTCGTAGATAAGGAGAGCAAGGAAAAATAGTAAAAGTTTTTAAGAAGAAGCCTCTATTTCTCTGAACATAAACCTAATTCAAACATAAACATAATTCAAACATAATCCAGTCAAATCCAGTTAAATTCGTTGCCAGTCAAGTCTACCAATTGTATGCACCAGTATAAAAATTATATATGTATACCATGTATACATAAGGATATTCAATTCGAGCGGGAGTATTTTTTTTTATCTAGGGTACCGTGTAAATCGAAATAGAATTTTAATTTACTTATTAATAACTAGATTATAATAGTTATTCTATTCATTTATAACAGTCTATTCCTAATCTAAAACAATTACTTCATTAATTTTGTACAATTATACTATTAATTTATAATAGTTACACCGTTTCACTAGTACTAATTTCAATAGTACTGTTATTTTCATCGTAAACTGACATTTGATAAAAATTAGCACAGTTTTAAGTGAAAAAATAGTAGCACCGAAGCGTAAATTTAGTTTAAGCTTGTAAAAATTACTGAAATTATAAAAATGATTACTGTAATAAATTGTTGAAGGCGTCAATTTACAATAAAAATTAAAAAATTATCAAATTCGATTGTGTCGTAACGGGAAAAACGAACTTATAAGATATAAAAAAAGCTGTTACCGTTCGATTGACATTTCGACACATTGTCAAGTGCACGCTAATGGTATATAAAGAACACGCAACTCGCGCGCGAGCTCATTTGTGCTATATCTCCCGGACTGTGAAGATCGAAGAAAAACTGTTAGGAATTAAATTATCAGTTTAAAACATTTAAACTATTAATCAACGACATTCAAACTATTGATCAACAACATTCAAACTATTAATCAACAACTTTTAAACTACTAATTTATAACATTTAAGCAAATAATAAACAACATTTAAACCATTAATTTATAACATTTAAACAAATAATTAACAACATTTAAGCTATTAATAAACAATATTTAAACTATTAATTTATAACATTTAAACAAATAATTAACAACATTTGAGCCATTTATTTATAACATTTGGGCTATTAATTTACAACATTTCAACTATTAATTTACAACATATAAGCCATTAATTTATAACATTTAAGCTATTAATTTATAATATTTAAAATATTAATTTACAACATTTAAGCAATTAATTTATAACATTTAAGCCATTAGTTTATAACATTTGAGCCATTAATTTATAACATTTAGGCTATTAATTCATAACATTTAAGCTATTAATTTACAACATTTGAGCCATTTATTTATAACATTTGAGCTATTAATTTACAACATTTCAACTATTAATTTACAACATTTAAGCCATTAGTTTATAACATTTAAGCTATTAATTTATAACATTTAAGCTATTAATTTACAACATTTAAGCTATTAATCAACAACATTCAAACTATTAATCAACAAGATTTAAACTACTAATTATGACATTTAAGCAAATAAACAACAACATTTAAACAGTTAATTTACAGCATTTAAGCTATTAATCAACAACATTCAAACTATTAATCAACAACATTTAAATTACTAATTTATAACATTTAAGCAAATAATTAACAACATTTGAGCCATTTATTTATAACATTTGGGCTATTAATTTACAACATTTCAACTATTAATTTACAACATATAAGCCATTAATTTATAACATTTAAGCTATTAATTTATAATATTTAAACTATTAATTTACAACATTTAAGCCATTAGTTTATAACATTTGAGCCATTAATTTATAACATTTAGGCTATTAATTTATAACATTTAAGCTATTAATTTACAACATTTGAGCCATTTATTTATAACATTTGAGCTATTAATTTATAACATTTAAGCTATTAATTTACAACATTTGTGCCATATATTTATAACATTTAAGCTATTAATTTACAACATTTCAACTATTAATTTACAACATATAAGCCATTAATTTATAACATTTAAGCTATTAATTTATAATATTTAAAATATTAATTTACAACATTTAAGCTATTAATTTATAACATTTAAGCTATTAATTTACAACATTTAAGCTATTAATCAACAAAATTCAAACTATTAATCAACAAGATTTAAACTACTAATTATGACATTTAAGCAAATAAACAACAACATTTAAACTGTTAATTTACAACATTTAAGCTATTAATCAACAACATTCAAACTATTAATCAACAACAATTATACTACTAATTTATAACATTTAAGCAAATAATCAACAACATTTAAACTATTAATTTATAACATTTAAACAAATAATTAACAACATTTGAGCCATTTATTTATAACATTTGGGCTATTAATTTACAACATTTCAACTATTAATTTACAACACTTAAGCAAATAATTAAAACATTTAAGCCATTAAGTTATAACATTTTCGTATTCTAATAACGAACGGTTTCTAACAATAATTCTTGCAAACGATTGCATTGCATTCACGGTATTCGTAAGCATTTGTTCGCTATTGTGAAATATCTCACAATTTTCACCCAATATTTTTCATACTTGTTCCAATTTCATAATAATAATTCTTTAAGTTTAAAGAAATAGCAGTATCTTCTAAATAAACGTTTGATAAGGAAAAGAGGAAAATTGTCAAAACGATATTTAGCTTCTTTCCCATCCTCCCTACTCACCCCTTTATTAAAAAGCTTTATTTTCAGAAAGTATTTATGACCGCGCGCAATGCGGTTTGTAGAGTCAGTGTTTGCTATCCAATAGTTTCTTTTCAATATTTTAAAATCACGATAGTTTTGATTAAAGTCGCGGAAACGTAGTCTTGCTTTAAATATTCTTGAATTTTCATTTTCGTCATTAGAGTCAGTGAATCTCTCAAGAGGATAAAGACACTCCAGTGGATAAAGAATGTAAGTAGTTTTATATAATGTATTTCGTTTGAATCATTGTTAATTTAAAAAGCTATAAATGTTTTTTTTCAATTGGGATAAACTGTTAAAGTGTTAACATTCGATTAAAGTAACATTGTCTCTGATATGCATCGAAAATCACTGAATTCTCAATTTTTTCATTTCAAACTTTTATATCAGAGTTTCATTTTGCTATGTACTCCTTACGCTTTTTTAGAATTTCAATTTTTATCATTATTAAAGATACAAATTTAATCAACTTCCATTCTTCATTATGTCCAATTTTTCAAACGATCACTCATCGTGTTTTGTTCTATAATAGATTTTTCGCAACTTCCACTTCCACCATTGGACCTTCAACGGTTCCTGCCTGATGTTAGTCTTCCTGGTGATATTAGCTGGGGTGGCGCAACATCCATGGTACGTCTTCTGTTTCTCCGCTTCGAACGGTGAGTCGCATGCATTTCTGTTCCTCCGGTCACTCAATCATGTCAAGTAGAGTCAGAACTCGACATTCTGCCAATGGGTTGAATGTCGAGATGGATGTATAAAGTTAAATAACCCATGGGCGGGTCTCTTGCGTAGTCACCTCCTCGTGGTGAGACCTGGTAATTGGCATCGTTTTCCAAAAAATTAATCAGTTGATTAATCTTTGGAAAACGATGCCAAGCTAAGAACTACGCAGCAGTCCGGTTTGGATCTCCAAATGCCGCGAACAGAATTTTGGATGATCCAGACTGGGCTGCACCGTAGGTCACCGTTGGACACCGTTGGACTACGTGGGACACCGTTGGACATCGTGGGACACCGTGGGACACCGTTGGACATCGTGGGACACCATGGGACACCGTGGGACACCATGGGACACCGTGGGACACCGTTGGACATCGTGGGACACCGTGGGACACCGTGGGACACCGTGGGACAACGTGGCACAGCGTGGGACAACGTGGGACAACGTGGGACACCGTTGGACACCGTGGGATATGTCTTGTCTCTCAAATCCATTCTGAGCCCATTCTGTATAATGGTACTTATCTGACTTGGAATCTAGTATAAAAATCGATTCTTCTTTTGCATTGAATCTTGTGGTTATTTTGTGCACGGGAGTGCGTTGCGTAAGTCCATTGATTCTTTGGAAAGATCGCGAACGAACGAGTTCGCGCCGCGATTTTTCTTTCATTGTCTGTTTGTTCGGGCTTCTTCTTCCCATTTTTAAAAGAAAATTATTGCGGTCATGTTAGAGTTTATAACTTTTCGATATATTCAAAAGTTTTGAGCCGCGAAAATAGAATGTTAAACAGTTTAGATCAATGACTCGAATGTCCCTTTTTCAGAACACGAAATTGTGTATGCAGTGTCAATAGATTCGGTTAATTAAATTATTGTTCTATTTCCGATATATGAGATCATTCTCTTATATCAAACGAATTTTTAATAAGTTATTTTATTGTTTCAAATTGAGTTATATCTCAATAATTCACTTACGGAATTCAATTTTTTTTGTTGTATTATGTGAATTTGCTACAGTTAACGTCATAAACTTGCAACATAGTAACAGTTAGATTCAAATACCTCGAAACAAGTATTCTTTAAACATATTTAGTGGCGAACTTTTGAATTCTTGCAAATATTTTCCAATATTTATAACAGGCGACTATAGTGTATTAGTGCAATGTATATTTCGTATTCTAATAACGAAAATTCACAGTATATATTCTAATTGCGAACAGTATAATTCTTGAAAACGATTGCATTGCATTCACGGTATTCGTAAGCATTTGCTTGCTATCGAGAAATATCTCACAATTTTCAACTTATAGTTTCATACTTGTTCCAGTTTCTTAATAATAATTTTTAAGTATAAAGAAATAGCAGTATTTTCTAAATAAACGTTCAATAGGAAAAAGGAGAAAATTGTCGAAACAACGTTTCGCTTCTTTTCCACCCCCCCCCCCCCCCACCCCCGCCCCTAAACTGCTTTATTTTCAGGAAATATTTGTGACCGCGCGCAATGCGGTTGTAGAGTCAGTGTTTGTCACGCAATAGTTTCTTTTCAATATTTTAAAATCACGATAGTTTTGATCAAATTCGATCGAATAATCACACGCGAAAATAATAAAATTTTATCAATCAAATTTGTACGCGATATTAGAGTTATTGTTCGCCGATCATAATTTAAGCGGTCGCGGTAACGTAGTCTTTTATTTTTCTTTTTTTATATATTTATTTTTTTGAATATTCGTTTCCGGTATTAGAGTCAGTGCCTCCCTCAAGAGGATAAAGCCTCTCCAGGAGCTCAAGAATGTAAGTAGTTTTATATATTGTATTTCAATTTGTTCTATTTAGTATATTTTGTTTGAAATGTCGTTAATTACAAAATAAAAATGATCGATGATTTAGAAAGCTGTAAATGTCCTTTTTAATTGAAATAAAGTCTTGAAGTCTTAACATTAAAGTACAATAAAACTGTCTGATACTCATAAAAAATCACTGAATATTTGTTCTCAAATTTTTATATTAGATTTCCAATTTACATATTTATTAGAATTTAGTCTTTATTATTGCTAAAGTTTCAAGTTTGTTATTATATATTAACGATATTAATGGTATCTTATGTTTTGTTATAGATATATCACTGCTTCAACTCCTTCGTCTTCTTTGGGAATGTTTTAACAGTGGCTAAAAAGCCAAAAATGTAATTATCTTTACACATTGTACTTCAATTATGTATATTCTGTATATTTTTCTTTGATCACTATCAATTAAGAAATACAATTTGATTGAAAATTTAGGAGATTAGCATTTTCTGAGGTTATTCTTTCATTAAAATAAAATAATTATTAAAATCTTAATACCGAATTATGAAACAAATGACTAACATATTTCAGAAATCTTTAGATTCTTAATTTTTAGATTTTAAACTTTCATATTAGAGTTTCAGTTTTTACACTTATCAAAGTTTATTAGAATTTCAATCTTTATTATTACCAAAGTTACTAAAGTTAATAAACTTTCATTTTTCATTATCTCCAACTTTTTAAATAATCAGCAATCACTCATCGTGTTTTGTTCTGTAACAGATTTTTCGCAATCTCCATTTCCACCACTGGACCCTACACAGTTCCTGATAATATTCGCTGGGGTGGCGCAGCATCCATGATACGTCCTTTGTTTCTCCGCTTCGAACGGTGAGTCGCATGCATTTCTGTTCCTCCGGTCACTCAATCATGTCGTAGGATGAAAGGTCCGAATCGGCACGGGTGATCGGTTGTATTACGTAGAATTTTTTTGCGAGCATAGTGACCGCGGGTATTTCTTATACCCGTGAGTAGTAACACTCATTTTTTGAAATTTATTAGTTTAGGATAGGTCGTCTTGCACATCGCGATTATAATAATTAGTTTTTTAATAATTAGGTTAAACATATACACTTGAGAATATATTCGTGTTAGTTATAAATATGCATGTTAATATTCCGTATGAATATTTGCAAATGGCAAATATCTACACGAATATATCTGTATGACATGAATATACTTGATCTTAAGCAATGAATTGATCGTGACAATCTTAAGTCACGTTCGTTTATTTCACTTCGGCTAGAACTTAAAATATGAGTTAAAATTCATTTTTTCCGTACGAAAATGTGTGAAATTTTACGTGCAAGAAGACACTTCGCGACAGGCAGAATTTTTAATCAAAGCAATAATTTTGAACATTGCTTTTACATTTTCGAGTATTTGCTTTGATAAAGAGATCGCCTGAGATTATTTCTTTCTTACTAATATATTTAGAGTCAATTATTCCATTTGATCGAGTCTCAGTCTTTTTCAATTAACGCTACCTTTTCTGCAATATTAAAATTTTCTTCCGATTTATTAAATTAATAAAGTAGAATTACTTAGTTAGTATTAAATTAATAAAATAGAGTTAATCAGAAAGAAGCAGCAAAGAACGTTAGTCCGTTAAATAAAAATTACACAAACTAATCATCTTTTTAGATCAGGATTTTCAGGTTTAACCCTTTCCGTGCCCATTGTCAGGATCTCGTTCACGTGCCCAGGTGCTACTTGAATGGGAGAAAGACATTGGGCACGATGACCTAGAATTAAGTAATGAAATAATTTCTCAGCGACTGACGATGTGTTAGTGTATCGTGCACGACGTATTTTCCACATTATGTGTGTGTGTTGTTAGGCCGTGGAATTGCGTCGCTTTTTCTCTCATTCGTTAAAACTTCAAATATTAAACATATCGAGACATGTATCGATTAAATTTACGTCCCGACGCAGTCACAATTGTGATAATGTCATTTACACGATTAAGCGTAATCACACTCTTAATATTGGTATCAATTGCAATTATAACTTCAAGTTTACTTACATTTATTTTAAAAATATAATTTCTGTATACGTGTTTTATCACGTTATACGCAATGGTCACTAGCCTTCGTCAGTCGATTTCAGGAAAAAGGTACGTACCTTAGAGCGTGCATGATATGTTAAGCTCGGGTGTCGGAGACGTCCCGGGACGTCCTCTCTAGTGTAGGACCTTTGCGCCCGGGCATTTGTGTGAGAACCGTGGAGTGAGTGTGTTGGTGTGCCTGTTTTGCCATTTTTTAAATATAGCGCTAGGTAGGTAGGTAGTATACTTTCTGGTATGTGTGTTAATTATAAGTAGGTAGGGCCGGGCAGGTTGGCACAGTCTCTGGTCGGGTAGGCGCGTTTTCGTGTGACCAACCTGTTTCTGGAAATTTATTTGAAAAATCGACGGTGAAACCGGCACGAGTAGAGCATGCTCTCGTCTCTGGTTTTGCCTATCGATTTTTCGAATGTCGCGGTCGCGGTCGCGAGTGGGCTCGAAACGAACGTATATTGCTCGAGCACGCATATGCGAGTAAGCAACGATCACTGCTGTGATCGTTGGTCAGTCCATGTGCACTTCAATCAGCTTCCGCGGTTTATATTTTTATTTTACCTTTATAAGTTTTTTTTTTGTTTGCGATTTAGAAGTCTCGAGCTTAGATTTAAGTTACAGCGGGCATTGCGCCCGAAGAAGGAAGAGGCTATAAGCCGAAGAGGCCCGACAAACTGTCACTCAAGAGGGCAACTACTAATGGCTCCTCATCCTCTGGGTCATCCGGAGCATGGGAAGTCATTATCGTTACTACTTTGTCACTATGCTCGCTTTTAGTATTTGTAGTAGTAGTAGTAGCAGTAGTAGTAGTAGTAGTAGTAGTCTCTGTTTTTTTGGCCGATGTATATATCGGTCCATCGTCCCATTGGGCAAATCGCGATTTTTCTTATTAGTGTTGCGACAAGTTAATTACGGGTTGTATTAATTACGAAATAGTATTATTAATTTTCATTAGTGTGACGAGAGAATGATTACGATTTGAATTAGAGTTGCGATAAAATGATAATCGCGTTTGTTTTAGAGTTGCGAATTACGATATCGCGATTGTCTTTTGCAATTTTTAGAATTTTTTCTGTTTTTCTGTTTAAGTAGCAATACTAGGCTATTTAAAGTAGCTTTTTCAAATAGTAAATAGTAATTTTCATTAAATTCACTTTAAGAATTAGCGTTGCGACATTGTTCCATCGCGAGTTCTACTTATTTTTCCTGTTAGCGTTGCGATAATGAATGATCGCGTTTTGTTAAGTAGAGTTGCGTTCACAAACTGCCCAAACCCTCCGACTGCATTTGTCGGACACTGCTCCTGGATCACGCGTACAGCCTAAAGAGCTGTACAAGTGTGATCGTTCATCCGCAACCTCCTAAATGGTTGCACTGCGATCTCTCGCTATTAGTGTTGCGTATTGCTTAAATACGAGTGCGTAGATTTATACTTATTAGCGTTGCGTATCAGATATCGGGAATTTTCAGATTTTTCTTTTTTTTTTTTAATGGTAGATTAATTGATATTGCAGATATAAGGAAGCACTCGTCGCGTTTGATTTTGAAAATTTTCTGCTTCATAAATATTAGTAGTAAATTAGTGTTGCGAAACAAGAATATTCAGTTCCACTCTCGGCGTGTTGATCGGGTTTATATAGAGTGGAAGATGATTGAATTTTAGTAGCCCTTCTGGCTACTGCTTTGTTTCTATTTCAGAGCCCCTTATTAATGCGCCCCTTATTACTACGTTTATTACTGAAAATACTGCTATAAGACATATTCCTTTGTCAGCGTTAACGTTACCATGACTGCTAAAATACAGAACTTTATTACGAATGTATAATATATATATATATATTTACATGTATGAAATTGTGAGCGATTTCATGCACAACAAAGTATTATAATGAAATATCTTAATGTTGCTATGAAGGCTTGAAATATTTTTTAAAATTTAATTAATTGCAATTGGAATTAGTGCTGGTGATTGTTCATTCTTAGAACCATAACTTTTAGAATTTTTTCGACCGCGATATTTTCACTTCAATCTTTTAACAGTAATATAGAATTTTATAAATATTCGAATTTCATTTGCATGAAACAAAAGTTTCGTCACGAAACAAAGACATCGTCACGTTTGTAGCAAAAATTCTGCAAAAAATGATTTATGCACATACCTTTCGGTTTATTATGTTGCAAATCACTATGTTGTTGTAGAAAATAACAGATACTGCCAGAAAAGTTAAAAGATAAAGCAAGTGATTTTATAATAACCGGGGTTTCTCTCATCTTAGTTATTCCAAATGAACTTCTCAATTTTTAATTCAGTTTAAATTCAATTACTTAAAATTCTTGTTTCCAACGTAACCCTAGTTTCGATTAAAAGATACACACGATTCTCTATATTTACTAAAATTTAATCAATAGTAATTTGATCTATAATTGACCATTATTAATAGTTTATTTTTCATAAAATGTTTCATAAAATGTTCTCGTTTTAAAGATGTCTGTTTCTTCCATATACCAAATCCAGTAAATGAGTTTGTTTCAGATTTATCAATTTACAGAAAATACGTTTCAGTTACATATATGAACATTTCATAGCATATTAAATATGTATGCTAGATGCCCAAATGATTTTTCTTCCATCGTCTGATTGTTCAGGCTTATTCCCGTTTTCCCATTTTTAAAAGAAGCATATTGCGGTCACGTTGGAGTATATAACTTTTCGGTATCTTCATAAGTTTAGTACAACGAGTCGTATGTCTCTTTTACAAGACTCTAAATTGTATATACAGTGTCAGTACTTTCATTTCCTTTCTGTGGTTCCAAGTTAGACATATGTATCATCGATACCGAATGTTGTCAGTACGGTTGCGAATTATTGTACAATGTTTGTACCGATCGATGTAATTGTTTTCGCAGATTAATCAGTTGATTAATTTTTAGAAAACGATTACATCGATAAGTACAAACATTGCACAATAATTCGATACCAAGCTCAGAATCACGCTAATACAGTCCACTTTGGATTACGAAAAGCCACGAAGAGAATTTTGGATAATCTAAACTGGACTGCAACGTGGAACGACATTGGACACCGTGGGACGCCGTTGGACACCGTGGGACGCCACTAGAAACCGTAGAACACCGTTGGTCCAGTGTAGATCACCACAAAACGCGAAAAGAATTTTGGATGATCTAGACTGGACTGCAACGTGGGACACCGTGGGATACCATTGGTCCAGTGTGGATCTCCAAATGCCGCGAAAAGAATTTTGGATGATCTATACCGGGCTGCAATACGGACGTCCACTGGTCCAGTATGGAACTCCAAAAGCCGCGAAAAGAATTTTGGATCATCTAGACTGGACTGCAACGTGGGACACCGTGGGACACCATTGGTCCAGTATGGATCTCCAAAAGCCGCGAAAAGAATTTTGGATGATCTACACTGGACTGCAACGTGGGACACCATTGGTTCAGTGTGGATCTTCAAATGCCGCGAAAAGAATTTTGGATGATCTACACTGGACTGCAACGTGGGACACCATTGGTCCAGTGTGGATCACCAAATGCCGCCAAAAGAATTTTGGATGATCTGGACTGGACTGCAACGTTGGACGACGTTGGACGACGTTGGACACCGTTGGACGACGTTGGACACCGTTGGACGACGTTGGACACCGTTGGACGACGTTGGACACCGTTGGACGTCGTTGGACACCGTTGGACACCGTTGGACAACGTTGGACGACGTTGGACAACGTTGGACGACGTTGGACACCGTTGGACGACGTTGGACAACGTTGGACGACGTTGGACACCGTTGGACGACGTTGGACACCGTTGGACGACGTTGGACACCGTTGGACGACGTTGGACACCGTTGGACGACGTTGGACACCGTTGGACGACGTTGGACACCGTTGGACGACGTTGGACACCGTTGGACGTCGTTGGACACCGTTGGACACCGTTGGACAACGTTGGACGACGTTGGACAACGTTGGACGACGTTGGACACCGTTGGACGACGTTGGACACCGTTGGACGACGTTGGACACCGTTGGACGACGTTGGACACCGTTGGACGACGTTGGACACCGTTGGACACCGTTGGACACCGTTGGACACCGTTGGACAACGTTGGACACCGTTGGACGACGTTGGACACCGTTGGACGACGTTGGACATCGTTGGACGACGTTGGACACCGTTGGACAACGTTGGACGACGTTCGACAACGTTGGACGACGTTGGATACCTTGGAATGCGTGCGTTTTAGCCTTAATTAATCGTAAGATAGATATCTATGTTAAGTGCATTGTGAGCTCATTCTGTACAACGATACTTATCCATCTTGGAACGAAAAATTGTACCGGCGATTTGTCGGTTCGCGATCGCTCAGTTGTTTCAAACTGTCGCGTGACGTATTCGCTCGTGCGTATTCCGGGTACGTGCGGGTCAACGTGCACTGGACAACTCTTTGGATTCGTAATACGGGCCAAGGACAGCTCAGTCTTCGAGACCGCTCGACAACTGCTCGACGTTCGCATCGGATCGCGGGAGTTGTCGTCGCGCCGGTGATGCTTGCGAATCAGTTGGAGATTCAGTCGTGGATCTGCAGTCCTGTCCGATTGGTACTTCGGTACTCGGGCAGGGACCTGTAATTTCACGTCCTCCGTAATCCTGTTCGGGCCCGCGGGGGTGGGCCCCACTGTTCAGTCGAAGATCATGCCTTCGTAATCCTGTTCAGCGGCCCCTCCACAGGGGTGGGCCCCACTGTTCAGTTGAGGCCTATGCCTTCGTAATCCTGTTCAGCGGCCCCTCCCCGGGTTCCACATGTTCAGTTGGAGTGTGTTAAGTTGCCGGCCTATGTGCTGGATCCACGCCTGGATCACCAGCGGATCACTGGCATCATCGGTCGGCGCCGTCGACCGTGACTCGTGTAAGTTCCGAACGGCGAATCAGGAATAGAGTTATGAGCCAATTCTTGGGCTTTACGCTGATCCTTAGGGTTATCCGGTGCACGGGGGTACGTCGCGTAGGTTTGATAGTACGTTCGTTAGCTTCATTTTCCTTCACTCGTTCCAAGTTAGATAAATGTGTCTTTGATACCGAATGTTGCCAATAGGGATGCCAATTATTGTACAATATTTGTACGGATCTATGTAATCGTTGTGTGGGAGATAGATGTTGCGTTATGTATGCTTTTTTCTACGTCTGTAAAGATTCATGTAAGTGCCGCGTTGGAGATATGTGTTTCGCAGTTAGGCTACGAAACAACTATTTCCTTACGCGGGCCCATGGTCAAGTAGAGTCGGAACTCGACATTCTGCCAATAGGTTGAATGTCGAGATGGATGTATAAAGTTAAATAACCCATGGGCGGGTCTCTTGCGTAGTCACCTCCTCGTGGTGAGACCTGGTAATTGGCATCTTTTTCCAAAAAATTAATCTGTTGATTAATCTTTGGAAAACGATACCAAGCTAAGAACTACGCAGCAGTCCGGTTTGGATCTCCAAATGCCGCGAACAGAATTTTGGATGATCCAGACTGGGCTGCACCGTAGGTCACCGTTGGACGACGTTGGACAACGTTGGACACCGTTGGACGACGTTGGACACCGTTGGACACCGTTGGACAACGTTGGACACCGTTGGACAACGTTGGACACCGTTGGACGACGTTGGACACCGTTCGACAACGTTGGACGACGTTGGATACCTTGGAATGCGTGCGTTTTAGCCTTAATTAATCGTAAGATAGATATCTATGTTAAGTGCATTGTGAGCTCATTCTGTACAACGATACTTATCCATCTTGGAACGAAAAATTGTACCGGCGATTTGTCGGTTCGCGATCGCTCAGTTGTTTCAAACTGTCGCGTGACGTATTCGCTCGTGCGTATTCCGGGTACGTGCGGGTCAACGTGCACTGGACAACTCTTTGGATTCGTAATACGGCCCAAGGACAGCTCAGTCTTCGAGACCGCTCGACAACTGCTCGACGTTCGCATCGGATCGCGGGAGTTGTCGTCGCGCCGGTGATGCTTGCGAATCAGTTGGAGATTCAGTCGTGGATCTGCAGTCCTGTCCGATTGGTACTTCGGTACTCGGGCAGGGACCTGTAATTTCACGTCCTCCGTAATCCTGTTCGGGCCCGCGGGGGTGGGCCCCACTGTTCAGTCGAAGATCATGCCTTCGTAATCCTGTTCAGCGGCCCCTCCACAGGGGTGGGCCCCACTGTTCAGTTGAGGCCTATGCCTTCGTAATCCTGTTCAGCGGCCCCTCCCCGGGTTCCACATGTTCAGTTGGAGTGTGTTAAGTTGCCGGCCTATGTGCTGGATCCACGCCTGGATCACCAGCGGATCACTGGCATCATCGGTCGGCGCCGTCGACCGTGACTCGTGTAAGTTCCGAACGGCGAATCAGGAATAGAGTTATGAGCCAATTCTTGGGCTTTACGCTGATCCTTAGGGTTATCCGGTGCACGGGGGTAAGTCGCGTAGGTTTGATAGTACGTTCGTTAGCTTCATTTTCCTTCACTCGTTCCAAGTTAGATAAATGTGTCTTTGATACCGAATGTTGCCAATAGGGATGCCAATTATTGTACAATATTTGTACGGATCTATGTAATCGTTGTGTGGGAGATAGATGTTGCGTTATGTATGCTTTTTTCTACGTCTGTAAAGATTCATGTAAGTGCCGCGTAGGAGATATGTGTTTCGCAGTTAGGCTACGAAACAACTATTTCCTTACGCGGGCCCATGGTCAAGTAGAGTCGGAACTCGACATTCTGCCAATAGGTTGAATGTCGAGATGGATGTATAAAGTTAAATAACCCATGGGCGGGTCTCTTGCGTAGTCACCTCCTCGTGGTGAGACCTGGTAATTGGCATCGTTTTCCAAAAAATTAATCCGTTGATTAATCTTTGGAAAACGATACCAAGCTAAGAACTACGCAGCAGTCCGGTTTGGATCTCCAAATGCCGCGAACAGAATTTTGGATGATCCAGACTGGGCTGCACCGTAGGTCACCGTTGGACGACGTTGGACAACGTTGGACAACGTTGGACACCGTTGGACGACGTTGGACACCGTTGGACACCGTTGGACAACGTTGGACACCGTTGGACAACGTTGGACACCGTTGGACGACGTTGGACACCGTTGGACGACGTTGGACACCGTTGGACGACGTTGGACACCGTTCGACTACGTTGGACGACGTTGGATACCTTGGAATGCGTGCGTTTTAGCCTTAATTAATCGTAAGATAGATATCTATGTTAAGTGCATTGTGAGCTCATTCTGTACAACGATACTTATCCATCTTGGAACGAAAAATTGTACCGGCGATTTGTCGGTTCGCGATCGCTCAGTTGTTTCAAACTGTCGCGTGACGTATTCGCTCGTGCGTATTCCGGGTACGTGCGGGTCAACGTGCACTGGACAACTCTTTGGATTCGTAATACGGCCCAAGGACAGCTCAGTCTTCGAGACCGCTCGACAACTGCTCGACGTTCGCATCGGATCGCGGGAGTTGTCGTCGCGCCGGTGATGCTTGCGAATCAGTTGGAGATTCAGTCGTGGATCTGCAGTCCTGTCCGATTGGTACTTCGGTACTCGGGCAGGGACCTGTAATTTCACGTCCTCCGTAATCCTGTTCGGGCCCGCGGGGGTGGGCCCCACTGTTCAGTCGAAGATCATGCCTTCGTAATCCTGTTCAGCGGCCCCTCCACAGGGGTGGGCCCCACTGTTCAGTTGAGGCCTATGCCTTCGTAATCCTGTTCAGCGGCCCCTCCCCGGGTTCCACATGTTCAGTTGGAGTGTGTTAAGTTGCCGGCCTATGTGCTGGATCCACGCCTGGATCACCAGCGGATCACTGGCATCATCGGTCGGCGCCGTCGACCGTGACTCGTGTAAGTTCCGAACGGCGAATCAGGAATAGAGTTATGAGCCAATTCTTGGGCTTTACGCTGATCCTTAGGGTTATCCGGTGCACGGGGGTACGTCGCGTAGGTTTGATAGTACGTTCGTTAGCTTCATTTTCCTTCACTCGTTCCAAGTTAGATAAATGTGTCTTTGATACCGAATGTTGCCAATAGGGATGCCAATTATTGTACAATATTTGTACGGATCTATGTAATCGTTGTGTGGGAGATAGATGTTGCGTTATGTATGCTTTTTTCTACGTCTGTAAAGATTCATGTAAGTGCCGCGTTGGAGATATGTGTTTCGCAGTTAGGCTACGAAACAACTATTTCCTTACGCGGGCCCATGGTCAAGTAGAGTCGGAACTCGACATTCTGCCAATAGGTTGAATGTCGAGATGGATGTATAAAGTTAAATAACCCATGGGCGGGTCTCTTGCGTAGTCACCTCCTCGTGGTGAGACCTGGTAATTGGCATCTTTTTCCAAAAAATTAATCTGTTGATTAATCTTTGGAAAACGATACCAAGCTAAGAACTACGCAGCAGTCCGGTTTGGATCTCCAAATGCCGCGAACAGAATTTTGGATGATCCAGACTGGGCTGCACCGTAGGTCACCGTTGGACGACGTTGGACAACGTTGGACACCGTTGGACGACGTTGGACACCGTTGGACACCGTTGGACAACGTTGGACACCGTTGGACAACGTTGGACAACGTTGGACACCGTTGGACAACGTTGGACACCGTTGGACGACGTTGGATACCTTGGAATGCGTGCGTTTTAGCCTTAATTAATCGTAAGATAGATATCTATGTTAAGTGCATTGTGAGCTCATTCTGTACAACGATACTTATCCATCTTGGAACGAAAAATTGTACCGGCGATTTGTCGGTTCGCGATCGCTCAGTTGTTTCAAACTGTCGCGTGACGTATTCGCTCGTGCGTATTCCGGGTACGTGCGGGTCAACGTGCACTGGACAACTCTTTGGATTCGTAATACGGCCCAAGGACAGCTCAGTCTTCGAGACCGCTCGACAACTGCTCGACGTTCGCATCGGATCGCGGGAGTTGTCGTCGCGCCGGTGATGCTTGCGAATCAGTTGGAGATTCAGTCGTGGATCTGCAGTCCTGTCCGATTGGTACTTCGGTACTCGGGCAGGGACCTGTAATTTCACGTCCTCCGTAATCCTGTTCGGGCCCGCGGGGGTGGGCCCCACTGTTCAGTCGAAGATCATGCCTTCGTAATCCTGTTCAGCGGCCCCTCCACAGGGGTGGGCCCCACTGTTCAGTTGAGGCCTATGCCTTCGTAATCCTGTTCAGCGGCCCCTCCCCGGGTTCCACATGTTCAGTTGGAGTGTGTTAAGTTGCCGGCCTATGTGCTGGATCCACGCCTGGATCACCAGCGGATCACTGGCATTATCGGTCGGCGCCGTCGACCGTGACTCGTGTAAGTTCCGAACGGCGAATCAGGAATAGAGTTATGAGCCAATTCTTGGGCTTTACGCTGATCCTTAGGGTTATCCGGTGCACGGGGGTACGTCGCGTAGGTTTGATAGTACGTTCGTTAGCTTCATTTTCCTTCACTCGTTCCAAGTTAGATAAATGTGTCTTTGATACCGAATGTTGCCAATAGGGATGCCAATTATTGTACAATATTTGTACGGATCTATGTAATCGTTGTGTGGGAGATAGATGTTGCGTTATGTATGCTTTTTTCTACGTCTGTAAAGATTCATGTAAGTGCCGCGTTGGAGATATGTGTTTCGCAGTTAGGCTACGAAACAACTATTTCCTTACGCGGGCCCATGGTCAAGTAGAGTCGGAACTCGACATTCTGCCAATAGGTTGAATGTCGAGATGGATGTATAAAGTTAAATAACCCATGGGCGGGTCTCTTGCGTAGTCACCTCCTCGTGGTGAGACCTGGTAATTGGCATCGTTTTCCAAAAAATTAATCCGTTGATTAATCTTTGGAAAACGATACCAAGCTAAGAACTACGCAGCAGTCCGGTTTGGATCTCCAAATGCCGCGAACAGAATTTTGGATGATCCAGACTGGGCTGCACCGTAGGTCACCGTTGGACGACGTTGGACAACGTTGGACAACGTTGGACACCGTTGGACAACGTTGGACACCGTTGGACACCGTTGGACACCGTTGGACAACGTTGGACACCGTTGGACAACGTTGGACACCGTTGGACGACGTTGGACACCGTTGGACGACGTTGGACACCGTTGGACGACGTTGGACACCGTTGGACAACGTTGGACGACGTTGGATACCTTGGAATGCGTGCGTTTTAGCCTTAATTAATCGTAAGATAGATATCTATGTTAAGTGCATTGTGAGCTCATTCTGTACAACGATACTTATCCATCTTGGAACGAAAAATTGTACCGGCGATTTGTCGGTTCGCGATCGCTCAGTTGTTTCAAACTGTCGCGTGACGTATTCGCTCGTGCGTATTCCGGGTACGTGCGGGTCAACGTGCACTGGACAACTCTTTGGATTCGTAATACGGCCCAAGGACAGCTCAGTCTTCGAGACCGCTCGACAACTGCTCGACGTTCGCATCGGATCGCGGGAGTTGTCGTCGCGCCGGTGATGCTTGCGAATCAGTTGGAGATTCAGTCGTGGATCTGCAGTCCTGTCCGATTGGTACTTCGGTACTCGGGCAGGGACCTGTAATTTCACGTCCTCCGTAATCCTGTTCGGGCCCGCGGGGGTGGGCCCCACTGTTCAGTCGAAGATCATGCCTTCGTAATCCTGTTCAGCGGCCCCTCCACAGGGGTGGGCCCCACTGTTCAGTTGAGGCCTATGCCTTCGTAATCCTGTTCAGCGGCCCCTCCCCGGGTTCCACATGTTCAGTTGGAGTGTGTTAAGTTGCCGGCCTATGTGCTGGATCCACGCCTGGATCACCAGCGGATCACTGGCATTATCGGTCGGCGCCGTCGACCGTGACTCGTGTAAGTTCCGAACGGCGAATCAGGAATAGAGTTATGAGCCAATTCTTGGGCTTTACGCTGATCCTTAGAGTTATCCGGTGCACGGGGGTACGTCGCGTAGGTTTGATAGTACGTTCGTTAGCTTCATTTTCCTTCACTCGTTCCAAGTTAGATAAATGTGTCTTTGATACCGAATGTTGCCAATAGGGATGCCAATTATTGTACAATATTTGTACGGATCTATGTAATCGTTGTGTGGGAGATAGATGTTGCGTTATGTATGCTTTTTTCTACGTCTGTAAAGATTCATGTAAGTGCCGCGTTGGAGATATGTGTTTCGCAGTTAGGCTACGAAACAACTATTTCCTTACGCGGGCCCATGGTCAAGTAGAGTCGGAACTCGACATTCTGCCAATAGGTTGAATGTCGAGATGGATGTATAAAGTTAAATAACCCATGGGCGGGTCTCTTGCGTAGTCACCTCCTCGTGGTGAGACCTGGTAATTGGCATCGTTTTCCAAAAAATTAATCCGTTGATTAATCTTTGGAAAACGATACCAAGCTAAGAACTACGCAGCAGTCCGGTTTGGATCTCCAAATGCCGCGAACAGAATTTTGGATGATCCAGACTGGGCTGCACCGTAGGTCACCGTTGGACGACGTTGGACAACGTTGGACAACGTTGGACACCGTTGGACAACGTTGGACACCGTTGGACAACGTTGGACACCGTTGGACACCGTTGGACACCGTTGGACAACGTTGGACAACGTTGGACACCGTTGGACAACGTTGGACACCGTTGGACGACGTTGGACACCGTTGGACGACGTTGGACACCGTTGGACAACGTTGGACGACGTTGGATACCTTGGAATGCGTGCGTTTTAGCCTTAATTAATCGTAAGATAGATATCTATGTTAAGTGCATTGTGAGCTCATTCTGTACAACGATACTTATCCATCTTGGAACGAAAAATTGTACCGGCGATTTGTCGGTTCGCGATCGCTCAGTTGTTTCAAACTGTCGCGTGACGTATTCGCTCGTGCGTATTCCGGGTACGTGCGGGTCAACGTGCACTGGACAACTCTTTGAATTCGTAATACGGCCCAAGGACAGCTCAGTCTTCGAGACCGCTCGACAACTGCTCGACGTTCGCATCGGATCGCGGGAGTTGTCGTCGCGCCGGTGATGCTTGCGAATCAGTTGGAGATTCAGTCGTGGATCTGCAGTCCTGTCCGATTGGTACTTCGGTACTCGGGCAGGGACCTGTAATTTCACGTCCTCCGTAATCCTGTTCGGGCCCGCGGGGGTGGGCCCCACTGTTCAGTCGAAGATCATGCCTTCGTAATCCTGTTCAGCGGCCCCTCCACAGGGGTGGGCCCCACTGTTCAGTTGAGGCCTATGCCTTCGTAATCCTGTTCAGCGGCCCCTCCCCGGGTTCCACATGTTCAGTTGGAGTGTGTTAAGTTGCCGGCCTATGTGCTGGATCCACGCCTGGATCACCAGCGGATCACTGGCATTATCGGTCGGCGCCGTCGACCGTGACTCGTGTAAGTTCCGAACGGCGAATCAGGAATAGAGTTATGAGCCAATTCTTGGGCTTTACGCTGATCCTTAGGGTTATCCGGTGCACGGGGGTACGTCGCGTAGGTTTGATAGTACGTTCGTTAGCTTCATTTTCCTTCACTCGTTCCAAGTTAGATAAATGTGTCTTTGATACCGAATGTTGCCAATAGGGATGCCAATTATTGTACAATATTTGTACGGATCTATGTAATCGTTGTGTGGGAGATAGATGTTGCGTTATGTATGCTTTTTTCTACGTCTGTAAAGATTCATGTAAGTGCCGCGTTGGAGATATGTGTTTCGCAGTTAGGCTACGAAACAACTATTTCCTTACGCGGGCCCATGGTCAAGTAGAGTCGGAACTCGACATTCTGCCAATAGGTTGAATGTCGAGATGGATGTATAAAGTTAAATAACCCATGGGCGGGTCTCTTGCGTAGTCACCTCCTCGTGGTGAGACCTGGTAATTGGCATCGTTTTCCAAAAAATTAATCCGTTGATTAATCTTTGGAAAACGATACCAAGCTAAGAACTACGCAGCAGTCCGGTTTGGATCTCCAAATGCCGCGAACAGAATTTTGGATGATCCAGACTGGGCTGCACCGTAGGTCACCGTTGGACGACGTTGGACAACGTTGGACAACGTTGGACACCGTTGGACAACGTTGGACACCGTTGGACACCGTTGGACACCGTTGGACAACGTTGGACACCGTTGGACAACGTTGGACACCGTTGGACGACGTTGGACACCGTTGGACGACGTTGGACACCGTTGGACGACGTTGGACACCGTTGGACAACGTTGGACGACGTTGGATACCTTGGAATGCGTGCGTTTTAGCCTTAATTAATCGTAAGATAGATATCTATGTTAAGTGCATTGTGAGCTCATTCTGTACAACGATACTTATCCATCTTGGAACGAAAAATTGTACCGGCGATTTGTCGGTTCGCGATCGCTCAGTTGTTTCAAACTGTCGCGTGACGTATTCGCTCGTGCGTATTCCGGGTACGTGCGGGTCAACGTGCACTGGACAACTCTTTGGATTCGTAATACGGCCCAAGGACAGCTCAGTCTTCGAGACCGCTCGACAACTGCTCGACGTTCGCATCGGATCGCGGGAGTTGTCGTCGCGCCGGTGATGCTTGCGAATCAGTTGGAGATTCAGTCGTGGATCTGCAGTCCTGTCCGATTGGTACTTCGGTACTCGGGCAGGGACCTGTAATTTCACGTCCTCCGTAATCCTGTTCGGGCCCGCGGGGGTGGGCCCCACTGTTCAGTCGAAGATCATGCCTTCGTAATCCTGTTCAGCGGCCCCTCCACAGGGGTGGGCCCCACTGTTCAGTTGAGGCCTATGCCTTCGTAATCCTGTTCAGCGGCCCCTCCCCGGGTTCCACATGTTCAGTTGGAGTGTGTTAAGTTGCCGGCCTATGTGCTGGATCCACGCCTGGATCACCAGCGGATCACTGGCATTATCGGTCGGCGCCGTCGACCGTGACTCGTGTAAGTTCCGAACGGCGAATCAGGAATAGAGTTATGAGCCAATTCTTGGGCTTTACGCTGATCCTTAGGGTTATCCGGTGCACGGGGGTACGTCGCGTAGGTTTGATAGTACGTTCGTTAGCTTCATTTTCCTTCACTCGTTCCAAGTTAGATAAATGTGTCTTTGATACCGAATGTTGCCAATAGGGATGCCAATTATTGTACAATATTTGTACGGATCTATGTAATCGTTGTGTGGGAGATAGATGTTGCGTTATGTATGCTTTTTTCTACGTCTGTAAAGATTCATGTAAGTGCCGCGTTGGAGATATGTGTTTCGCAGTTAGGCTACGAAACAACTATTTCCTTACGCGGGCCCATGGTCAAGTAGAGTCGGAACTCGACATTCTGCCAATAGGTTGAATGTCGAGATGGATGTATAAAGTTAAATAACCCATGGGCGGGTCTCTTGCGTAGTCACCTCCTCGTGGTGAGACCTGGTAATTGGCATCGTTTTCCAAAAAATTAATCCGTTGATTAATCTTTGGAAAACGATACCAAGCTAAGAACTACGCAGCAGTCCGGTTTGGATCTCCAAATGCCGCGAACAGAATTTTGGATGATCCAGACTGGGCTGCACCGTAGGTCACCGTTGGACGACGTTGGACAACGTTGGACAACGTTGGACACCGTTGGACAACGTTGGACACCGTTGGACACCGTTGGACACCGTTGGACAACGTTGGACAACGTTGGACACCGTTGGACAACGTTGGACACCGTTGGACGACGTTGGACACCGTTGGACGACGTTGGACACCGTTGGACAACGTTGGACGACGTTGGATACCTTGGAATGCGTGCGTTTTAGCCTTAATTAATCGTAAGATAGATATCTATGTTAAGTGCATTGTGAGCTCATTCTGTACAACGATACTTATCCATCTTGGAACGAAAAATTGTACCGGCGATTTGTCGGTTCGCGATCGCTCAGTTGTTTCAAACTGTCGCGTGACGTATTCGCTCGTGCGTATTCCGGGTACGTGCGGGTCAACGTGCACTGGACAACTCTTTGAATTCGTAATACGGCCCAAGGACAGCTCAGTCTTCGAGACCGCTCGACAACTGCTCGACGTTCGCATCGGATCGCGGGAGTTGTCGTCGCGCCGGTGATGCTTGCGAATCAGTTGGAGATTCAGTCGTGGATCTGCAGTCCTGTCCGATTGGTACTTCGGTACTCGGGCAGGGACCTGTAATTTCACGTCCTCCGTAATCCTGTTCGGGCCCGCGGGGGTGGGCCCCACTGTTCAGTCGAAGATCATGCCTTCGTAATCCTGTTCAGCGGCCCCTCCACAGGGGTGGGCCCCACTGTTCAGTTGAGGCCTATGCCTTCGTAATCCTGTTCAGCGGCCCCTCCCCGGGTTCCACATGTTCAGTTGGAGTGTGTTAAGTTGCCGGCCTATGTGCTGGATCCACGCCTGGATCACCAGCGGATCACTGGCATTATCGGTCGGCGCCGTCGACCGTGACTCGTGTAAGTTCCGAACGGCGAATCAGGAATAGAGTTATGAGCCAATTCTTGGGCTTTACGCTGATCCTTAGGGTTATCCGGTGCACGGGGGTACGTCGCGTAGGTTTGATAGTACGTTCGTTAGCTTCATTTTCCTTCACTCGTTCCAAGTTAGATAAATGTGTCTTTGATACCGAATGTTGCCAATAGGGATGCCAATTATTGTACAATATTTGTACGGATCTATGTAATCGTTGTGTGGGAGATAGATGTTGCGTTATGTATGCTTTTTTCTACGTCTGTAAAGATTCATGTAAGTGCCGCGTTGGAGATATGTGTTTCGCAGTTAGGCTACGAAACAACTATTTCCTTACGCGGGCCCATGGTCAAGTAGAGTCGGAACTCGACATTCTGCCAATAGGTTGAATGTCGAGATGGATGTATAAAGTTAAATAACCCATGGGCGGGTCTCTTGCGTAGTCACCTCCTCGTGGTGAGACCTGGTAATTGGCATCGTTTTCCAAAAAATTAATCCGTTGATTAATCTTTGGAAAACGATACCAAGCTAAGAACTACGCAGCAGTCCGGTTTGGATCTCCAAATGCCGCGAACAGAATTTTGGATGATCCAGACTGGGCTGCACCGTAGGTCACCGTTGGACGACGTTGGACAACGTTGGACAACGTTGGACACCGTTGGACAACGTTGGACACCGTTGGACACCGTTGGACACCGTTGGACAACGTTGGACAACGTTGGACACCGTTGGACAACGTTGGACACCGTTGGACGACGTTGGACACCGTTGGACGACGTTGGACACCGTTGGACAACGTTGGACGACGTTGGATACCTTGGAATGCGTGCGTTTTAGCCTTAATTAATCGTAAGATAGATATCTATGTTAAGTGCATTGTGAGCTCATTCTGTACAACGATACTTATCCATCTTGGAACGAAAAATTGTACCGGCGATTTGTCGGTTCGCGATCGCTCAGTTGTTTCAAACTGTCGCGTGACGTATTCGCTCGTGCGTATTCCGGGTACGTGCGGGTCAACGTGCACTGGACAACTCTTTGGATTCGTAATACGGCCCAAGGACAGCTCAGTCTTCCAGACCGCTCGACAACTGCTCGACGTTCGCATCGGATCGCGGGAGTTGTCGTCGCGCCGGTGATGCTTGCGAATCAGTTGGAGATTCAGTCGTGGATCTGCAGTCCTGTCCGATTGGTACTTCGGTACTCGGGCAGGGACCTGTAATTTCACGTCCTCCGTAATCCTGTTCGGGCCCGCGGGGGTGGGCCCCACTGTTCAGTCGAAGATCATGCCTTCGTAATCCTGTTCAGCGGCCCCTCCACAGGGGTGGGCCCCACTGTTCAGTTGAGGCCTATGCCTTCGTAATCCTGTTCAGCGGCCCCTCCCCGGGTTCCACATGTTCAGTTGGAGTGTGTTAAGTTGCCGGCCTATGTGCTGGATCCACGCCTGGATCACCAGCGGATCACTGGCATTATCGGTCGGCGCCGTCGACCGTGACTCGTGTAAGTTCCGAACGGCGAATCAGGAATAGAGTTATGAGCCAATTCTTGGGCTTTACGCTGATCCTTAGGGTTATCCGGTGCACGGGGGTACGTCGCGTAGGTTTGATAGTACGTTCGTTAGCTTCATTTTCCTTCACTCGTTCCAAGTTAGATAAATGTGTCTTTGATACCGAATGTTGCCAATAGGGATGCCAATTATTGTACAATATTTGTACGGATCTATGTAATCGTTGTGTGGGAGATAGATGTTGCGTTATGTATGCTTTTTTCTACGTCTGTAAAGATTCATGTAAGTGCCGCGTTGGAGATATGTGTTTCGCAGTTAGGCTACGAAACAACTATTTCCTTACGCGGGCCCATGGTCAAGTAGAGTCGGAACTCGACATTCTGCCAATAGGTTGAATGTCGAGATGGATGTATAAAGTTAAATAACCCATGGGCGGGTCTCTTGCGTAGTCACCTCCTCGTGGTGAGACCTGGTAATTGGCATCGTTCTCCAAAAAATTAATCCGTTGATTAATCTTTGGAAAACGATACCAAGCTAAGAACTACGCAGCAGTCCGGTTTGGATCTCCAAATGCCGCGAACAGAATTTTGGATGATCCAGACTGGGCTGCACCATAGGTCACCGTTGGACGACGTTGGACAACGTTGGACACCGTTGGACGACGTTGGACACCGTAGGTCACCGTTGGACGACGTTGGACAACGTTGGACAACGTTGGACACCGTTGGACAACGTTGGACACCGTTGGACACCGTTGGACACCGTTGGACAACGTTGGACAACGTTGGACACCGTTGGACAACGTTGGACACCGTTGGACGACGTTGGACACCGTTGGACGACGTTGGACACCGTTGGACAACGTTGGACGACGTTGGATACCTTGGAATGCGTGCGTTTTAGCCTTAATTAATCGTAAGATAGATATCTATGTTAAGTGCATTGTGAGCTCATTCTGTACAACGATACTTATCCATCTTGGAACGAAAAATTGTACCGGCGATTTGTCGGTTCGCGATCGCTCAGTTGTTTCAAACTGTCGCGTGACGTATTCGCTCGTGCGTATTCCGGGTACGTGCGGGTCAACGTGCACTGGACAACTCTTTGGATTCGTAATACGGCCCAAGGACAGCTCAGTCTTCGAGACCGCTCGACAACTGCTCGACGTTCGCATCGGATCGCGGGAGTTGTCGTCGCGCCGGTGATGCTTGCGAATCAGTTGGAGATTCAGTCGTGGATCTGCAGTCCTGTCCGATTGGTACTTCGGTACTCGGGCAGGGACCTGTAATTTCACGTCCTCCGTAATCCTGTTCGGGCCCGCGGGGGTGGGCCCCACTGTTCAGTCGAAGATCATGCCTTCGTAATCCTGTTCAGCGGCCCCTCCACAGGGGTGGGCCCCACTGTTCAGTTGAGGCCTATGCCTTCGTAATCCTGTTCAGCGGCCCCTCCCCGGGTTCCACATGTTCAGTTGGAGTGTGTTAAGTTGCCGACCTATGTGCTGGATCCACGCCTGGATCACCAGCGGATCACTGGCATCATCGGTCGGCGCCGTCGACCGTGACTCGTGTAAGTTCCGAACGGCGAATCAGGAATAGAGTTATGAGCCAATTCTTGGGCTTTACGCTGATCCTTAGGGTTATCCGGTGCACGGGGGTACGTCGCGTAGGTTTGATAGTACGTTCGTTAGCTTCATGTTCCTTCACTCGTTCCAAGTTAGATAAATGTGTCTTTGATACCGAATGTTGCCAATAGGGATGCCAATTATTGTACAATATTTGTACGGATCTATGTAATCGTTGTGTGGGAGATAGATGTTGCGTTATGTATGCTTTTTTCTACGTCTGTAAAGATTCATGTAAGTGCCGCGTTGGAGATATGTGTTTCGCAGTTAGGCTACGAAACAACTATTTCCTTACGCGGGCCCATGGTCAAGTAGAGTGGGAACTCGACATTCTGCCAATAGGTTGAATGTCGAGATGGATGTATAAAGTTAAATAACCCATGGGCGGGTCTCTTGCGTAGTCACCTCCTCGTGGTGAGACCTGGTAATTGGCATCTTTTTCCAAAAAATTAATCTGTTGATTAATCTTTGGAAAACGATACCAAGCTAAGAACTACGCAGCAGTCCGGTTTGGATCTCCAAATGCCGCGAACAGAATTTTGGATGATCCAGACTGGGCTGCACCGTAGGTCACCGTTGGACGACGTTGGACAACGTTGGACACCGTTGGACGACGTTGGACACCGTTGGACACCGTTGGACGACGTTGGACACCGTTGGACAACGTTGGACACCGTTGGACGACGTTGGACACCGTTCGACAACGTTGGACGACGTTGGATACCTTGGAATGCGTGCGTTTTAGCCTTAATTAATCGTAAGATAGATATCTATGTTAAGTGTATTGTGAGCTCATTCTGTACAACGATACTTATCCATCTTGGAACGAAAAATTGTACCGGCGATTTGTCGGTTCGCGATCGCTCAGTTGTTTCAAACTGTCGCGTGACGTATTCGCTCGTGCGTATTCCGGGTACGTGCGGGTCAACGTGCACTGGACAACTCTTTGGATTCGTAATACGGCCCAAGGACAGCTCAGTCTTCGAGACCGCTCGACAACTGCTCGACGTTCGCATCGGATCGCGGGAGTTGTCGTCGCGCCGGTGATGCTTGCGAATCAGTTGGAGATTCAGTCGTGGATCTGCAGTCCTGTCCGATTGGTACTTCGGTACTCGGGCAGGGACCTGTAATTTCACGTCCTCCGTAATCCTGTTCGGGCCCGCGGGGGTGGGCCCCACTGTTCAGTCGAAGATCATGCCTTCGTAATCCTGTTCAGCGGCCCCTCCACAGGGGTGGGCCCCACTGTTCAGTTGAGGCCTATGTCTTCGTAATCCTGTTCAGCGGCCCCTCCCCGGGTTCCACATGTTCAGTTGGAGTGTGTTAAGTTGCCGGCCTATGTGCTGGATCCACGCCTGGATCACCAGCGGATCACTGGCATTATCGGTCGGCGCCGTCGACCGTGACTCGTGTAAGTTCCGAACGGCGAATCAGGAATAGAGTTATGAGCCAATTCTTGGGCTTTACGCTGATCCTTAGGGTTATCCGGTGCACGGGGGTACGTCGCGTAGGTTTGATAGTACGTTCGTTAGCTTCATTTTCCTTCACTCGTTCCAAATTAGATAAATGTGTCTTTGATACCGAATGTTGCCAATAGGGATGCCAATTATTGTACAATATTTGTACGGATCTATGTAATCGTTGTGTGGGAGATAGATGTTGCGTTATGTATGCTTTTTTCTACGTCTGTAAAGATTCATGTAAGTGCCGCGTTGGAGATATGTGTTTCGCAGTTAGGCTACGAAACAACTATTTCCTTACGCGGGCCCATGGTCAAGTAGAGTCGGAACTCGACATTCTGCCAATAGGTTGAATGTCGAGATGGATGTATAAAGTTAAATAACCCATGGGCGGGTCTCTTGCGTAGTCACCTCCTCGTGGTGAGACCTGGTAATTGGCATCGTTTTCCAAAAAATTAATCCGTTGATTAATCTTTGGAAAACGATACCAAGCTAAGAACTACGCAGCAGTCCGGTTTGGATCTCCAAATGCCGCGAACAGAATTTTGGATGATCCAGACTGGGCTGCACCGTAGGTCACCGTTGGACGACGTTGGACAACGTTGGACAACGTTGGACACCGTTGGACAACGTTGGACACCGTTGGACAACGTTGGACACCGTTGGACACCGTTGGACACCGTTGGACACCGTTGGACAACGTTGGACACCGTTGGACAACGTTGGACACCGTTGGACGACGTTGGACACCGTTGGACGACGTTGGACACCGTTGGACGACGTTGGACACCGTTGGACAACGTTGGACGACGTTGGATACCTTGGAATGCGTGCGTTTTAGCCTTAATTAATCGTAAGATAGATATCTATGTTAAGTGCATTGTGAGCTCATTCTGTACAACGATACTTATCCATCTTGGAACGAAAAATTGTACCGGCGATTTGTCGGTTCGCGATCGCTCAGTTGTTTCAAACTGTCGCGTGACGTATTCGCTCGTGCGTATTCCGGGTACGTGCGGGTCAACGTGCACTGGACAACTCTTTGGATTCGTAATACGGCCCAAGGACAGCTCAGTCTTCGAGACCGCTCGACAACTGCTCGACGTTCGCATCGGATCGCGGGAGTTGTCGTCGCGCCGGTGATGCTTGCGAATCAGTTGGAGATTCAGTCGTGGATCTGCAGTCCTGTCCGATTGGTACTTCGGTACTCGGGCAGGGACCTGTAATTTCACGTCCTCCGTAATCCTGTTCGGGCCCGCGGGGGTGGGCCCCACTGTTCAGTCGAAGATCATGCCTTCGTAATCCTGTTCAGCGGCCCCTCCACAGGGGTGGGCCCCACTGTTCAGTTGAGGCCTATGCCTTCGTAATCCTGTTCAGCGGCCCCTCCCCGGGTTCCACATGTTCAGTTGGAGTGTGTTAAGTTGCCGGCCTATGTGCTGGATCCACGCCTGGATCACCAGCGGATCACTGGCATTATCGGTCGGCGCCGTCGACCGTGACTCGTGTAAGTTCCGAACGGCGAATCAGGAATAGAGTTATGAGCCAATTCTTGGGCTTTACGCTGATCCTTAGGGTTATCCGGTGCACGGGGGTACGTCGCGTAGGTTTGATAGTACGTTCGTTAGCTTCATTTTCCTTCACTCGTTCCAAGTTAGATAAATGTGTCTTTGATACCGAATGTTGCCAATAGGGATGCCAATTATTGTACAATATTTGTACGGATCTATGTAATCGTTGTGTGGGAGATAGATGTTGCGTTATGTATGCTTTTTTCTACGTCTGTAAAGATTCATGTAAGTGCCGCGTTGGAGATATGTGTTTCGCAGTTAGGCTACGAAACAACTATTTCCTTACGCGGGCCCATGGTCAAGTAGAGTCGGAACTCGACATTCTGCCAATAGGTTGAATGTCGAGATGGATGTATAAAGTTAAATAACCCATGGGCGGGTCTCTTGCGTAGTCACCTCCTCGTGGTGAGACCTGGTAATTGGCATCGTTTTCCAAAAAATTAATCCGTTGATTAATCTTTGGAAAACGATACCAAGCTAAGAACTACGCAGCAGTCCGGTTTGGATCTCCAAATGCCGCGAACAGAATTTTGGATGATCCAGACTGGGCTGCACCGTAGGTCACCGTTGGACGACGTTGGACAACGTTGGACAACGTTGGACACCGTTGGACAACGTTGGACACCGTTGGACACCGTTGGACACCATTGGACAACGTTGGACAACGTTGGACACCGTTGGACAACGTTGGACACCGTTGGACGACGTTGGACACCGTTGGACGACGTTGGACACCGTTGGACAACGTTGGACGACGTTGGATACCTTGGAATGCGTGCGTTTTAGCCTTAATTAATCGTAAGATAGATATCTATGTTAAGTGCATTGTGAGCTCATTCTGTACAACGATACTTATCCATCTTGGAACGAAAAATTGTACCGGCGATTTGTCGGTTCGCGATCGCTCAGTTGTTTCAAACTGTCGCGTGACGTATTCGCTCGTGCGTATTCCGGGTACGTGCGGGTCAACGTGCACTGGACAACTCTTTGAATTCGTAATACGGCCCAAGGACAGCTCAGTCTTCGAGACCGCTCGACAACTGCTCGACGTTCGCATCGGATCGCGGGAGTTGTCGTCGCGCCGGTGATGCTTGCGAATCAGTTGGAGATTCAGTCGTGGATCTGCAGTCCTGTCCGATTGGTACTTCGGTACTCGGGCAGGGACCTGTAATTTCACGTCCTCCGTAATCCTGTTCGGGCCCGCGGGGGTGGGCCCCACTGTTCAGTCGAAGATCATGCCTTCGTAATCCTGTTCAGCGGCCCCTCCACAGGGGTGGGCCCCACTGTTCAGTTGAGGCCTATGCCTTCGTAATCCTGTTCAGCGGCCCCTCCCCGGGTTCCACATGTTCAGTTGGAGTGTGTTAAGTTGCCGGCCTATGTGCTGGATCCACGCCTGGATCACCAGCGGATCACTGGCATCATCGGTCGGCGCCGTCGACCGTGACTCGTGTAAGTTCCGAACGGCGAATCAGGAATAGAGTTATGAGCCAATTCTTGGGCTTTACGCTGATCCTTAGGGTTATCCGGTGCACGGGGGTACGTCGCGTAGATTTGATAGTACTTTCGTTAGCTTCATTTTCCTTCACTCGTTCCAAGTTAGATAAATGTGTCTTTGATACCGAATGTTGCCAATAGGGATGCCAATTATTGTACAATATTTGTACGGATCTATGTAATCGTTGTGTGGGAGATAGATGTTGCGTTATGTATGCTTTTTTCTACGTCTGTAAAGATTCATGTAAGTGCCGCGTTGGAGATATGTGTTTCGCAGTTAGGCTACGAAACAACTATTTCCTTACGCGGGCCCATGGTCAAGTAGAGTCGGAACTCGACATTCTGCCAATAGGTTGAATGTCGAGATGGATGTATAAAGTTAAATAACCCATGGGCGGGTCTCTTGCGTAGTCACCTCCTCGTGGTGAGACCTGGTAATTGGCATCTTTTTCCAAAAAATTAATCTGTTGATTAATCTTTGGAAAACGATACCAAGCTAAGAACTACGCAGCAGTCCGGTTTGGATCTCCAAATGCCGCGAACAGAATTTTGGATGATCCAGACTGGGCTGCACCGTAGGTCACCGTTGGACGACGTTGGACAACGTTGGACACCGTTGGACGACGTTGGACACCGTTGGACACCGTTGGACAACGTTGGACACCGTTGGACAACGTTGGACACCGTTGGACGACGTTGGACACCGTTCGACAACGTTGGACGACGTTGGATACCTTGGAATGCGTGCGTTTTAGCCTTAATTAATCGTAAGATAGATATCTATGTTAAGTGCATTGTGAGCTCATTCTGTACAACGATACTTATCCATCTTGGAACGAAAAATTGTACCGGCGATTTGTCGGTTCGCGATCGCTCAGTTGTTTCAAACTGTCGCGTGACGTATTCGCTCGTGCGTATTCCGGGTACGTGCGGGTCAACGTGCACTGGACAACTCTTTGGATTCGTAATACGGCCCAAGGACAGCTCAGTCTTCGAGACCGCTCGACAACTGCTCGACGTTCGCATCGGATCGCGGGAATTGTCGTCGCGCCGGTGATGCTTGCGAATCAGTTGGAGATTCAGTCGTGGATCTGCAGTCCTGTCCGATTGGTACTTCGGTACTCGGGCAGGGACCTGTAATTTCACGTCCTCCGTAATCCTGTTCGGGCCCGCGGGGGTGGGCCCCACTGTTCAGTCGAAGATCATGCCTTCGTAATCCTGTTCAGCGGCCCCTCCACAGGGGTGGGCCCCACTGTTCAGTTGAGGCCTATGCCTTCGTAATCCTGTTCAGCGGCCCCTCCCCGGGTTCCACATGTTCAGTTGGAGTGTGTTAAGTTGCCGGCCTATGTGCTGGATCCACGCCTGGATCACCAGCGGATCACTGGCATTATCGGTCGGCGCCGTCGACCGTGACACGTGTAAGTTCCGAACGGCGAATCAGGAATAGAGTTATGAGCCAATTCTTGGGCTTTACGCTGATCCTTAGGGTTATCCGGTGCACGGGGGTACGTCGCGTAGGTTTGATAGTACTTTCGTTAGCTTCATTTTCCTTCACTCGTTCCAAGTTAGATAAATGTGTCTTTGATACCGAATGTTGCCAATAGGGATGCCAATTATTGTACAATATTTGTACGGATCTATGTAATCGTTGTGTGGGAGATAGATGTTGCGTTATGTATGCTTTTTTCTACGTCTGTAAAGATTCATGTAAGTGCCGCGTTGGAGATATGTGTTTCGCAGTTAGGCTACGAAACAACTATTTCCTTACGCGGGCCCATGGTCAAGTAGAGTCGGAACTCGACATTCTGCCAATAGGTTGAATGTCGAGATGGATGTATAAAGTTAAATAACCCATGGGCGGGTCTCTTGCGTAGTCACCTCCTCGTGGTGAGACCTGGTAATTGGCATCTTTTTCCAAAAAATTAATCTGTTGATTAATCTTTGGAAAACGATACCAAGCTAAGAACTACGCAGCAGTCCGGTTTGGATCTCCAAATGCCGCGAACAGAATTTTGGATGATCCAGACTGGGCTGCACCGTAGGTCACCGTTGGACGACGTTGGACAACGTTGGACACCGTTGGACGACGTTGGACACCGTTGGACACCGTTGGACAACGTTGGACACCGTTGGACAACGTTGGACACCGTTGGACGACGTTGGACACCGTTCGACAACGTTGGACGACGTTGGATACCTTGGAATGCGTGCGTTTTAGCCTTAATTAATCGTAAGATAGATATCTATGTTAAGTGCATTGTGAGCTCATTCTGTACAACGATACTTATCCATCTTGGAACGAAAAATTGTACCGGCGATTTGTCGGTTCGCGATCGCTCAGTTGTTTCAAACTGTCGCGTGACGTATTCGCTCGTGCGTATTCCGGGTACGTGCGGGTCAACGTGCACTGGACAACTCTTTGGATTCGTAATACGGCCCAAGGACAGCTCAGTCTTCGAGACCGCTCGACAACTGCTCGACGTTCGCATCGGATCGCGGGAATTGTCGTCGCGCCGGTGATGCTTGCGAATCAGTTGGAGATTCAGTCGTGGATCTGCAGTCCTGTCCGATTGGTACTTCGGTACTCGGGCAGGGACCTGTAATTTCACGTCCTCCGTAATCCTGTTCGGGCCCGCGGGGGTGGGCCCCACTGTTCAGTCGAAGATCATGCCTTCGTAATCCTGTTCAGCGGCCCCTCCACAGGGGTGGGCCCCACTGTTCAGTTGAGGCCTATGCCTTCGTAATCCTGTTCAGCGGCCCCTCCCCGGGTTCCACATGTTCAGTTGGAGTGTGTTAAGTTGCCGGCCTATGTGCTGGATCCACGCCTGGATCACCAGCGGATCACTGGCATTATCGGTCGGCGCCGTCGACCGTGACTCGTGTAAGTTCCGAACGGCGAATCAGGAATAGAGTTATGAGCCAATTCTTGGGCTTTACGCTGATCCTTAGGGTTATCCGGTGCACGGGGGTACGTCGCGTAGGTTTGATAGTACGTTCGTTAGCTTCATTTTCCTTCACTCGTTCCAAGTTAGATAAATGTGTCTTTGATACCGAATGTTGCCAATAGGGATGCCAATTATTGTACAATATTTGTACGGATCTATGTAATCGTTGTGTGGGAGATAGATGTTGCGTTATGTATGCTTTTTTCTACGTCTGTAAAGATTCATGTAAGTGCCGCGTTGGAGATATGTGTTTCGCAGTTAGGCTACGAAACAACTATTTCCTTACGCGGGCCCATGGTCAAGTAGAGTCGGAACTCGACATTCTGCCAATAGGTTGAATGTCGAGATGGATGTATAAAGTTAAATAACCCATGGGCGGGTCTCTTGCGTAGTCACCTCCTCGTGGTGAGACCTGGTAATTGGCATCGTTTTCCAAAAAATTAATCCGTTGATTAATCTTTGGAAAACGATACCAAGCTAAGAACTACGCAGCAGTCCGGTTTGGATCTCCAAATGCCGCGAACAGAATTTTGGATGATCCAGACTGGGCTGCACCGTAGGTCACCGTTGGACGACGTTGGACAACGTTGGACAACGTTGGACACCGTTGGACAACGTTGGACACCGTTGGACACCGTTGGACACCGTTGGACAACGTTGGACAACGTTGGACACCGTTGGACAACGTTGGACACCGTTGGACGACGTTGGACACCGTTGGACGACGTTGGACACCGTTGGACAACGTTGGACGACGTTGGATACCTTGGAATGCGTGCGTTTTAGCCTTAATTAATCGTAAGATAGATATCTATGTTAAGTGCATTGTGAGCTCATTCTGTACAACGATACTTATCCATCTTGGAACGAAAAATTGTACCGGCGATTTGTCGGTTCGCGATCGCTCAGTTGTTTCAAACTGTCGCGTGACGTATTCGCTCGTGCGTATTCCGGGTACGTGCGGGTCAACGTGCACTGGACAACTCTTTGGATTCGTAATACGGCCCAAGGACAGCTCAGTCTTCGAGACCGCTCGACAACTGCTCGACGTTCGCATCGGATCGCGGGAGTTGTCGTCGCGCCGGTGATGCTTGCGAATCAGTTGGAGATTCAGTCGTGGATCTGCAGTCCTGTCCGATTGGTACTTCGGTACTCGGGCAGGGACCTGTAATTTCACGTCCTCCGTAATCCTGTTCGGGCCCGCGGGGGTGGGCCCCACTGTTCAGTCGAAGATCATGCCTTCGTAATCCTGTTCAGCGGCCCCTCCACAGGGGTGGGCCCCACTGTTCAGTTGAGGCCTATGCCTTCGTAATCCTGTTCAGCGGCCCCTCCCCGGGTTCCACATGTTCAGTTGGAGTGTGTTAAGTTGCCGGCCTATGTGCTGGATCCACGCCTGGATCACCAGCGGATCACTAGCATCATCGGTCGGCGCCGTCGACCGTGACTCGTGTAAGTTCCGAACGGCGAATCAGGAATAGAGTTATGAGCCAATTCTTGGGCTTTACGCTGATCCTTAGGGTTATCCGGTGCACGGGGGTACGTCGCGTAGGTTTGATAGTACGTTCGTTAGCTTCATTTTCCTTCACTCGTTCCAAGTTAGATAAATGTGTCTTTGATACCGAATGTTGCCAATAGGGATGCCAATTATTGTACAATATTTGTACGGATCTATGTAATCGTTGTGTGGGAGATAGATGTTGCGTTATGTATGCTTTTTTCTACGTCTGTAAAGATTCATGTAAGTGCCGCGTTGGAGATATGTGTTTCGCAGTTAGGCTACGAAACAAATATTTCCTTACGCGGGCCCATGGTCAAGTAGAGTCGGAACTCGACATTCTGCCAATAGGTTGAATGTCGAGATGGATGTATAAAGTTAAATAACCCATGGGCGGGTCTCTTGCGTAGTCACCTCCTCGTGGTGAGACCTGGTAATTGGCATCTTTTTCCAAAAAATTAATCCGTTGATTAATCTTTGGAAAACGATACCAAGCTAAGAACTACGCAGCAGTCCGGTTTGGATCTCCAAATGCCGCGAACAGAATTTTGGATGATCCAGACTGGGCTGCACCGTAGGTCACCGTTGGACGACGTTGGACAACGTTGGACACCGTTGGACGACGCTGGACACCGTTGGACACCGTTGGACAACGTTGGACACCGTTGGACAACGTTGGACACCGTTGGACGACGTTGGACACCGTTGGACGACGTTGGACACCGTTGGACGACGTTGGACACCGTTCGACTACGTTGGACGACGTTGGATACCTTGGAATGCGTGCGTTTTAGCCTTAATTAATCGTAAGATAGATATCTATGTTAAGTGCATTGTGAGCTCATTCTGTACAACGATACTTATCCATCTTGGAACGAAAAATTGTACCGGCGATTTGTCGGTTCGCGATCGCTCAGTTGTTTCAAACTGTCGCGTGACGTATTCGCTCGTGCGTATTCCGGGTACGTGCGGGTCAACGTGCACTGGACAACTCTTTGGATTCGTAATACGGCCCAAGGACAGCTCAGTCTTCGAGACCGCTCGACAACTGCTCGACGTTCGCATCGGATCGCGGGAGTTGTCGTCGCGCCGGTGATGCTTGCGAATCAGTTGGAGATTCAGTCGTGGATCTGCAGTCCTGTCCGATTGGTACTTCGGTACTCGGGCAGGGACCTGTAATTTCACGTCCTCCGTAATCCTGTTCGGGCCCACGGGGGTGGGCCCCACTGTTCAGTCGAAGATCATGCCTTCGTAATCCTGTTCAGCGGCCCCTCCACAGGGGTGGGCCCCACTGTTCAGTTGAGGCCTATGCCTTCGTAATCCTGTTCAGCGGCCCCTCCCCGGGTTCCACATGTTCAGTTGGAGTGTGTTAAGTTGCCGGCCTATGTGCTGGATCCACGCCTGGATCACCAGCGGATCACTGGCATTATCGGTCGGCGCCGTCGACCGTGACTCGTGTAAGTTCCGAACGGCGAATCAGGAATAGAGTTATGAGCCAATTCTTGGGCTTTACGCTGATCCTTAGGGTTATCCGGTGCACGGGGGTACGTCGCGTAGGTTTGATAGTACGTTCGTTAGCTTCATTTTCCTTCACTCGTTCCAAGTTAGATAAATGTGTCTTTGATACCGAATGTTGCCAATAGGGATGCCAATTATTGTACAATATTTGTACGGATCTATGTAATCGTTGTGTGGGAGATAGATGTTGCGTTATGTATGCTTTTTTCTACGTCTGTAAAGATTCATGTAAGTGCCGCGTTGGAGATATGTGTTTCGCAGTTAGGCTACGAAACAACTATTTCCTTACGCGGGCCCATGGTCAAGTAGAGTCGGAACTCGACATTCTGCCAATAGGTTGAATGTCGAGATGGATGTATAAAGTTAAATAACCCATGGGCGGGTCTCTTGCGTAGTCACCTCCTCGTGGTGAGACCTGGTAATTGGCATCGTTTTCCAAAAAATTAATCCGTTGATTAATCTTTGGAAAACGATACCAAGCTAAGAACTACGCAGCAGTCCGGTTTGGATCTCCAAATGCCGCGAACAGAATTTTGGATGATCCAGACTGGGCTGCACCGTAGGTCACCGTTGGACGACGTTGGACAACGTTGGACAACGTTGGACACCGTTGGACAACGTTGGACACCGTTGGACACCGTTGGACACCGTTGGACAACGTTGGACAACGTTGGACACCGTTGGACAACGTTGGACACCGTTGGACGACGTTGGACACCGTTGGACGACGTTGGACACCGTTGGACAACGTTGGACGACGTTGGATACCTTGGAATGCGTGCGTTTTAGCCTTAATTAATCGTAAGATAGATATCTATGTTAAGTGCATTGTGAGCTCATTCTGTACAACGATACTTATCCATCTTGGAACGAAAAATTGTACCGGCGATTTGTCGGTTCGCGATCGCTCAGTTGTTTCAAACTGTCGCGTGACGTATTCGCTCGTGCGTATTCCGGGTACGTGCGGGTCAACGTGCACTGGACAACTCTTTGAATTCGTAATACGGCCCAAGGACAGCTCAGTCTTCGAGACCGCTCGACAACTGCTCGACGTTCGCATCGGATCGCGGGAGTTGTCGTCGCGCCGGTGATGCTTGCGAATCAGTTGGAGATTCAGTCGTGGATCTGCAGTCCTGTCCGATTGGTACTTCGGTACTCGGGCAGGGACCTGTAATTTCACGTCCTCCGTAATCCTGTTCGGGCCCGCGGGGGTGGGCCCCACTGTTCAGTCGAAGATCATGCCTTCGTAATCCTGTTCAGCGGCCCCTCCACAGGGGTGGGCCCCACTGTTCAGTTGAGGCCTATGCCTTCGTAATCCTGTTCAGCGGCCCCTCCCCGGGTTCCACATGTTCAGTTGGAGTGTGTTAAGTTGCCGGCCTATGTGCTGGATCCACGCCTGGATCACCAGCGGATCACTGGCATTATCGGTCGGCGCCGTCGACCGTGACTCGTGTAAGTTCCGAACGGCGAATCAGGAATAGAGTTATGAGCCAATTCTTGGGCTTTACGCTGATCCTTAGGGTTATCCGGTGCACGGGGGTACGTCGCGTAGGTTTGATAGTACGTTCGTTAGCTTCATTTTCCTTCACTCGTTCCAAGTTAGATAAATGTGTCTTTGATACCGAATGTTGCCAATAGGGATGCCAATTATTGTACAATATTTGTACGGATCTATGTAATCGTTGTGTGGGAGATAGATGTTGCGTTATGTATGCTTTTTTCTACGTCTGTAAAGATTCATGTAAGTGCCGCGTTGGAGATATGTGTTTCGCAGTTAGGCTACGAAACAACTATTTCCTTACGCGGGCCCATGGTCAAGTAGAGTCGGAACTCGACATTCTGCCAATAGGTTGAATGTCGAGATGGATGTATAAAGTTAAATAACCCATGGGCGGGTCTCTTGCGTAGTCACCTCCTCGTGGTGAGACCTGGTAATTGGCATCGTTTTCCAAAAAATTAATCCGTTGATTAATCTTTGGAAAACGATACCAAGCTAAGAACTACGCAGCAGTCCGGTTTGGATCTCCAAATGCCGCGAACAGAATTTTGGATGATCCAGACTGGGCTGCACCGTAGGTCACCGTTGGACGACGTTGGACAACGTTGGACAACGTTGGACACCGTTGGACAACGTTGGACACCGTTGGACACCGTTGGACACCGTTGGACAACGTTGGACACCGTTGGACAACGTTGGACACCGTTGGACGACGTTGGACACCGTTGGACGACGTTGGACACCGTTGGACAACGTTGGACGACGTTGGATACCTTGGAATGCGTGCGTTTTAGCCTTAATTAATCGTAAGATAGATATCTATGTTAAGTGCATTGTGAGCTCATTCTGTACAACGATACTTATCCATCTTGGAACGAAAAATTGTACCGGCGATTTGTCGGTTCGCGATCGCTCAGTTGTTTCAAACTGTCGCGTGACGTATTCGCTCGTGCGTATTCCGGGTACGTGCGGGTCAACGTGCACTGGACAACTCTTTGGATTCGTAATACGGCCCAAGGACAGCTCAGTCTTCGAGACCGCTCGACAACTGCTCGACGTTCGCATCGGATCGCGGGAGTTGTCGTCGCGCCGGTGATGCTTGCGAATCAGTTGGAGATTCAGTCGTGGATCTGCAGTCCTGTCCGATTGGTACTTCGGTACTCGGGCAGGGACCTGTAATTTCACGTCCTCCGTAATCCTGTTCGGGCCCGCGGGGGTGGGCCCCACTGTTCAGTCGAAGATCATGCCTTCGTAATCCTGTTCAGCGGCCCCTCCACAGGGGTGGGCCCCACTGTTCAGTTGAGGCCTATGCCTTCGTAATCCTGTTCAGCGGCCCCTCCCCGGGTTCCACATGTTCAGTTGGAGTGTGTTAAGTTGCCGGCCTATGTGCTGGATCCACGCCTGGATCACCAGCGGATCACTGGCATTATCGGTCGGCGCCGTCGACCGTGACTCGTGTAAGTTCCGAACGGCGAATCAGGAATAGAGTTATGAGCCAATTCTTGGGCTTTACGCTGATCCTTAGGGTTATCCGGTGCACGGGGGTACGTCGCGTAGGTTTGATAGTACGTTCGTTAGCTTCATTTTCCTTCACTCGTTCCAAGTTAGATAAATGTGTCTTTGATACCGAATGTTGCCAATAGGGATGCCAATTATTGTACAATATTTGTACGGATCTATGTAATCGTTGTGTGGGAGATAGATGTTGCGTTATGTATGCTTTTTTCTACGTCTGTAAAGATTCATGTAAGTGCCGCGTTGGAGATATGTGTTTCGCAGTTAGGCTACGAAACAACTATTTCCTTACGCGGGCCCATGGTCAAGTAGAGTCGGAACTCGACATTCTGCCAATAGGTTGAATGTCGAGATGGATGTATAAAGTTAAATAACCCATGGGCGGGTCTCTTGCGTAGTCACCTCCTCGTGGTGAGACCTGGTAATTGGCATCGTTTTCCAAAAAATTAATCCGTTGATTAATCTTTGGAAAACGATACCAAGCTAAGAACTACGCAGCAGTCCGGTTTGGATCTCCAAATGCCGCGAACAGAATTTTGGATGATCCAGACTGGGCTGCACCGTAGGTCACCGTTGGACGACGTTGGACAACGTTGGACACCGTTGGACGACGTTGGACACCGTTGGACGACGTTGGACGACGTTGGACGACGTTGGACACCGTTGGACGACGTTGGACACCGTTGGACACCGTTGGACGACGTTGGACGACGTTGGACGACGTTGGACGACGTTGGACGACGTTGGACGACGTTGGACGACGTTGGACACCGTTGGACGACGTTGGACACCGTTGGACACCGTTGGACGACGTTGGACGACGTTGGACACCGTTGGACGACGTTGGACACCGTTGGACGACGTTGGACACCGTTGGACGACGTTGGACGACGTTGGACGACGTTGGACGACGTTGGACGACGTTGGACACCGGTAGACATCGTTGGACGACGTTGGACACCGTTGGACGACGTTGGACGACGTTGGACACCGGTAGACATCGTTGGACGACGTTGGACACCGTTGGACGACGTTGGACGCCGTTGGACGCCGTTGGACGCCGTTGGACGCCGTTGGACGCCGTTGGACGCCGTTGGACGACGTTGGACGCCGTGGGACATAGTAGGACAACGTGGGACACCGTTGAACACCGTTGGACACCGTGGAGTGCGTGCGTTTTAGCCTTAATTAATCGTAAGATAGATATCTTTGTTAAGTGCACTATGAGCTCATTCTGTACAACGATACTGTATGTATGCATGTTGTGTTTGATATTTAGAAAGATTTGTGTAAGCGTTGTATAGAAGATGAATGTTTTTGTAATTTTGTACGTTTTTTTGTGTAGATCGTTAATCTGTTACTACTTGTAATCGTTAACTGTGTTCTGTGTGCTTGTACCACCAGTTCGTTCATCTCCCCTCTCTTCCCCCGTCTCTTTGGAAGTCACCCAGAGAAACTGAAGTGCAAGGAGTCTTTCAGTCTTCTCATATGGTACCAATAGCATGGATCGGGTTGCGTCAAGTTTGCAACGTATTCTAATCTATTGATGGTGTTATTTCTTCATTATATCATTATTATATTTTTCGCACTATTCATTGCTATATTTTTTACTATCGTTTATATCTCGTTATTAGTATCATTTAATTAATAAACATTTATTTAACGATTCAAATAACAGGAATATTAATATATGAACGCAAAGACGATTAATGACGAATCCGATGAATTTATTTTAATTAAGACAGTTTTGTATGCACAATTCTATTCTCTTTTTATTCGTCCATGGGTAACGTTTGATATACAATTTTTATTTATTTTAAAATATATTTGATATATATCTTTTAATAGATCATTTTTTAATTATTTGAAATACTAGGATGAAAGTAAAGACGATTAAATAAACTATTGTTCTATTACCGATGTATGAAATCATTCTTTTATTTCAAACGAATTTTTAACGAATCATCTTATTACTTCAAATTGAGTTGTTTCCATAGACATTTCACTTATCGATTATATCACAACAATTCTCTTGTGAACTTCACAGTTAACGTCATAAACTTGCAACATAGTAACAGTTAGAGTTAAATACTTCAAAGCAAGGTTTCGCGCGCGTTTGTGCAGTATTCTTAAAGTATATTTACTGGCGAACTTTTGACTCTTGCAAATATTTTCCAGTATTTATAACACACGACTATAGTGCATTAGTGGAATGTATATTTTGTATTCTAATAACGAAAATTCGCAGTATATATTATAATTGCGAACAGTATAATTCTTGCAAACGATTTCATTGCATTTATGGTTTTCGTAAGCATTTGTTCGATATCGAGAAATATCTCATAATTTCAACTAATATTTTTCATACCTGTTCCAATTTCTTAATAATAATTTTTAAGTGTAAAAAAATAGCAATATTTTCTAAATAAGCGATTCCTGCCTGACGTTAGTCTTCCTTATGATATTCGCTGGGATGGCGCAGCATCCATGATACGTCCTTTGTTTCTCCGCTTCGAACGGTGAGTCGCATGCATTTCTGTTCCTCCGGTCACTCAATCATGTCGTAGGATGAAAGGTCCGAATCGGCACGGGTGATCGGTTGTATTACGTAGAATTTTTTTGCGAGCATAGTGACCGCGGGTATTTTTTATACCCGTGAGTAGTAACACTCTTATTTTCAAATTTATTAGTTTAGGATAGGTCGTCTTGCACATCGCGATTATAATAATTAGTTTTTTAATAATTAGGTTAAACATATACACTTAAAAATATATTCGTGTTATTTATAAATATGCATGTTAATATTCCGTATGAATATTTGCAAATGGCAAATATCTACACGAATATATCTGTATGACATAAATATACTTGATCTTAAGCAATGAATTGATCGTGACAATATTAAGTCACGTTAGTTTATTTCATTTCGACTAGAATTTAAAATATGAGTTAAAATTCATTTTTTTCCGTACAAGGATGTGTGAAATTTTACGTGCAAGAAGACACATCGCGACAGGCAGATTTTTTAATCAAAGCAATAATTTTGAACACTGCTTCTGCATTTTCGAGTATGTGCTTTGATAAAGAGATCGCCTGAGATTATTTCATTCTCAGTAATACATTTAGAATCAATTATTTCATTTCATTGAGTCTCAGTCCTTTTCAATTAACGCTCTTTATTGCAATATTAAAATTTTGTTCTGATATATTAAATTAATAAAGTAGACTTACATAATTACTATTAAATTAATAGAGTTAATCAGAAACGAAGTGGTAGAATATAAAATCAAAGAACGTTAGTCCGTTAAATAAAAATTACACATACTAATCATCTTTTTAGATCAGGATTTTCAGGTTTAACCCTTTCCGTGCCCATTGTCAGGATCTCATTCACGTGCCCAGGTGCTACTTGAATGGGAGAAAGACATTGGGCACGATGATCTAGAATTAAGTAATTTAATCATTTTTCAGCGACTGACGATGTGTTAGTGTATCGTGCACGACGTATTTTCCACATTATATGTGTGTGTTGTTAGGCCGTGGAATTGCGTCGCTTTTTCTCTCATTCGTTAAAACTTCAAATATTAAACATATCGAGACATGTATCGATTAAATTTACGTCCCGACGCAGTCACAATTGTGATAATGTCATTTACACGATTAAGCGTAATCACACTCTTAATATTGGTATCAATTGCAATTATAACTTCAAGTTTACTTACATTTATTTTAAAAATATAATTTCTGTATACGTGTTTTATCACGTTATACGCAATGGTCACTAGCCTTCGTCAGTCGATTTCAGGAAAAAGGTACGTACCTTAGAGCGTGCATGATATGTTAAGCTCGGGTGTCGGAGACGTCCCGGGACGTCCTCTCTAGTGTAGGACCTTTGCGCCCGGGCATTTGTGTGAGAACCGTGGAGTGAGTGTGTTGGTGTGCCTGTTTTGCCATTTTTTAAATATAGCGCTAGGTAGGTAGGTAGTATACTTTCTGGTATATGTGTTAATTATAAGTAGGTAGGGCCGGGCAGGTTGGCACAGTCTCTGGTCGGGTAGGCGCGTTTTCGTGTGACCAACCTGTTTCTGGAAATTTATTTTAAAAATCGACGGTGAAACCGGCACGAGTAGAGCATGCTCTCGTCTCTGGTTTTGCCTATCGATTTTTCGAATTTCGCGGTCGCGGTCGCGAGTAGGCTCGAAACGAACGTATATTGCTCGAGCACGCATATGCGAGTAAGCAACGATCACTGCTGTGATCGTTGGTCAGTCCATGTGCACTTCAATCAGCTTCCGCGGTTTATATTTTTATTTTACCTTTATAAGTTTTTTTTTTTGTTTGCGATTTAGAAGACTCGAGCTTAGATTTAAGTTTCAGCGGGCATTGCGCCCGAAGAAAGAAGAGGCTATATGCCGAAGAGGCCCGGCAAACTGTCATTCAAGAGGGCAACTACTAATGACTTCCCATCCTCTGGGTCATCCAGAGCATGGGCAGTCATTCTTGTTACTACTTTGTTACTATGCTCGCTTTTAGTATTTGTAGTAGTAGTAATAGTAGTAGTAGTAGTAGTAGTTTTTGCCTTTTTGACCGATGTATATATCGGCCCATCGTCCCATTGGGCAAACCGCGATTTTTCTGATTAGTGTTGCGACAGATTAATTACGGGTTGTATCAGAGTTGCGAAATAACATCGCGGCTTTTTATTAGCGTCGCGATAGAATGATTACGGTTTGAATTAGTGTTACGATAAAATGATAATCGCGTTTGCTTTAGAGTTGCGAATTACGATATCGCGATTGTCTTTTGCAATTTTTATTATGAATGTCTAAAACTTTTTAGAAAATTGTACGTATCAGAATTTATCCTGTTTTCGATTATTTAAAATTAAATTATAAAAATGTTAGGTTCCACTTAACTTTATAGTATTGCAAGTAGCAATACTAGAATAGTTGAAATAGCTTTTTCATGTAGTAAATAGTAATTTTCATTGAATTCACTTTAAGAGTTAGCGTTGCGATATTGTTCCATCGCGAGTTTTACTAATTTTTCCTTTAGCGTTGCGATAATAAATGATCGCGTTTTGTTAAGTAGCGTTGCGTTTACAAAATGCCCAAATGCCCTCCGACTGCATTTGTCGGACACTGTTCCTGGAACACACGATACAGCCTAAAGAGCTGTACAAATGTGATCGTTCATCGGCAACCTCCTCATGGTTGCACTACGATCTCTAGCTATTAGTGTTGCGTATTGTTTAAATACGAGTGCGTAGATTTATATTTATTAGAGTTGCGTATCAAATTCCGGGAATTTTTTTTTTTTAATGATAGATAAATTGATATTGCAGATATAATGAAGCACTCCTCGCGTTTGATTTTCAGAATTTTCAGCTTCATAAATATTAGTAGTAAATTAGCGTTGCGAAACAAGAATATTCCGTTCCACTCACGATTTGTTGATCGGGTTTATATAGAGTGGAATACGATCGAATTTTAGTGGCCCTTCTGGCTACTACTTTCTTTCTTTTTCAGCGCCCCTTATTAATATACCCCTTATTACTACGTTTATTTCTGAAAATATTGCTTACTGAAAATAAAACATATTCCTTTGTCAGCGTTGACGTTACCACTACTACTAAAATACAGATCTTTATTACAAATGCAATATATATATATACATGAATGAAATTATGAGCGATTTCATGCATAACAAAGCATTATAATGAAATATCTTAATGTTGCTATGAAGGCTCAAAATATTTTTTAAAATTTAATCCATTGCTATTAGAATTAATGCTGGTGATTGTTCGTTCTTAGAATTATAACTTTTAGAACCTTTCTGACCGTGATATTTTCAATCTTTTAACAGTAATGTAGAATTTTATAAATATTCGAATTTCATTTGCATGAAACAAAAGTTCATTCGCGATCATCGTTCATTTGTAACAAAAATTCTGCAAAAAATGATTTATGCGCACATCTTTCGGTTCATTATGTTGCAAGTCACTATGTTGTAGGAAATAACAGCTAGTAAAAGTTAAAAGACAAAGCATGTGATTTTATAATAATCGGATTTTCTCTCATCTTAGTATTCAAACGAAATATTCAATTTTTAATTCAGTTTAAATTCAATTACTTAAAATTCTTGTTTCCAACGTAACCCTAGTTTCGATTAAAAGATACACACGATTCTCTATATTTGCTAAAATTTAATCAAAGATAATTTAATCTATTTGATCATTAGTACTTTAGTTTTATGTATAAAATGTTCTCGTTTTAGAGATTCCTGTTTCTTTTATATACTAACCCGGTAAATGAGTTTGTTTCTGATTTATCTATTTATAAAAAATACATTTGAATTGCATATTTGAATATTTCATAGCATCTGAAATATATAGTATGCTTAAGGATCAAAGCAATGAAAGAATAAAGGAAGTTTATAGAATTTTAGGGAATTTTACTAATCTTTCGCGAATTGAATTTGTTTGAGGGTATTTTATGGCATCAAGGCAACAGGACTCATACCTCATACGATATCCCTTCCCTTTCCCTTTGTTACATTTAGATTATTACGTAAGTGTGATTTACGGTTAGGTAGGCTACTTTGAGGTTGTAATCTAAGTAAGTAGATAAGGTGTGGATAGTAAATAGGTTGATAGTAAGAAGTATGGCATCGTAGTGAAAGTATGGTGTGGTAGTAAAAGCATGGCATTGTAGGATGTACATTATGTAGAAGTTAATTCTCCATAGCACATATTTCATTTTATTCTTGTTTATATATACATATGTTCATATATATTCATATATGAATATGTATGAATATATATATATATGAATATATAAAGCAATGCGTATGAAATTACAATTAGATTAAGATTGAATTTAATTTTGAGATTTCAAGTTTTCATGAATCCTAGTCAGGCTTTTAGTTTTCGCGCCGGTTTTTCTTCTCAAAGCTCCTTTTGCTGTTTGTTTCGAACATTCTACAAACACACACCAAAAGGAGCATTTATTTGATGATGAATTATTAAGATCTTTTTGCGTAGAAGGAGGGTGGATGGGTCGCGGATAGGGTGGGTCTCCATTCGCAGCACCTCCTCGTGGTGAGACCTGGGCAATCACTATTATTTGACATATAATTACTAATTGTATCACTGTACAGTAAAGCAATTAACTGCATAACTGGTATAATTATTAATTATATGGCAAGTAATATGAGCTAATAGGCTGCGACCCTGACTAGGTATTCATGTCAATGTATCTATATAAAACTTTTATGAACATTGAAAATACGCTTTTTTATTTATGAATTATGGAGGTAAAAAATTAGAAGGAACATTAATCTTCTTTACTCGAAAATTTCATACGTTCTTATGGATTTCCATGAATAAGCACTTTTAATGTCCAATCTACCATTTCTTTCGAAAAACTTCGCGCCGAGTCGTTAGGCTGACCTCCTTTCGTTCGTGCAAGGAGGTTTGCTCGCGTGCAGGGATATTTTGGCCGATTTTTAATTGTCAATAATTAAAGAACAAAGCCGGAAATGTAATATTTTTATTCTTTATCTTATATATCTTAATTCCCATTTCGGCTCCAAGAGTCACCCTTTAGATTTCCTGACACTTATAGCCGAACGCTTTGTATAGGCGCGAAATTGAAGCAAACGCGGTGGCACGTTAAGCAACTTTGTTCATTTCACGGTACGTAGATGCACGTCGATACAGAAAAGCGTGAAAGGTTAAAAGGGCGCGGTGCAAAACAGCCACGGAGATAATAATCATCCGGAGCATCGATCGAATGTCATCGAGGTCGGAAATTGCGTGCAACCGTACCGCGCTTCCATTACGACGCGTCAAGTCTCGCAGCGCGACGTTTCCTCCTTTATTCGCGTCTTCTTCCTCTATTTATTCGCCGAAGCGTTTTCAGAGAGTGGCATTCATCGACGTTTCATTATGCGTTCACGGAACGTGCAATCACCGCGGAATCGTGTACGCACCGCGATTCAATGATTCTATGGAAATGACGACGCCCACAGCGGCAAGAACCGCGGTAATTGCGAGGAGGACAGGTCCATCGATCGAACCAGGTTTGTAATAGAAAGTTGCAGCCAAAGGCTGTGATGTTATGTAATTGCGTTTGTTGTTTCCAAAGTTAATAGACCGGAGGCTTGATTGTTTGGCGACATATCTGAAGCGAAATAGGGGATGATAATGAGGTAATTCAAGCCTTGATTGACACGTGCAATAAAGCAGAAATCACAAAATTTACAAAGAAATTTTTATAGTAATTCATAAATATATATACTTTTACAATATGCAGAAAACACACGCGTGTAACGATCGAAATAAAAGTATTTCCATGATTAACGAATCAAAATTCGTACGATAATTATCCTAAACTGTACCAAAGGAGTCGTGACGAACAAAATATCAAAAAATAATTACCTACATCTTTACCTTTCGTAATGCTTTATTACAGTGAATTTGCAACCTTCCCCCATCCATCAGATATAATTGGGAAAAAATACCAACAGCAACCATCGGTAGAAACCAATCCTGCTAATTAATTGCTCGTAGTAAAAGAAAATACCGCACAGAGTGTGTAATTAAATTTTCAACAAAACCGCTTCCTCGTCCGAAGAACTGCAATCAACTGTTGCCTCCGTATACACGCGTATCGGGTAAACAAGCAACAAGCCAGCAAGTATGGCTCACCACTAATTCACATGTAATTGAAACGCTTAAAATGCACGCCACGTATCGGGATAACCGGTTGCACGAGTGCCAGTGCTAAACACTGTATCCTGCGTCGTGCTCTAATCACGTCCGTATACCTTACAGGCAAAAGTTCACGCGCAAAGTTGCAACATCTTCGACTAACATCGTGCCGGTTCTTATTAACACATTCCGCGTGAGTCATTAGGCAGAGAAAAATGTTCTACTAAATTTCTCAACAAAATACTCGTAGAAGAAGAGCTAAGCACAATCAAAGTCGCGTATACATTATTTAAGATACTGCAGTTTCGTTCGATCCTGCTGCAGTTCTCGGGTCTTTTATTTTTTAATCTAGTTTTTGTTTCAACCGAGAAAAAGATGCAATGTCTTACGACAAATCATTAGAAACTTTCTGACGTTAGAGAAATACAATTTGATCGAACAACACAACAAACTCGCAATTGAAAAAGTTTCTAATCGCGTTTAAAATACTTGCTGAGGTATTTAATAATAACCAGTTGATAGTGTTTAATGAGATCATTGGTGTCAATAAAGTTGAGATAATTGTGGTAACCATAATTGATGATTGATTTGGTTTCAATGGAATCGCATAATTATTGACCAGAGTAAAACTAGTTTTCCAATAAAAAAGACGAAAAGTAGCATGCAAACGAACCCCACGTCGATTTCTATCTTTGCTTTTTGCTTTTACTTCTCTTAACGTTTCTTCAACGTTTTCGTCGCGATTTACGTGCACCACTTATCGCAACAATTTCCTTGAAACTGCAAAATTCGTCGTCACCACGATGGTAACGCTTACGCGCATAAATGTGAATATCAGTATTATTTAATTTGGTTTTAAATATTTTTATACACAATACACCTTTTCTAGTTAGAAACTAGAATAAAAGAGATAACACGAGTTAAAATATATTACGGATCATCCTTTGAAAATCCCAATCGCAAACATTTCGCCCTTAATCCTACGTAATTTCTTTCCACGCAAAAAAGAACCCGAAGAAAACCTATCGTTGCAACGATGCAGGAACTATGGCAGAGGATTAACAGATAAAAAATAAAAAAGGTATCAGATATTCAGCAGAAATTACGTTTCATCGCGTTCATCGCGCTCATCGCGCGAAACACGCAGCATTCACAAAGAGAAATAGAAAAGGGAGACAGAGAGGAAGGAGTGGAAAGCTCGCAAGAGCAGGCAGCTCCTTTTCAACGATTTACCTCGACGCGAACGCGTTGCACCGAGTCACCGAGCCCATAAATATAAAAGCGGCCGAGCAAAGTGCTACATTTCGTACTTAACTCGTAGCCGTGCGACGTAGTCGCGTTGATCGATCTGCCGGATGACGTGTTTCCAGCTCCTCCAGCTGGAAGCACCATCCATTAGAGGCACCGTGTTTAATCAGAACTCTAAAGTTTCTCGCCGACGCTCTTCGGTCAGCATAATTGGTCGCTCGTCGAGCGCGCGAGTATTTGCGTGCTGCTTTTGACTAAACTCGTGGAAATAAAAAAAAAAGAAAGAGGGGAAGGAAAAGGAAGAAAAAGGAGAGAAAAACAAACAGAGCGAGAGGAAGAAAGAAAGAGGAAGAGGAGGAGGAGGAGGAGGAGGAGGAAGGGTGAAACGGGAAGGTGAAAGAGGCGGAGGCAAGTAAGACGGAGGGGCAAGGATTGTATCGCCCTCGCTGAAAAAGAATAGAGAGAGAAGGCTCAAGGGGTTGCGCCCAGAGTAAACATGTCAAGCACAGTGCCGCCCATTAATTAGAACCCTCCCCTTGCTCTCTCTCTCTCTCTCTCTCTCTCTTTCTCTCTCTCCCCCTCTTTTATCCTTTGGTTCTTCACCGACGAAAGAAGAGAACAGCACGCGGTCGCGACTTCCACTTTGTATCGCGGTGAAAGTCTATCGGCTAGTCGCGAATCGCAAATCAAACGACACACCGGTACCGTCTTGGAAAGTTTAGGCAAGTTTAATTAATTATGTGGCTTTGGTACTTGTGCGAAACGAAAAGGTAATCTACCGGAGATGGAAGTATGAGAGTTTAAGATTGAATAGCGGGGTGAGCTTGGTACAAAGATTTAGCGTGGCACAGGTATAGTTTGGTTCGGGTTACTTCGAGTAATTTATCCTAGTGATTTATGTCTATATGAACCTTATTTATTTGAGCAAAGTTTTGGTTAGCGTCTGGCTTCAGCCGATTGAATTTACTTACTTGAACTCCTAATGTACGAGCGCAAAATTCTAAAATCAGTGAATTTGTACGAACAACTGCTAAATAAAATTGTAATTCGAACTACCTTAAAAGAATTCTCAATTTCTTCTTTCCAGATGAAATTTCATCACAAGTGCGGCGATCTACTGTAACCACACTGGGAGAACTTACTCGTATCGTAGTTCGGAAAACCAAAAGAAAGAACGAAAAGTCATCCTTAACGCAATAATAACTAATTTCACCGCAGAAAATATTTCATCAGTATGGACCGTAACAAGTAGTATAGCAAAGCGTTCAGAGTGTCGAGATGGCGTGCGTTCGTTCGAACTGACTGTTTCGCAATTCAGAGTCGAAAGAATCCATAGTAATCGAGAGGGCCGGTCCAGCCGAATAGAAAGGGGTGAACCTAACGACAAAGAGTTTAATTATTTGTAGGAGGCTGTCAGAAGGTTTGAGGGACGTGGAGAGAATTCGAACCCTCGGCTTCTGGCCTCAGCTTCCCACGCCTCACCTGTCCGACAGAGATCCTTATCTTCGTTTGCACGAGCGGTGAGGGCAGGGTGCAACGCGAATGCAACGCGGCAGATCGATTGTTCCCCTGTACGACGACAAAATGTTGTCGAGACAATGGGCAGAGGAAATAATAAACAAAAATACAAAATGAATTGGAGAAGGAGGAGAAGAAGAAAGTAGAAAAAAGATATACATATATAGCATACATGTACGCGTGAGTTGAATCAAAGGACTCGTGCGTGGCTACGAACCGGCTGAAAAGCCAACAAAACGAAAGGTCGATAAGTCGTGACCGACGAAGAAAGGAGACGGGAATGGAGGTAGGACGACAATATTAGTCGTTCATTATTCCTCGAGCACGTAATTACTGAGCCACCGAATGGCCACTCGTGAAGGCACGCGACCCACGCGACATATGGCCAACGTCGGGCCTACATTCATCGGTACACGTGAACCGCGAGATCCTTCGATCTGCTCCATACGTTTTTCACGAACTGATTCCTGGTTGACAAGTTAAGACTCGAAGACGTACAGTCACGTATAGGAAGCGAGTAACATCGACGTTGGTGATTCACGCTCTTCGTCTATTATCGTGTTTATCGTCGTTCTTTTACGATTGTGAGATGAGTTTTTTATTGTGAGGCAAAATAATTCTATTATAAGCGGTCACGGGAACTAGGAGCTTGTTTATTTAAAGATGATAAAACGAAAACATGTACGCAAAAGACGATTTGTCAATGACCTGTTCCAATTACTCTCAAAAAAGCTAATTCTCAAACAAACCTCAGACAAATACATCCTGAAATACCTTACCTTCTACTCTTGGTTAATCAAGCAGCCGCTGCACACCTGCACAACACTAGCATCGCAGAAGATAATCAGCAAATTTCCAAGGAAGCAATTACCAGCGCGGAAGGACACCGACAACCAGTCTCAGAAAATAAAAGCAACAGTCGTTCCAGTTTCGCGGTAAGCAAGAAATAACCAGAAGTCTCGTCTCCGGTTTTTATGAAAGGCGAAAGTACCGGTGGCTGGTAGGTTGGAAAACGTCAAATTAGAATTAGAGGGTAATCGAGGGACTGGAACAGCCGCGAGCGTCGCAGTTTAAGAATAATACCCGGTCGTCAGCGTGGGCTTAATACCCTGGATGCAAAGCAGGCGAAACGATAAAGTCTTTCTCGCGGCGTGACGACGACGACAACGAACGAAGAAACGTCGTCGAGCACGGCGACGATACGACCGCGTCGACGGATAAGGCGCAGAGGCGCGAGCCACGGAAAATGAGAAAGGGCTAAGACGATGGGTTGGCCTGGGTTTGTTTTGAGTTTAACAGCCCCCCGACGCGGAATAAATTCCTTGGAAGGAAACCCTTTGGTGTCCGTAGCGTCACGCGACTAGGACAGACGAAGACGGAGGCAACAGTGCCTTCATTACTTTAATGGAGCGCGAGTGTCGGCGTTCTAGCGTCCCGGAAGAGGAGGGGAAACGACGAGAAGAGAGGAATACCGAAGGAAGCGTCGACTTCGAAGGATGTTATGAAATCGGCAGGATAATAACCCCGCCAGCGAAATAGTGGATGGAAGGTTGTGAGAGGGAGGAAGTGCTAATAGTCGAACAGCGACATTCGACGAACGCTTCGAGCTGTTGCTTTTCTGCGACTTAATCCGCCACCTTGCCCCGCGGCTCCTCTGCGATAATGTAAGCCGATGAAATGAAACCTTCGGATAAATTGTAAGGGAGGATGGACTAAGTGACTTCTTGAAAGGACCGTGTGAATTTGTGAAAATACCGCGAAATGTGAATCATTTGTCAATAATTCACCATTCTAATCTGCTATTTTGCGAAATCTTCTCCACAGCATTCGAAAGACTGAAAGAGCAAGAGACACAGCTTAAGAAAATTTATAAAAGATGCGTTGCAACTGTGTGATCCATTTGGACACTTGTTCGTTAACATTTGCAATATTTTAGTGTACTCTATCGATACCGTTAAGTCACAGGCGATTATCTCTTCTATATTTCCGTACATATTAAAAATCATAATTTCTTTAAACAAGAAAAACAGGGAAAAGATCAATGTACATACTTCTTTCTCTCGTAAAAATAAAACTTTCAATTCGATGTTTATTTTTATCCCTAAGAAATAGAGAACCTCGACTGGCAAACGCGAACTCAGCGTTTCTTTGAAACGAAGGATCGCGAAAAAGAAGGACAAGAATAAGAATAAAGAAGAAAGGGAAGGGAGAAAAAGAAAAAGCGGTTCGGTGAAAGGGAATCCAAGTGAGCCCGATGCAATATAGAAACGGAAATACATGAGCTTCCGGTCGATAGTTCGCACTCTCTGAAATACCAACGGGAATATCTGTCGGTGACATATTGCTGGCATCGTCGTTATGCCAGAAAGTAGAGTGAACCGTTTCTCTCGTCCTCTCTGTTCGTTCTACGTTGCTTTCTTTCTTCCCTCTCGCGGCCTGCCATTTCACTGACAACCTCTTCTGCGAAAATCGTCTCCATTCGGATTCAAATGAGGCCTCGTTCACACCATGCCACGCGTCATATACCCCTTAGGCGTTTCGAGTGGTTCGACGCGTCGAAATCGTTGGAAGAAAGAGGGTGGAACACGCTGATTCCTTCCTTGATACACTCCACGCTTTATAGCTATCCTATTTCGTCGAGATTATGCTTGAGATTTTTACTAAACGCTCTCAGCAATAAAGATAGTTGGTTCTCTAATCCTCCTCTTTTCGTGTCCGAGATTATGGTTTGATTATGACCTACGGTGAGCCTCGAATTTCAGATGATCGAACGAAAGAAAACTTTTTTATATGGATAGTAAAAAAGAAATAAAGATTATTGTGGACAAAGTATTTGAACTCGTAGTATTTAAGCTTGAAAATTTACACTCGAGAACATTTGGATTTGAAAATTAAAATTTGAATACTAAAATTTGAATACTAAAATTTGAATATTCGAATATCCTGTGTACGATTGGATTTCAGAAGTTGCAGCTACCTTCCAACAGCTTCAAACATAATCGTGCTGGTATAATAGAGAGAAGGTTTATACAAAGTATTCTGAGATACAGAAGAAAGATAACCATAGACGAGATATCTTAGTTATGATTTGTGTCTATAGTTTATGTAAAACCAAGTTCAATCTCTATACCATCAGGTTGAAATAAATAAATACATACGTAACCGTATCTAGCACTGCACAAAGCGCTCCACACACATTTTGTTACTATTTCATCGATACACAGAGAAGACCAGGTAGTTTTAATCCTTACTTTACGACGTTGCTTTCGCAGGAAAACGAGCGAATCAACGTGAAAGCTTAGGGAGCAACATCGAGCGCGTAACAAGTGCGTCAAGAGGAAAGCACGAGCGTAAAAGCTAGGCTGAAACAGCCGAAACGAGTCGCGCAAATAATTAACGAAGAGTATTTTATTAAAACGTAAAACGCGTGTTAGAATCGAGGCTTTCCGTCAAACAGAGACGCCAACGACGCCGCTGTGCCTCGTATTGTGATTTCCGGGTTAATTAACAGCGTCGTAAAATGTTTTTAAACCCGCCGCGTTACTCCAGCCAATTATTGTTCTTTTTTTTTTTTTTATTATAGACAACCAACTCACCCGCGTCTTTTCGTAACGACTAGAGGGACCACGTTGTTCGTCCTTCCTAATGAATATCTAACGCGACGAGGACTTCTTTCACGAGGCCATAAAGTGTACGCGACACGTCGCGACCGGAGATAAAAGCTAGGATGGACGCGACATCCGTCGTTTTTAATTCCTCGTGAGCCTCTCTACGGATGGTCTGTTGTATAGATTCATGGAGAAGGAAGGGTGAAACACGACTTTATAGTTGTGACAATAAAATAACTATCGTAATGCTATTGGAGAAATTATATCAGATATTTTCGAATTACACTTAGACAGATCCATTGGAGAGTGCTTATAGAAAACTTTGTAATTTAACAATTTTATTTTTCTATAGGAAAATGTTCTACGTACGAATGAGAATACAATTTCTCTCTCTAACTAGTTATTAGAAATGCCAGAAGACACAGAAAGAAATATAAGTGACAATAAACGTCGGTTTATTATTTCTTAGCTTTTGTCTGTGTCAATTATACAAAAATTGAGCTTTCTTTACAATTAAGAAGCGGAACATACAGGCACATATAGTTTATATTTTCCATGAACTTAAACTTCCTTAATACATAAGCTTTCTCTTCAAAAAATTGTTTCTTGGACATTTTAAGTTGTTTCTTACAAGCATTGTTCAATTGTTTTACTTACTAAATGTAATCTGATAAATTTATACAAATTCGCAGTCGACTACGAAAATTTGATTACTGTAAATTAATTAAAGTCAACAAAATGTGCAACAGAGATTGCTTGATGAACAATCCCTTTGAAGATTTTACGGTCTCAACCAAGAAAACAGAAGTAAAACAGACTTAATAAATTGTCATATTATATCTATTACTATGACAATGGACTATAAGAACTATATAATCATTAAAAAAGTGTAGTTGCCAAAAATTAGTTTAAAAATCAAAGTAACGTAGAAAACGATCCTTCGCTTGCAGATATTAAACAATGTAGATTAGCATAAATATATAACTTGTTCAGATTTTTATAAAACTATCCACGAAAAGTTTTCTACGGTAAATGAGACTGCCGTTGCTATGCAAAGTTGTGTGGTTCAGTTAGTTGATCACGATCCGTAGTTCTATTTTCAAAAGCGACGAAATTCACGAAGAAGGGCCGACGGGATAAACGTTCGTCGTGAAATACACGTACCAACAGAGTAGGACAAGAAACGATACAGTCGACGGTAAAGGAGAAACAAGATGGTAGGAGAGACAGCCAGTTAGCACTGTAACGGATCAGACCTAAGTACGTACTTAGTAGACCCGAAGCAGAGCCGGAGGCGTCTTAATCACGTAATTGCTCGCGAAATCCCATGCCAGTGTATCCAGCCGCCTCTAACCACGGCGAACCAGGACATTCCGTGGAAAGCCAGCCCGAACAACCCCTTTTCGACCGTAGCTGCTACGCATCCACAAGGAGACGGAGATAGTCGATCCGACTACAAAGTGATCGCAAACTGCTGCAGGCTCGATATCTTCTTACTTATTCATCCGTCGTTTCGTCTTGGCAATCGAAAATTACTCGGTCGCCAAGGTTCGTAACCCTGACAGGCTTTCCCAGCTACACAGGCTCACGAAAGTATTCAAACATTCGCAGACACCTTTTATGAATATATTATGTGCATTATACGAAACATTATGAAATTTCATTAGCGTTTTCCTTGTTACGAGATTCGACTATCTTCGTTATATCGAAAAGTTTGGAACGAACTTGAAAATATATAACACACACGCATACAAAGGTATTCTCACAAAAGTATTTAAAGGATCAATTGTCTATTTTATTAATGAACTTCGATATTCAGTGGAACGATATTTAACATTTATATGATTTATATGATATATCGAATAACGATGATACTGAATTTTTATTTACATTATTTTTATTTACATTTTATTTTATTATTTACAAACATTAAATCTGAATATTTGATACCGAGACTTCGAGAACTTAAACTAGTACAAATTTCCTTTAAATACAAGCTTAATTAACTTCGCTCCGCCCCTATCCAGCCCCTCGTTAAACTTCTAATCACCAACAAAGCACCCGCCACGCTGCATCGGCTTAATAAAAATTTGTCTCGCTGCGGGTGGCCACCGGTTTACGAGTTTTCTATGGAACACGGTGTCTGGGGTGGCTGTTTTCCGAAATGATAGTTACGATCACGAGCTAGCCATTGTTTCCCGTTCCCTCGATTCCCAACGATCATGAAGAAGTGGCTCTGCTCAATATTCAATAATTCGCCGGTCAGTCGTGCTCGCTCCCCTAGGGTCGTTCTCCGACCCACGCATAAAATATCGCCGAAACAAATCGGAAGTCGACAGTCCATCGAGTTCCACTGTCCTCCACGAAATAGAGGTTAACTCCTTCCGGTTTCTTCGACGAATATCCGCGACGATATCTCACGTTAATGACGCTATTAACGATAATGTTCACGAACACAGTTCGCGATCGTTCGCGAGCACCACTCAACGAACAAAGAAACGATAATTGCCACCCTCTTGAAGGCTATACCCCTCCTTCGAAGACAAGGACGCAGTAGCTTCGATGGGAAACGAATAATGTATCACCGAATGCTAATTTGCATGATTGCTACCGGTAGCTTGTTATTTCCTGCAAATTTGCCCCGTAGAATTCTCTATGAGCCTGGCTGGTAGATACGCCCGGTAGAATTCCCTATGAGTTAACTTTCCTGCACTGCGATTAATTCGCGGACTTCTCGATGAGTTTCCCTCGCTGTCTGCTGACTCGCGAATTTCCAAACGCTTTTCGAGGATATTTACTTGGAACCGAATGTGAGAAACAGGACATCTTGTATATAGTTTTTGCACAATTATATGATAAATATTATATTATTGAGGCATAGGAAAAGCGTAGAAAAATCGTCAATAAAATACCTTGCGAAGAAATATTCCAATTATATACAGAGAAAGGCTACACTAATCTGAACATTGCAAGCAACCAACGAGATGAGAATCCACGACACGAGGGCACGATTTCTCGCGCCAGGCAGAAAGAAATATTCAAATATTGGATTTTAATAAACGATAAACAAGCCGACGAAGGATCGTACACGTAAAAATAGTGGGAATCTCGGCCGCCCCGAAGGAAAATAATATTCGAGACCGCGCCGATATTCGTCGTCTACGAAAACGGTGCGGCCTTACGTCCCAATGGCTCTAACGTTATTTCCAGCAAGATTTGCCTGAAATTTGCTTCCGTGCTCGTACCAGAAGCCCATAAATATGTAATACCTCCCATATCGTACGGTTTGCTTTCCGTCCGCCTCTATTTCGATCTCTCTCTCTCTCTCTCTCTCTCTCTCTCTTTCTTTCTCTTGTTCAACCAACGGCATCCCCTTGCGCTTCGTGGCCCCGTCGCCGATTCACGGTGACTCTCGCAACCCCTTACGTGTTTTTGCGGGGCTGTAGTAGCTCGCGGCAATATAAGGGGAAACACGGTAAATCATTTGTCCCGAAAGAAAACACAATGCAATATCCCGGTCGTCCCGGTCGAGACGCCACCGCGTATGTCTCTCCTCTTCTCCCTCTTTCTAGTTCTCTTCTTTTCTTCTCTTCTCTCACCCTGCTTCGTATGCTTCATACTTGGCTTTTCTCGTTCTTTCTTTTCTTTTCTTCTCGGTTCTTTTCTTCGTTGGTGCTGGTATCTCGGTTCTCGCAATCTTGGCGTCTCCGTCGTTTTTCGGGGGAATCGCGCGAGCCATAAGTCAACCCCTTATATCGGCAGAAATGCTTTAAAGTGGCACGCGCTCTTATAAGCCATGTGCAACCATGGTAAGAGAAGGTTTCGGCCGTTTACGAACAGAGGAAAGATGGTCGAAGGTAGAAAGGGATAGGTGGAACGTGTTTTATCGCCGCTGTTAAACGACCGACAAGAATGACACGCGGGCAACCTTCGCGACGATTCCGAACGACGTGTGTCGTTAAAGTCGACCCCCCTCGTCCGAACGGGACAAAATCAGTTTGATTTATGCTGCGAGGATTCAGCCACGCGAAGATTTGTATGGAAAGTACTCCACTTAGTGGTGGAAATTGATTACTGGAAAGAATTCTCGTCAACTAAGGATAATCTTCAGGATGCAGCACGCTTGCCTTCGTTATCGATCATTCACATCTGTGGGAAGGAGAATTATAGGGTCGCTCTTATCAAGTGATCGATAGTTTTCGCCAATAAAGGTACATGAATGGATCGAATGATTCGGATTAAGCACGTGAAAGAAGGCTGTAAGACCATCCATGCTCTCAGATTGATGCGACCAAATGTACCTACCGTGAGAACATGATTTACCTGAAGTATATTTGCCTGAAACGAGTGACAGAGGTCGTGCAAGTTTTCTGAAAAAGCTCATCGATAAACTGTGCGTTAACATTATTTCTATTTTCGAAACTGATAAATATCTGGTCGAACGAGACATGGGATAATCGTACGTGCAATATTCGTATCAGAATTCCAGTTCAAAATGAACGATGCTCGTCATCCTACTGGGAGCGAATTAAAAACATCGGAAGATTCCCTCTCGTGTCTTGATCCCTTACAAAAATGACGATGTTATTGTTTTAAACGATCCTAAACAAGAGACAAAATCGGCTTATATCGATTTTCCTCTAGCATCTTTCGTACGATGTGTACTTCGGAATTAAGTAGTTCTCGCGGCTCTTTCGATATTATTTGTCCAAGCGGAGACATGGAAAAGGGCAAACAAGGTCGAGTGTCGATGGTACAGCACGAAATCGTACCTCGAACAAGGGGCTTACATTAGAGCCCTCGTGAGGTTGGCCAGGAAACTCCACATATTTCTCCCTCTTTGGTTATTGGCTATGGGTAGAGACGAAGAGACAGAGAGAGAGAGAGAGAGAGAGACAAAGAGGGAGTGAAAAAAAGTAAAAGGGAGAGAAAGTTGGGGAATAGGATGAAGTGGGAAGAGGAAGAGAACGGTAAACCGCGATCCAGAAAGCATTTCTCGACATAACCTAAAATAATGCCCGACAGAATCGAACAAAAGCATGAAATATGGACTGAACCGACGTCACCAGTCCCTCTGCCACACACGGTAACTTATGATACGCTTCCTCTCTCTTTCCACGCACGCTCCAAGGAAAACATTGTAACGCGACGACGACGTGCCCATTGTAATTTAACGGATGCGTTCCGCCGTTCGCGAGATTTTTATCTTTTTCTCCTGGTTTCGTCCCTCGAGGATTTCCCTTCTTTTTTTTCTCTCTCCTATCTTTCCCGATTCGTCGAGAGTTGCGTTCTTTCCAGAGAAGTTTAAGAAGAAGTGGCTTAAAGCACCGGCAAGCAACGGGAGGAAACATGACAAATTCTTCTTGGCGAAGAAAGGAACGATTTAACGACTCGTCGCTGTACCGAGCTTTCTGTTCGTTGGGATTTTTACCGCAAAAAAAGAGGAAAAACTCGATGTAACGAGATTAACAAGAGAACGATCTTTTCGCTGAGTTTCGCGGAGAGTGAAATGAAAGCGAGGATGGCTCGATTCGAGACTTACGACGAGGAAACTTTTAATAGGATCGAGCGAATAGTTTCGAATATGTAGACGTTTTTTATATCGGACATTTAGATGATAGAGACAATTCATTTTTTTAACTGATTGGTACGAAATGCGTGTTTGAATTTGGATGGTTCTCGTAGCAGACGCGATAAGAACAAACTGATGAAACCTGCATCGATGTATATACGTAGATTCGAATAACTTTATATTAAATTTTTCTTCTAAACTCTGGCACTTTCCAATTTTCCACGTTTTCCTTTCAAAAGTAGATTCAGTCCCAGCGTAAACTATCTAATTGTAAGAAAATTTCTTAACTTTTGCATTCTGATGGCTGTGACAGATATTGTATTGCACGCCACAATGCTCACATTGTTAAAGATGATCACAAGACTTGTATCATGTACAATAAGAAAAACTGAAATAAAAAAAATTAGATATTTACTTCAAGACTATTTTATCTATGTCCCAAAATGGTCTACAAAGGTCCCATATAACCAGTTAGCCAATCTAAAAAGGCTCGTGAAAATCACTGGCTTTTGTCGTTGTTACACGAGAATCCCTTGAATTTGCGAAGAACCCACAACATTAACCCACATAGCGACATTTTTTATCTATTTCTACGAACAATGAATGCTACCTACTTGTCTACACTCTACAGTATCCTGAAAGTCAATCGATTTCGCGGTATAGGGCCAAGTACGTGTTGTCCGGGGCTGTCGACCCTCCTCCTTTCTAGTTTGCTCTCTCCATAGGCGTAAATTATAATGCCGGGGCTTAGAGACCGCCACTCTGACAAATTACAGGTTTGTTCTCCGGCCACCGGGACGCGCGTCGGAGATAGATTTCGTCGTTCCATCACCGTCGCTCTCCAAACCGGACCTCGCGTGGCTATGCATATTAATTCAATTTCAACCCTCTCCGCGTTGCTTCCAAAACCTCCCACCTCCTCAGCCGCGAACTTTTATTTTTAGATTTCTCTCTTTCTTCCAAGAGATCGTCTGTTCGTTTGCATCCTATCGTCTCATTCGTGTTTCGCGTTATGTTACGTGTTTTAAGAACTGTACGTTGTTGCTCTTGATTCTTCATCGAATATCTATGCTTTCGGAATATGTTCCTCGTGATATGAAATGGAGATTGACTTGTAGTGGTGTTTTGATTACGTCTTGCGCAATAATTTACCAATTAACAATATTACTAAATTGGCAGGCAACAAGTTATTGGTTATAGATTTCTCTATTTAACGTCATGTGGAATTTATAAAATTTACATGTACAATCTCATCCGTTTTGTTCATAACCAAGCTATGTTTAATAATAATAGCAATATAGATAATAACATAGACAATAATAATATATAACTAAGCTATTGTACGACAGAATATTCTACATTGAGCTAATAGCGTGTAACTCGTAACCTGTACGTATTGTTAATAATAATTCAATTACACAATTACACATACACACACAAAAGGTATATTTCATACTGAAGCAAATACGCGAAGCTTGTGGTGCAACGAAACAGTTATATTAACACTGCTCGGATCGACGCTGCAAAACTTGTGTCACAGATCACGTTGTATCTAAGAAATATCCTTCTCGTCTTTAACCTGCATCCTCTCTTTTCGTCTCTTCTTTTGTTTTCTTCCTTCCTTCCTTCCTTCCTTCCTTCCTTTCTTTTTCCCACCCTTTTTCCTCGAATCGTAGAAATAAACGCAGCCATTGTCCAACTAAATGAAACAAGACTCGAAATCCCCTCTCTTAATCAGTATCATTACGTGGCTCTCTGCTAAGCCGCTTTATTCCCAGCGCATATCGTCAAGACTCTCGTCCACGATCCGAAGGAAATACCCGCGCGCCTCGCCTTCGTAAGACGACGCCGTTTCCGCTTCTCGTTTCCATACCGGCCGAGGGAATTAATTGCGACGACCGTGTCTTAATTGATAACGAACAGCGTTAAGTTCTCGCGTAATGTCCTTCCCGAAAGCGAGACGAGGGACGCGCGAATCAATGGAAAAGGCGATGGAGGGTCAAAAGAGACGGAGTAAGATGCTCGTCTCCAGCCAGTCCAGACTAACGGCCGACCGTGGAAGCACAAGAGGTGAAATAATGCCGACCACGAAGCCGTATTTGCATTAGCTATTCGTTTGACCCTAAAAACTGTCGCAATTGCACTGGCGACTGCTCGTAAAGCCAAGCTATGTTTCGAGGGAATCGTAGCTATGCTCGAAATCTGAAACTCGACTCGAGATGGGCCCCGAATTCTCGCGATTCTGTGATTGGGAGACGAGATTCGTTGGTAGATTCTTGCAACGCGAGGATCTAAAGATTAAAATTAAGACACTTAGCTCAGTGTACACACACTGTAATATATAAATTATATACACAGTTTCAAAAACTGAGGAATTATTTGCCTGATAGTGTGCAGGTACTTTTCGCAGTAATTATTATCTACGTTACTGTTTGTATTGTATTTTAATTCATTATATAGACTGTCCAATTATGTCGTACTATATCGTTAATTATATATTAAACCCAACGTGTAGCGTTACAATTTTACCATTTATGGTTTATAATTAATCACTCGAATATGAATATTGCATTCTATTGGCGAATATTACCGCAGAAAGAGAGTTGCACTTTCATCCTACTCTCCATCGATGATTTTTGCAAGCTGCTATTGATAGAAGCAGCACCATTTAGACGTGCCAAGCGTCCTAATATATCGGCGCTTCCTTTTAGAATTAGATATCCTTAAAGTTAAACCAATTTCGTAGCATTAAATCGATTAGTAAAACGAAAGTTTCGGTTGAAATAGCTTCAATGAAAAAATGACGAACGCTGCTAAATTTTCGATCTTTGAAATCAACCTCATCGTTAATTTAATCAACTCGAAGAGGATTTCGAGTTTCCTCGTGAATTAAGATAGTCCGCAAAGCTACGTAACATGGCGATATCCCAAAGCAAGTCAGACACAATGTAATCAAGGATATCTCGCTGTGAGCAGTAAAACGCTGAATTACATGCATCATGCACGGCATAAAAATCCACGGAAGGAAGTATTCATACGACTCACCCCATAAATCGATACTTCGTGGAACGCTGGAGTCGTAGGTGCCTGGCAGAGAAAAAGAAGATGGTCGGTCACGGACGTTCCACGGGGTCAATCCTTTCGTTTCGTCGATCGCGTGTCTTCGGTGTGTCTCGACATGACGAATACGCCACGGCTGGTCGCACAATGTATCAGATTTTACGAGCGGCCACCTAGAAAAAGAAAAACGAACGAAAGAGACGACTGTGACAGAGGAAAGAAAGAACGAACGAGAGAAGTTGGAACGAAAATGGGGCGAAAAGGGGTGAAAGAGGTGAAAGAGGTGAAGGACCAAAGAGCAGCGACCGCGAGGGCAGATTTTATTACGTTATTTTGTTAATGCACTCGAAGGCTGGTGATCCGCGCGCCTCCAATGCGCCACGAAAAAAATATTATGTCTTTACGATCAGAAAATCAACCATGAAAACCTTTTATGCCTTCCTTCTTCGGGTTCGTTTGCAAAATTTCACCTATGCAAGATCTCGTCCTCGGAACGAGCAACGAAACTCCTTAAACGAGGTTGATAACAATGAGGGAAGATCATAGCGGTGTAAGTAAAGATTTTGAGAATTTAAATTTAGTCACGTAGTGTAACTTTTAAAAGTATCACCTCTCTGATTTCATAATTAGATAACTTTTATCTTTGCTGCGATACGTTTTCATGACTCGAGGAAACGTACTAAACGTAGAGCATTAATTTATGAGAACTACGTTTGTAGGTGACTTTTAAATAAACTACTGGATTACTATAATATCTCGCACTACCGAAACTCGTTGGAATCGGATAGAATTCAATCATAAGCGGAATTAATATCCCATTTTTTTAAATTATAATTCAGCTATATCACTTTCGAATTTTCCACCTCATTGTCCGCGCTATTACATTATTAAATTCATTGATAAAAGAAAAGTTCCCGTCGTAAAAGGGTGGAAACGCGACCACAAAACGAAACCTTGAAAATAGTTCCTTTGGAGGAAGAAGTTAATAAACCGAGGCTAAGTAGAGATAGAGAAAATAACACACTGATAAGGAGAAAACATCGTGGCGGTTTGGTATAAATAGGAAGCGGCTAGTAAACGAACGAAGTCGTAAGCAGTTGCCTCACGTACGCAATTTTTGCCGCCGCCGACGATCCTTGCCCGAATATTACAAGCGCGGACGATTTAGCACGGCGACGAACACAACGGCGACTCCCGTTGCATGTTTACACGGGGAATCGTAGGGGTTGTTGCCGGAAAGGTTAATTTTAGTCGGCCACCACCGGCGACGCTTGAAATCGCGTGTCGTAGGCGCCAGGCGTCGCGTTCTCTCTTTGACGAAGGGATTTTCCAAATTTTGTTCGAAATTTAGTTCATTTCTATAAACATTGGCAGATTATTAGAAAACGGTATTTTGAATGATCGTTATAATATCATTTTTGTCATCGCTTAATCTTGTGTGCGATGGGACAGTTATGTTATCGTGCAAAGCCTAATTCGCTTTGTTTCTTTCTTTGTTAGGCGTTAGGGAATCTCAATGATCTATTCCAGCTATATGTAATTTACTTCTAAAAATATATAGAATTACGGTAATTATTTCTAATTGAATATTTAACTGTGATACAATCGCGATGAATTTTCTCTTAGAAAAATATTCGCAGAACGATTACATCTATTGTCACGATTTTAAAATTTAACAAGGGATAAAGATGTTAATTTCCCTTCTATTGAATTCAATGTAAAAAAGAGTATTTAAAAAGCTTCTTGATTATTCTTATAGCATCATCGACTTAGGTATCTAATGCTGAATATTCTCCCAATTCTCGGATCTCGAGATTTTTTCAGGCTTTCATCTTTACTACATAACATAAATATTCTTCGTATCATAAATAAGAGATTAATGTACTTAAAAAAATTATCGAAATTAAAGACTATAATAGAGATAAAAGATTTGAACGAATTGCGCGATAACGCGAGAAACTACTTTGCTCGGTTAAACTGTAAAATGCTCGAAAACTTTGATTTCAACGCCCGGAAGTCTTGATGGGAAGCTATTAAAGTTGCATATTTGGAGGAAACGCGACCAGTTTCTGACGAAAATGGTACCTTTACGATTCGTTTGTACCGAGAGGCTTTACGGATAGCATTCAGAGTCGGCATTGCCTTGTTGTCTCGAGGACCACCTCGTTTTACGAATGGTCTCGCGGAGGCAACGCGTATCTGTCAATAAATACGCCTCGAGATATTTTAACAGCGGCAATAATTTTCGTCGCATCATAAATCAGCGTGTACAGCCGCAATGTGTAAAGGGCGCACCCTCTTCCCTTCGTTCTTTTTCTTCGTCTTCTTTCTTACTTTTTCTTATTTCGTCTACGGTGGACTTTTGTCCCAAAAGTGCCCTGCAAACTAGTTTATGTCCATATAATACATTTTTTAAATTTATTTCATGCTTAGACTTGGAAACTCGATAGTAAATTAGACCGACAAACGTTCGTTTATTTACGTTCGTCTTCAATTTTTACAATTCGCAGTTAAGTAACCGTTACCGTTAAGTAATCTTTCCCTTTCTCGGTTGAAACTTTTGATATTATTGCACGAAATTACAAAATTGCGTAAAATAACCGCGCTCGTAATTTACATATTCGCTGCTACTGACGCATACGTTGCATCGATCCAATTGTCCAAGTAACGTTATTGCTTCGGCAGGTGTGTGTTTCTGTTTCGATTTTTTAATTTTTGCATGATTCTTCCACACGAGGAACGTGAGAATGAATAATCATGACACACTCGTGTAAGAAACAGAGAAATGAAAAATATGTAGGAGCCATAACACACGAAATCGTAAACTGAAAATTGCAAAGTTATGTTTTCGAGAATAAAATCATTCATACGCGTTTGCGTGACGATAATTTCGTTTTAACGAGCAATTTGGTGGAACGCTCAAACGAGCATATCGCTGGAAATGAAACACGCGTTCCTCTACGTTTGCTCCTCCGCAGTCATTTAACATTCCTAGAGGCGTACGTGTCGTATTGATTCAATGAATGTACGCGCGGCAGCCGTGACAGTAGTCTTGGTAAATTCCTTACCTGACTCACGGGAAGTACCTCTACGTCTTCTAGCCTATTTGCCGTGAGATAATATCGCGAGTAAATTGTTGCGCGGGTCGATCATATTTCAGAACTACCGTGAGCATTTCCACGTTGCTGATACGCCAACCTGGCGAATGTTCTCGCGATAAAACCGTACCATTGCATCGATAACAGGTACAGTAGCTATACGATTTCGTACCAAAACGTCAAACAAACGGCCCATAAGGTCTTTAAACTGCCATCTACGAACTGGTTAATTGCACGACATTTTTCATTTAAAAAAAAGCTTTACAATGGTAAGCAAAGAATTTCAGGATTTGTTTCGCTAAAGTAGCGTAAACTCTATGAATTGCCGTTTACAAACTAGTCGATTGCAGGATTTCTTTTTAATTAAAATCGAATCCCACGAGCTGCATACATATTAATTAATCGCAAGATTTTTATATAAAACGATATTTAACGTATTAGATATATTTAACAATCAGATAAATTTTATATATTTGACGATATATATGATAATTTTATATATGTAATTGGCCTCTGCAAAGTGATGAGTTCTAAAATATTTTCATTTAGGAACCGTATCCGTAAATTCTATACGCTGTGCTCTATAAATTAATGAATTTTGGAATTTTTCCACTCAGAACTGCGCTCTATAAACTACACTTCGCAAATTAATCAGTTTGATAATTCCTTAGAACCTAAACCACCCTCTGCAAACTTGTTCGGTTAAAAAGTATATTATAAAGAATAATCCTCTACAAATACCCTTTACACACTGATAGATTCCGCAATTTAGTAATAACAATCTAAACTCCAAACCCAGAAATTACGTTTACTAACGGAAATGAATTCACTGCCCAGAGATTCGAACAATCTCCGTCCATTCGCAACGACGAAACTTTTTATCTGTCGCCCAAGCAAGATTCTCGAGACCGAGACAGACTCTTTTCCGGCAGAATGACGATGGACTATTAAATTTATAAATCACCAGTCAACACAATTGGTCGCGCTCGCGGACATGTGACGGCGCATCAGTCACGTAACGGTTCAACCTAGTCTGGACCAGCAGAGCGAACGCGAAGGAGCGTACCAACGCGAATTAAGGGAAGCAAGGGTGACCAGTTCGTATACGAGTTTCGGCTGAGTTAATGGTTTTTCAACGAGCAGGAGACACGCGAGTGAAAGCGCCTCGTGAAAGATAATTCGACAGCCGTGAAAGCACGTGCACGCATCGTTAAGGAACCCGATTGCACACGCCTGTAAGTACCTGTAATCGAGGAGGAGGAGGAGGAGGAGAAGGAGAAGGATATACACGAGGAACATTTGACAAACTAATTCCTCGCGTTTATGTACGATCGTTCGCGATGATCATTGGGACACGCGACATCGTGTACATGGGAAAAGACGATACGTCATAGTTCTTCGGTGAAAAACGAATCGATTCTCAAGCACATACGTACGAAGCTGATACGCGAGGACAAGGAAGCAAGGTATGATACTTCGCGCGAAAGCAATTGCTTGGCGCAGGATCATCGCGTAATTAAATAATTTCATGTTGGATAACTTGTCTATACCTATCAGATTTCGTGTCGTTGTTCTGTTTATTAAATCTCTTCGGATTGAGTTAGATAATATAGTAAAATATCTGATTACACTCATCAAGAAAAAGGTAATTATGAAAGTTGAGACAGTGTACGAGAGAAATAAATAGACGGGTATAAATAATGGAGACGTGCTCCGTCTTCGTACTTATCAGACCTTGGTGTCGCTGTTCGTGTTTATTACATCTTTTATGGTGTTAGGGTAAAATAAATATCAAATATCTAACACGGTACGGTATTTGATTACCATCGCTAGAATAGAGATAGCAATGAAAATTAAAAGTATCTATGAAAAAAAAAATGAATATGGATGGATATGAATAACGTAAAAGAAGGTGAAATAGGTAAAAGATGCCCGCAGAACTAAATAACTTGGAAAGTAAACCTCAATCAATACATACAATCGATTCTACGCTTTGAAATGCCCTGTATATTGTATATATTTAGAGACTTTTGTTGAAATTCTCGTAGGGTAAAGTCGATTAAACTTGGACATTGAAAAGTGATGGGATTTCATCAGGGAGATTGCACGAAAGGGTACAACGTTTTAAATAATGTCGAAGCATAAAAAGAGATTGTCGCGGCAACGAAGGTAATATCGAGCGAGCCGATAAAGCATAACGAGCCGTGCTCCAACTCGACTCCCCCTTTTCCAATTTTTCAATTTCCATTTCACGTTTCCCACCGCGTTTTCCACGCGAAAGGACACGAAAAAAATCCGCAAAGCGGGTCACAAATTGCCCCGGCGGAAGCCGGGAAAGTGAGTCATATTTCCACGTACACGCGACGACCCCTTCGTTTCCGAGGATTGTACACGTTGAACAAAAATATCTTAGAACCCGTGCGGGCTGTTATAAACTACATTTACGTATGCATTTGACTTTTATATGCCACGAAATGAAGAACATGGAAATGCAACATATATTTAATATATACATTGGAAACCTCGGCAATTCGCAACTACAGCTCCAAAACTCGAGCGATATGTTCTTTTCGGTTTTGAAGCGAGATATAAGAAGTGTAATGTAATTCGAAGTGAAAGAAATCCTAAATCAAAAACATATGCCAGGAAAGCCTCGAAAAATATTCTTTCCTGAAATAAATGTATAAAGAATTACTGACATTTTATGATAATGTGATTACACGCTATATTGTATTATTTGTGGATTCTAACTTCTCATTAAAGAAGAATAAAGCATAAAGGAACATAGCTGTAACACAATAGTATCTTTCTTTATTTTTTAGCAAATTTATTTCATTCTTACGAAATAAAACATGGGATAGGAAATTATGAAATAGTTAGTAATACAAAGAAGCACTTAGAACATACCACCCTACAAAATTATTATGACTGACCTAATCTTAAAATCTTTCCACACAATGTATCTGGATTAAAAACAAACAAATTATTATGTGGTGTACCTTTTTGTGAAACTGTCTTAATTATTTCTTGACCCATAATACCTCCAACAATGGCACACACTGGACTAATTTGTGCGTATAAATCACCCCTGAATCAATAATAAATTTTACTATATAGCTTTTAATAGATTAAACGTTAAACTTTTTAAATATAACAATTTTTCTAATACATACTCGACTAAATGATTTATTTTATCCTCAAGATCGTACTTTTTAATAATTGCTGCAGCTTCAGCCGCAAAATCTTCAGAACCTCTTTCACTGGGCAATGGATCTTTGCCATACTTTTCACGATAATTGAGCATTACTAAAATAAGAATAGATAATGTAAAAGTGTCCTTACTATTATACTACTTACTTTTTCCAAAACACTTACTTAGTATCATATAATATATTTCTGAATCTTTAGGAAGAGAAGATTTTGTAATATTTAAAATTGATTTAAAAGGTACAAAAGTGTCCACATGTCTTTCAGTTACAACAATATTTTCAAATTTGTCCTTTTGCATAGGTTCATCGCTTTCCAAGATTTGTATTTTCTTTGTTTGTACTACATCTCTGTGAAATAAAATAACTCTTGCTTTTAATAACTTACATACATTAATAAAAACATTTCCAGAAACCTGATTTAGAAATCTACTTACTCTGCATATTCATGAGTCATTAAATCGGCAAAAGTATAACCTAGCGATCCCCATACATCTCCACTAAAGAACTTAGTATTATGTTTTCTACATGCCTCGTTAATCCTCTTTATTTGCGTTATAGTACACTGTGTTGCACAGACTACATTAAATTTGCTAAAATACTTATCTGGTTTATCGTCTACATTAGATGTATCTGCTTCTACGTTAACCATAGGGTTCAGACTTTGTGCTCTCTGCACAGATGCTTCAGCCCTCTATGAACATGATTTTCATATAAATAATATACCTTCCTGTATATCTGAAGTTGTTTACCTACATTTTTTCCAAGTAATTCTCTAGGTGCTAAAAATTGTGAGCACCGGTCCTCGACTGTTACATTTCTATGATCCAAAAATGTAATTGCTTTAACACCTGCTAAAATGATGTTTTTTGCTATTTCTGCTCCATATCCATTTAGGCCTATTAATAAAATTTTCGCCTCTCGTAACCTATAATTGTTTAATATTACACATCAACTCAAAAACACATATAAATCGAATGTTCATATCCCGGTAATTAAGTATATATTGCTAATGTATTTCTTAGTTAATTGTATAAAACAATAACTTATATTGTATTTTGAAACTTCAGAAATTTTAGGTTAGGTTGTATTTTACTTGCCGTTTCTGTGATTCTAAACCCCATAATCGAATTTGTCTATCGTATAATTCAGCTTCATGGTCTGTTAGTTCTACATTTTGGCTTTTGTCTCCAACCATGTTCAAAAACGTGATTTAATACTTGAAAATCTACTACCGCCAAAATCACGATCTAAAATTTCGCCGACGTTTACGTCTCGTACAATGCAGCCAACGTAACGATATATTAATTCAAATAATAGGAACAGGCGACAATCATTCATTACTCAATATATTATAATACTTGATGTAATTGATTTACCCAACAAAATTTTCTTTGTTAACACTATACGTTCGAAATATAACGCAATAAATAACATATTCCATACATACTTAAACGATATATATAATATTTAGGTTGGTCGAACTGATGATCAAATGATTGGAGGGCGTTAAATGGTTTCTACGACTGTTATGTGTGTGTTTCGTTTGTTCGTTTAGAATGTTTTACTTGAAACAAAACAGAAACAAGCTTTCCACGTGACAACACGCTTGACAAGGCAAGACTAGCTAGCTTCGAAAATGTAAACATCTTGCAAGTATAATTTTCAAGGTTTAGATTAGTAGTCATAAGTAGGGAAATGTAGCAAATATACCAATTTAATATGATATCTGCTGTTTTACATATATTTTTAAAAGCATTTACATTCCATGGAAATCTAAAATAAATGTTGCTAGAGTTTTAAATCATTACTCAATAGTACATTCATCGAAATAATTATTTATAAACAAACCAAACACCTTTCTACTAGCGCCCTCATAAGTCGGTAATAAAAGTTGAAAAACATATTTATTTCAAAAAATTGCACATGACACAGTGTACAAAATACACTTAAAAATGCTTGATATCGAATTTCATTATAAACATTTTTAATTGCATTAAAATTACTTGTTGCATGTTTTTAATTGACTTTTTTATAAGAGTAATCTCGGATTTATATGCGTTTGATAACAAGTTTATCTGAAAGCCAAATCTAAAGTCATTACAATTAATACATGAAAATAATTGTTTTTAATATATTATAGATAAGAGGTGCAATCAGAGGTGTTTCTATAACTTATCGTTGACCTTATGACCGGAATATTGTGAAAGCAGATCACTGCAAAACATTATTAACTACAGAGAAATAAGCTGACCTTCCTCTTTATTATTCCTAATATTTTAAGAGTTAAATGTTAAATTAAGTTAATTTTTTTTTTGCATAATTTCTTTTATAAAAACTAACTAACGATTTCTTTCTCTGTATCTTTCTTTCTTTAGAAAATAAATATCTGGGCTGTAAAGTATAATGAAAAACTATTCTAGAAGATATGAATATGCCTGAGGATGAGTATGTAGAGAAAACATTTATATATAAATTTCCAACATGTACTACAAACCAAGAATATGTATTGGAGGTTCCATTAAAGATACCTTATCGTGGAAATGTCAAGGAACTTATGCACCGTATAATGTCATCTTTTAAATTGCCATGCTATGTGGAACTAGACCTATTGGAATCATTGGAGCATACTATTAAAACATTAACATTAGAATTTTATGATGAGAAAGCAGAAAAGGCTCTTGAAAATGCAAAATCTGGGACCTTAGATATTGAAGATATTATAAGAAACTGGGAAAAGATCTATAAACAAAAAACAGTAGAATATGCTGATCCTATTGGAACAACGGATGAAGAATTGTTTGCTGTTGCATATCATAGATTGGTACACTCTCCATCATTAGAGCCTATCCTTCAAGCGGAACATAAACATGGAAGAGAAGTAACTGAAGTTATTCAGATGAGGGATTCCCAGTATGAACAACTTACTCAAAAGTTAGTAGCAATATTGTATTATGTTGTACAGAATGCTTTGTACATATTATTTTTTACGTTCTTCTGTTTATATATTACGCTACAAGATAAAGACCAGATTCATATACTAATATCTATTTATATTACACACAGCAGTTCATGTAATATAAATTATCACTTGCATTGACCTTTCATGTAGATTATTAACAGCTTCAATATAAGTCAACAGTAATTTTTTTATAATTGAACCTTGCACTCTATGCTCCCTATTTCCGGACTATATCTTTTGATTATGATGATAGTGATATGCACGAATGTCATTTACAGAATATAAAAAAACTGAAATGCACTTAACTCATCTCTATCTAACATAAATAAAAGTAGAGCTCCAATTAAAATTTTCTGACATTTTAATACTTTTGTTTTGACCTGTAATTGTACAAATACAAATGATCCAATATTGATTTTTAAACTCAAATAACTCGTGTTTATTCCATGAATGCATGAAAAAAAGAAAAGAACAGAGAAACATCAGAAAAATGAATTTTAGGCAGACTGAAGAGATGCGAGTCGCTGTAGAAGCTCTCGAAGCTGGCTCTACCGAAAAATCTATAAACGAAATGGCGGGACGACATTTTGAGGAACAAAGTTTATTGCAAGGTCACTGGGGATCAAGAGTTGACGCACTGAAATTAGAACAAAGGCGACAATATCGTAACTGGATCATGAGGTTACTCGAAGAGCAGCAGACTAACATGTTGCCGACTCCAGTGTACGTATATATATAAATTTAACAAATAGACATGCGATATGGGTTTGGTAGTTATAGATTATATGACTATTTAGGGGTTCTCCAATTCTGACGATGCCACCGATACGACCGGCGTTAGACAATTTTGTTCACAGCGAAGAGAAGAACACGGCTGAATATCCTATCTTGGAAGAAAGTTTCACTATACATTTGGGTTCCCAGATGAAACAGATGCACAATATACGTATACTGACAGGCGATGTTTTAGATTTTTGTAGAACAAAAAAGAGCGAGTCTGGGTTGGTAAATTAGAAAAAACAGAAACAAAAAAGAGACACTACGATTACCTTGTATTTAAATTCAGTTTGAAAAAAAGCATTTCGTTTCTTTTAAAATAGAATGGATCCAACGCCTCAAAGACTACAGACTGCTCTTGGATTATATTCTAATGATTTGTGTGGATTAGTATTGTTGAGCGACAATCATTTAGGAAGTTATTCGGGAATAACCAAAGGTATCACGTTATTTTGTTGAGCACTAAATTAACAAGTGCTATTGTTCGATTATACATATCTTATTAACAATTAAATTTTCTTTTAGAATTATGTTCAATATGTCAATTAACGACAGAGTTTCATTTCCCACCAATCGATGAACAACTAGAAAAAATACGAGAGGATGTGAAGGATGCTGTTGCCTGGAGGCAAGCGCATCACAAAGAAGGAAACGATTCACAAGTACGTAAAAGTAAACTAAAAAGAAATTAGATATTGATATCTCATCCAATTTAGTCTAAATGCATCTTTTTTCTGCAGACAAAAAGATCAACGGGCAGCAAAAGTTTACAGACAGGCGATGTTTATATTACGAGGCATTCAAATTTAGCACAAGTTCATGTAATTTTCCACATGGTAGTAAATGATTCATTGCGATCTGGTGAGTAATAAATATGTATTTATTTCGCTACAGATGCTTCATGTTGATAAGAGTTTTACTTAATTTGCAGGCGATATCAATTCGAGGCACCCGGCCATTTTAGGATTACGAAATATTTTAAAAACTGCTTGTTGCAACGATGTAACCACACTAACTATTCCAATACTTCTTGTTCATGAAATGTCGGAGGTATATTTCACTTAAACAAAATAATCTCTGTACTAATACTTTATTGAGTATATTATCTAATTGAGAGATATTATTTGAGAAATATTATCTAATTATAGTAAATGATTAATAATATTAAATTATAAATCTTATTTTATTATTCTAGGATATGACTGTTGCGTGGTGTACAAAGAGAGCAGAATTAGTTTTCAAATGTGTAAAAGGGTTCATGATAGAAATGGCATCTTGGGGTGGTGCTGAATTGAAGAATCTGCAATTTCTAGTACCAAAGGTGATTTAATTTGGATCCAAAAGATGCAATACAACAAATGATAGTTCTATCTAATTAACAACTTTTTTATCAAATATTTGTATTTTCTAGGGAATGTCAGAGGAAGTATTTGGTACCCTAGCTACAATGTTACCGAGCATATTCAGAGTATCGAATCCATTGGTGTTCAAAGCGACAAGTACACCTCAAACTCCAAAAAAGTGAACGACCCTCTTGCCACTGTTATTGTACACGCGTCGAAAATATTAAAGTATTTGTTGTTATATATACGTATATCATACATCTTGACGGCAATAATTCATCGCTGGCGCGAATACTATATAAGATATGCCCGAATCTCGACAAACTGTTTCATTTATATTATATTTACATAATTGATTTTCCAAGATAGATTTTCCAATCGATAGCCAATATCTGTACGTTCGTCGTACGCCAGACTTCCCTAATAAACTGTATTAACTTTTCAACGATTAAAATTCTAACTCGATCATCTTACATAATATATTTAAAGTTGATACTTAAGTAAAATAAAAGACACGATGGTCTAAACGTACAATCTCTGACAAATCAACCCATTAAGTGGTATTACATATGTCTCTAATTACAACAATTTGTAATACCCTAGTAAAAGAGATATTGAATCTTATCTTATCCGTCTTTAGTATCACACTCTCAAGATGAAAAAAAAATGTACATTGCAGATATAAGATTTAAAATTGGAAGGAGAAAAAGAAAAAGTAAAAATCACCAAAAGATGAGTCGTATCACAGGCATGAAACAAAAAGCATTCAACTTTATATTAATTGCAATAAAACTATAGCGCTACGTATTATCGTAGCCTACATGCTTGGTGGAGCCAACTTTATCGCGACGTTGGGAGTTAACCAGATATGCTTCAACGTTTCCGTCGACTGTCTAATAATTAGTCGTGCATTCGAGTACAATGATATTAATGGTGCATCGTCATATGCCAACCATTCCTGTTTCTTTTCTCTACCTCCATCCGATATTTTTTCTTTTAATTGCCCCGCGTTTAATGGCAATAAGTTTTGTCGCGCGATATCGTAGTGCGAATATAAATTAATTGAAAAAACACGCGATTAATGGGAAGAAAAAAGCAAACGCAGGCCAGACCATAAGAGCGGATCGGGGACGTAATCTCGCTTTATCGAAAAAGTGGTGCGTTAGCCTTTCGGATTCTGAACTGTTCGAGAACGGATTAACACGATGCGCGCCCCGTGAATCCATTCGAAAGGACATTTGAAGAATTTTTTTTACATTTCACGTTCGCCGGCGGCGATGTGCAAGTTTAATAAACGTGACCATGGAAACTTGATAGAAAAATTGAAAAGAAATTGAAAATTCAAAAAGAAACTCAATGGCAAATTTTGACTGAAACATCGAATGAAAAGTGTATAAATATTAATAGATGTAATAATATCGTGAGAAGGATTCGACCGAATTCAAATTTTAAGGAACACGATACTTATATTTTATCATTGGCAACAAACTAAAAATTATTACTGAGAATTACCACGAAGAATTAAATAATTCGAAAGTTTTTCGTAATAATTATCGATTAATCTCGTAGTAATTATCGACCTGACTCTTTTTTATTTGCAACTAAATTTATTGCAAGCCGAGTTTATAATTTATATGATGTGAAGAAAATTAAGTCATTTATAAGTTGTGTAAGAAAGTTAAAAGTTAAAGTACAAGTAAAGTAATAAAATAATCAAATAAATAACATTCTAAAGTATAATGAAGTATAAGTGGTTCGAATATCGCCGAAAGATTTCCATAAAGCAATAAAGCTTATAAAATACGGCGCGAAAAAGAGGGAAATCGGTCAAGCAACTGCATCAGGATGTTGAGGCCCCTCCTGATCCCCTCTTAATTCGGCACTGTAATCATGAGCAGAGTATGCCGCGGATGAATTCGTTGCCATTCCATCGGATCGTTGTGTGAGAGGCATAGTTGAAACTAGACGGTCCCGACGTGATCCATTTAAACGAAATCAAAATTCCATCACGTCTATCTGTGTACCACATATTCATCCACCACCTGGACAATGTGGCTCAGGGCTATCACAATCCTCGTTTTAATCGCTTCCACGACCTCGAAGAAATTGGTGGGTCTATACACGCGACGTTTTGACACTTGATCTGATAACGATTCGCGAGCCGTTTGGTGACATTTCTTTTTAATTTCGTTCCCCAAATCGCTTGTTTACACAACTTTTTTACTTATTCATTGTGTACGATACGTAGTAATTTTGAATTTTGAATTGTACGTTGTTCGTTGTTATAATATTTGTATGTGGCGCCAATAACGGTTTTACTGGTCGTTTGATGATAATTTAAATAATTACGTATAGAGGATTATGTATTACATTGCATCGTATCACGATAGGCCGCGATTTTTGAAATTGTAATGGCACTTACTGTGACGTAACGACGCGCCAAAATTTGTTTCCTCGCATCTCTTAAAATTGGCGCGAATGACACACGCAGGAACAATGTCGAAGTTTTCCGTTTATTTTTCTCCTCGCTTCATGCAGGAATATTGTCTCTTTGAAATCTTATTTCTCTTTCTCTGCTCATCGCAGGTGGATCTGTCCGAGCGTGGTTTGAAGAAAGAAGACTTTTTCATGAAGATTCAGTCACAGATTAATCTGCAAGAAGTTACCGATCTCATCCTAAGGAAGAACGAATTTGACAGTTTCCTTGACTGTTCTACTAACCTCGCGAATTTGGAAATATTGGATCTGTCGCAGAATCATCTTCAAAGGTTTTTCTTCCTTTGCAAAGACGAGTATAATTTACGAGTATTAAACGTCAGCCATAACAAACTTGAATATATCGACGACAATGCCTTCAACGATCGAATCCCGAAGCTCAAGATACTCGATCTCTCGTCGAATAAACTATCTATCGTTAACGAAACTATGTTGGAGCATTTCAAAGTAATTGTCTCTTATCTTATAATATACAAGTTAAAAAATGAACATACTGTAAACGATTCGTGTCTTTTAGATTTTGGAATATCTTACGTTAGCCAACAATCCGATCAACGACGGAATCCATGAAAACGCTTTCTGGAACTTAAAGGCGCTGCGATATTTGAATTTGAGCAACGTATCGTCGTCGTATTTCTCCACGGAGTTTTTCAAAACGCTAACTAACTTATCTACCCTAGATTTATCGATGAATCCCATCAGTAGGGTTCCATCGCTACCAGTCAATCTAGAAGAGCTCGACTTGTCCAACACTCATATATCACGATTACGAGACGTTTATTTGCCTCGGTTACGAGAATTGAAACTGAATAATATGCAAAATCTGCGAGAGTTATTACTTAATGATTTCGAAAACTTGACCAGTTTAGAAATACTGTCTTTAGATGGTTCGAGAACATTAACGTCCTTAAAAATGATCCCATATAACGATCGTCTTCTACCACGACTGCAACGGCTCTCGGTAAGCAACTGCGGACTGAGAACCTTGGATTACAACCTCATGTCGATAATAAAGAGAACACCGATTTTGAGCTTCGAGAACAATCCTTGGCATTGCGACTGTAAAATGCAGTGGCTAAATATGTTAAACGCTACGAAGGCTCTTAGTCGACAAATTAAGTAAGTAAAATCTGCCGCACACTCTGCGTAAACTTTTCATCGAATAACAGCCGATAGCATTGAAGCATCGAGCGGCAAATAACAAAGGCTTTTTCGAATTTAGTATAGATGTCTCTGCTACTACTAAAATTATTTTTTTATTAATCTTTCAACGCATTTACATGCTACTTAAGCTAATAGTCTGCTATAATATTCGATACCTTATCACATATATGGAAAATTATTTTCCTTCATCCACCTAACATATTTAAAACCCAGTAAGAAGACCCAAAGAAACCCAAAAGATATTTTTCTTTACTATGATGGAACCTCCTTTATCTAAATTTATCAGAGTATAAACAATCGATATAATTGGAGTTCGTCAATCATTCTATCTATTATTTTTCATTCGCGCGATATAGCTCGTCTTATAATAATAGCTCGCGTTTAAATTGTCTAAAATTTCGTTTCGATGAATCGAGTTTATACAGAAAATACAACTGCTTCGTCTCTGTCACAGGTGCAGAACTCCTGAACAACATTCCAATAGACAGCTAAGCGAGATACCAAGTCACGAGCTGGAATGCGAGGACGATGCAACGATGTTACATCCAGTGTTGTGGGCCTGCATTTTTATATTGGTCGTGGCAATTGTCTTGGCTACGGGCTTTTTCCTGTTGAGACGACCGCTCGGTCACTGGGACATCAGGCGAAAGAACCGGGACACGGTCACCTATACGAACGTCGACGAGTCCTCGAACGATTTGGTGAGAATCCTGGCGGCCAATGAAACGGTCGAACGAAACGACGAGTGAATGAACACGGAACAACGATATACTAGAAATGTATTAACTTAGGATAAGCGATACAGTTTCTCGACGAAGGAACAAGACGATAGCTAGGAACTAGGTCTGGTTCCGTAGCCACGAATCTAACCGAGTTCCGAACAAAATAACGTAGAGGATGTTTCAAGATTGGGAAGTCATTTTAATGACGGTTGAAGAATGATTTTATATATAGGGTTTGAAAGTAAGGAGGAGTGGTAATTTCTTACGCAAAAACAAATGTTGCAAATTTTTGCAACAAAAGATTCTCAAAGAAATCAATCTTCGATATGTAATTAAGTACTGTACATTGCTGGTAAATTGGCCAATAAGAGCCGCATTTCTTCCGAATGCCAACCAACCAACAACGTGCAATTGTGTAATTGTAAGATACGGTTATTGTTTTTTGCGAAATCTGGCCACGCAATTTTTACGAGTTATTGGATCCGAAAAGGCAGAAAGAGAAATTCGATTAACGACTATCTGAGCCATGTAAATGCGCATACGTATGCAGCCAAAAGTTTGCACGAAACAAACTTTATCCTGCGCTCTTAATTTATCTTTGCATGAAGAACCAATCGTCTGTACAATACGTTCATGTTGAAAATGATATACAAAGCTGGTATCTAAAACCTAGCATAAGAAGCTTAAGTTGCAGAAGCTAATCTAATCCACAGGAATATATCAATTTGAAGGCGTCGAAGTATGAATCGCACGTATCGTTGATGTTTTGAACATTTTGTACAGATATCGATATCTTGGCGAGAAAGTTCGCGAACTTTTATTGATTAACGCTTGTTTCTCGTTGCCCGATAAAATTTCATCGATCATCGAACGTCGCCAATGTTGAAACATCCTCTACAGCTAATTTTCTATGCCTTTCTATGTATAACGTGAAACAGGAAACGACGAGGAATTAACGATGTCTTCATATATAAATAGATTTAACGAGTAACATTGTACAGCGGGTGAGCATCAATAGGCTTTGTATCGAATCGCCACGCGTCGAAACGCGGAAAAACGAGCCGTAAATACAGGAGGCAACGTACAGCCCGATTCTGGCGCATCCCTTGAACCTCGAAACACCGTAGCAACGTCGAGTGCACGGGCATCGCCTGGAGTGGCACAGCCAACAATGTGGGACTTCTTTGTGAATCGAATAAAACGTCTTTTTGTCGGCACGTATCGTCGTATTTTTCGAAACCCTTTACCGCGCCTCTTCTCATCGATTTCGAAACGAAATGTCCGCGGTACAAAAGAGAATGGATACAAAGCAGTGGATGGCTCATTTCCTCTGAAAGATCCTTCGCGATGGTAGCCGCGCTCTCCAACATGATTCCACGCATCGACGAATTCGCGTATATTCTCTTTTTGTTCAAATACTAATTGAGATTCTATGGGGTTACTTCCCCTTTGCCGGCAATTCGGGCCGAAGAATATTTTTTATACGATGTGCTTTTAAGTCAGCACGGAAATAAAAAGAAAGAGTCGAGCACTCTGTTCTGTTCTCGTTTAAAGAAAGATCGAAGAATCGAAGAAGCTGGTAGCGTCGGATTTAGTTAATTGCATGTTCGATGATGTAAAAGTTCACGATCATGAAAACTAATATACCGATACCAGATTCAACAAGTAAAACAGAGAATCAATAATATCACTGATAGAATTTATTGCGCAGCCTGATAGTATACACGAGTAAGAAAATTCTGAAAGAATGATACCGATAATTATAGCGTTAAACTTACGCCAAGTCCAATTATATACAAATTTTTAAACCTAGAAAGTTATACTGGTGTTAGATTCGAGAAGAAGATCAGAGCGTTAAGATCATTTGTTTTGTTACGTAAAGTAGAAGAGTAAGAAAGATGGTAATCTTTCAAGAAAATATTGGGTTGGCAACTAAGTGAGTGCGGATTTTGTCAATATCACCTATTGACAAAATCCGCAATCACTTAGTTGCCAACCCAATACTACTATTATATACAATTATAGTATCATATTTATTCAATGTTGAAGCGCGTAAAAGTTTTCAAATACAAAAAGTGTATTATACGGATATATAAATTTGTATGGGAAAACAGAAGAACGAAGATGATGGATACAGTTTGTTGTAGAAATTACGAACGAAGCGAAAAATTCGACGACATCAGGGTTCATCTTGTTAAATACAGAAAATGTGTTGAAGACGTGCACTTTGTTCCAAAAGGGAGTGCGATATTGGCGTGGCAGAGGACGAGCGAGCAAATGGTGCTATGAAGATCGTCAGTTTCCATGACGTGCATCGTGATCGCGTGCGATGTAGCGATCAGCCTTTGTACCGAAGTATGATCTTCCTACGGGAAGCCTATTGGGTTACGGGCCACGGACGGAGAGCCTTCCATATGGAAGAGCACATTACCCTAAGAGCGAAGTATGGTCAATGAGAAAACCGTGACGTATGTTACGTATTTTAACGCTGTCAAATTCAAGTCGGAGAATTAAGAAATTAATTCTCCTTTCTAAGAGTTGAGAATTATTAGCTCTTTTAATTTTTAACCGTTCTAATCTCTGTGTTCTAACAATTAATAATTTTCCTTCCTTTATATTCCAAACGAAACTCATTCTAGCAAAAGCCATTCGAGATACGAATTTCGTAGACTTTAACGTCACGCGAATTCTATTACACGATTACACGATTCGCTGAAGCTACGTGAAATGTTAAGCACTTTACGTGAATGTTTGCCACGGTGAATATCGTTCTGATTGAGTATCTCGAAGAGATACGGAGGAAAAATGAAGAAATCGTAACAGATACTAATTTTGCATGCTTCAACGTGTAAAATTAGCCCGAACGGCTACATAGTTGATAGTAGCTATCAAAATTCCGATATCCACGTGGATTTCTTTTTATTGACAGATGATATTACCAGTGGATAATGACCGGATTCTCTTTTTAATTAATTTGCTTTCGTTTATCGAAATATACACATGCATTCCAATATCTAAGCAAAAAGAGAAAATTCTCTCTCTCCACGTATAGTACCTTTGCCGTGACTGATACGTACGAGCCGTTTAATGCAAAAGTGATACAAGTGAAGAAGGTTGATCAGTGAACAACGAGGGATAAAGTAAATATTCTGCGATGGACCGAGCGAGCGATTCTCGCTTGTTCCGCTAACTCCATCGGCAAATTAACGAACATATACTTACGCCATTTCTGCACAAAGCAGAATGAAATTTACTCTTTCGAGATGCGGTGTTGGATCAAATGGGCAAAAAATTGACTTACGCCACTTTTGCATGGAACGGCTCGTATGAATACGTATCACGGTGATTCAATCGTTTTGTATGCGTAGATTCTGAATAATGCTGCAGCGACTGTCGCGTTTTTGGCTTTTGTTTTTGGCGTATTTCATTGAAAAACCCCAAAGAGAATAAAACGCTGATTAACATATATTTGATAAAAAAAAAGGTACGAATGAGGGATAACTAACGCGTTAATATTATTAATAATCTCAATTATTAATTATACGTTATTCGATCGTTGTGCTTTCTTTATAAATTTACCAATCTAAATACACTAAGCTAAAGGAATAAAGAACCATCAATTGCATTACAGTTTACGGCCGCGTGAAAATCGACGAACCGAGTTACGGGTGGTTCGATCGGACGAAAAGCAAGACGAGATCGGGGGCCCGGCTCGATTATACCGATCCGCGCTCAATGGGACATTGTGGTACTCCTTTTTGGATATTCCACAGCGAGATGGTCGGGACCGGACGAGGATGCTGCAAGTTTTGCGCGGCAATATCGAGTGTCCGTAATTCGAGATCGAATCCGTGCGAGCCAATTTGGCGAGCCAGCGGAAAAATAATACACTGCCTACCAGCGTCGGAGGCACGGGATGTCGCGAGTAGCGCGGAGAAGCGAATTTTAACGGTCAACGTAAAACACGTGGGTAGCCCAGGTCCCGGGGTATCGGGAATATCGTGTTTCCGGCACAAGTAAACACGAGATCCTCCCTTAAGACGCCTCGATAGCCCTGCCGATATTTTCGATGGAAAACGAAGCAAAAAATAAAGGGAGGAAGCGAAGAAAAGAAGAATAAAATTGGTCGACGTCGTGGATTAAAAAGGTAACAAATTTTGCGAAGAAGCGAAGATCAACCCGTTGACGATCCACACATTTTTAACACATTCAACGTTACTATTTTCTCTAAGCGGAATTACAGTTTTTCGACTGCATTTGTTTCGTTCTACCAACGCATACGGAAAGAGAGAAGCGGATGTGTACCAGTTGATATTTCATTGGTTCAATTGCAATTTCGTTTATCGTTGCCAGTTTAAATCTCTTCCCTGTGTATATGAAACATTAAACAGTAACCACCGACGGATTTACGAACTATATAAATTTTTATTCCTAAGCGAAGTCTTTTTTTCCGATTGAATCGTACATGGCACAGGCTCTGGCTACATTTTACATGATTTTCGTCTATTATTGCACGCAGATTTTCATTCAAATGGTTCGCACTTGTCTGTACTTCTCGTTCACTGCTTCGTTACCGCGAAATATCCAAATTTAGAAAGAACGACGATAAATTAATAATGCGCTGAGATTAACGAAACACGGTCACACGATGTCCGAAATTAAGCATGCTACGTATAGTATGATTTGAAGTTTTAAAGGAAGTTTTAAAGAGAAGGTAAATTGGAAGGAAAGAAAAAGCGGATGACTGGTGGATGGAACAGCGATTAAACGATTCCTTCGATTTCGTTTTATTCGACATGAATCTCGGACGTATATAGAAGGCTAATGAAACGCGTACACGGCTTACTTAGCACTCGGTGAAACGTATTTTCGAAATATCACACTTTCCATTACGATTCGTTAAGCCGGTGCTCTTGCATTAACTAAGCTGACCTGCTAATTACCGTACCTCCGATAGTTCGCCCGTTTCCTTTCTGCTCTCGTTTCCCGCCGGCCTCCCGTTTCCTCCGACATTCCGCCTACTGTTTGAAACGGCCCGAGGCCGCCGGAAACGCGGAAAAAAAGGAGCCGCCGCGACGGCTTCAAACTCGGCGCAGCTTCGAACGCAACCAGAGATGCCGATCTCGTTGGCGTAATTTCGTTCTCATTTTTTTACTATTCCATCCTTCGCGTGGTGGGACTGGTGAAAAAACGAAGGATCTTGTAGTAAACGTAGATCGACGATTTTGAATATTCATGTTCATTCGGTTCGTGATCGTTTTATTTGTACGTGGCAAATTGTTTTACGGCGATCTAAAGGATTTTGTGGCAGATACACGGGGCGGCTATTCATTTTTCGTTTCTTCGCCTCTTCTTCGGTTTCATTAATCATAAATGATTGGATTACAAACATGATAAGCGAACGTATAAACGTAAGTGTATAAAATACACTTAAAAGTGGTAAAAGAAGAATTACGAGTTAGAGTCAGTATCATCGTAGTATGATTAATTATGTTCGGTCTGCGTAGAATTACATTCGTGAACAGCCTATATTTCCCTCTTAAACCTAATCGACTGTTTTTCTTGATACACTTCTCTCGTATATAACACATTTTCGCCGAAATTAATACTTTCGCCAGCTAACTAAAATTCCCGAAAATATGCCGAAACGCAGTAGCATGATCTATCGCGCGATATAACTTGATCGATTTCGTCCAACACCTAAAATTCCTATAGTAAAATCAAATTATCGTCCAGCAAAATATATTTCACGAGAAACTGTCTCACCCTGTACGAGCCAACCTGACGTAGGCAAAAATTCTCGTGTCGACTCGGAAAGTTTCGTCGTAAAAGGGAAAGATAAACGTTAGGGAATCGTCGACGATGCGATAGCCGATGGACAAAAACGAGAACGCGACGAAACACGGGTGTCGAGGGTCGGAAATCAGGGCTGCTCTCCTTTTGGCGAACAGAAGAAAAGAGTAGAACCGCGCACAGGGCTGGTTTAGTGTGCGGCGATTTTTGGCGTTCCGGGGCTTTATCTGATTAAAGCAACATAGAAACACGGGGTTACGCGTGTAAGCTTGCCGGCCATCCATGGGGAACGGGTCGAACAAATGAATAATGAAAATAAAACCCACGATAGTATCGGTAAGCACCACGGGATTACATACGCATCAGCGCGCCCGCGATGAACTTACATTATGGAGTCCCCCGTAGAAGAGGGAAGAAGAGAAAGAGAAAGAGAAAGAGAGAGAGAGAGAGGCTCATGCACTTACACGCGTGCATAGGCGCGTGTTAAGCGCGTACGTTACGCATTTACGCGCGAACTCCATGATAGAAGAGAAAACAGACTTTTTCCATGGCCACGTTTTACCAAGCCCCTCGGAGATCTAGCACGGATTTAAACGGCAAATCAGGGGTTACATGGTTACCTATTGCTGTTACAAATGGCGCTTTTCCCTCGAGCAAGTTTATAACGAGGAAAAATCGGCTGGACGACGGTCGTAGAGCTTCCAGCAGGAAGCGCGATATCGCGTACATATTAATTTCACGTATAAGCGATAACGGAAGTTACGAAGTTACGGAGATTTTAGATGACGCTGCATACCGTTCCTTTTTTTTCTTTTTTAACTCTTGCAATATCGAGTCACACTCGTGGCTTGATAAAAGTAGATTTGTTTGTTTTGTTGGCGATAAAATTTCATTCGCGATGCCTGAATTTTGTTTCTGTTTTCCGACCAAGCTTTTACGTTTCTGTTTGCTGGATGAATACAATGGAAGCGTTCGCGACAGCAACCCTCTAACTGTTTCAAGCAACGCGACACTGCAATTATACAGAGAAAAGTTGTCGAAAGAGAAGCATTTAAAAAATTTCAAATTACACGGATACGGCTATTTCAAACGTATTTTTCATCGATACGAAAATACTTTGGAAAAATGCTTCTCGCAATCACGTGGCCGATACCTTTGCGAACCTCGTGTACGAGGCAGAGCCTCGCTTACGGTATAAATGTCGCGACTCTAATGGCCGAGTGCCTCCAGCTTTGCCGGATACTCCGATTATGCCAAGGTGTGAATTTACGAGGCTAGCAAATAGCTGGTTCCGAGTACAAAGGTAAAGTCTCGACGGGGGCAAGCCGCTTACGATCAATACCGTGATCCTTCGATCTCGGCTAGTCTCTCACGCCCTACGCTCCAAAGTGTCCATTCGATGGCGCACAATGCCAAATGGACGGAATATGCTTCTTAAATACCCAACGGGCACTTCTCCGGGATGAGAGGCTGCCTGAAGCTGCGGCAATTCAGGCCGAGGCACGTTCCAGCCGCGAAATAATATCGCAACGCGAATCGAATGGCAATTGGTCGAGACGCGACTCATCGTTCTACGTCAAATTTTCATTTTCCTACCTTTCGATTTCTCTATCGTGGAAATAACAGAAAATTTCTGCTCTTAAATCTAAACTAACTTACCAGAGGTATTTACATAATCGGATTTATAAGTAGACAAATACACGGATTTGTTAAAGGAAAGTTTTATCGACTTTAGTTTTTCGATAATAAATCTTACAGAACTGTTTCGTTGACGTGGATGATTATAATATATCATAATCGCTGACAACGAAGTCATCGTTGCACGTTACGAATGACTATGCTGATCAAACAGTACATTATCCGACGTAATCCAACAATATGGAAAGATCCGTTAATATTCATAAATCGTGTAATAAAGTCATAGAGAATGATAATGTAATATTGTATTTAGGTTTAATTCGTTACTTAATCGGTTGAAAGTTCGATTAACTGTTATCACGATATCCGACTACTTGCGCTTTCCTGCTCTTCGTATTAAAATTTCGGAAAACGCGATGTTACGATAAAATGCAAAATTCTTCGGATAATACGAAACTTTGAAGGTTGCATCGTTTTCGTATTCTTTAAATTCTTCCAGATGATTCTTGCGGGAAACGATAGAAAAAGAATAAATTACCTAAATGTCAACGCGACTTAATAAAAGCTGTCGTGATGCGAGATTCACGTCGTTGTTGTTAAAGCAGATAAACACAACGCGCTCCAAAGTTACAGAAGTACATATCGTGATGCGAAATTTCTCTTCGTGGCTATTTACGTATAAATAAATAAAGTTTTCGCAACCAGTGTAAGTACATAGGCGACCAATCAGGGAAATACAGTCGCGCTATAAATAGCTTTCAAAAGTGTATGATATTTAAGTATATAATATTTGCCGACCTAATATGAAACAGCGAAGGCGAAGAACGACTCGAATCACAACAGGTTGACACACCACTTTTTCTCGAAAGAGCGGAACGAACGTGTCGAACACCAAAACGAAGGTAATGGAACGACGAAGTTGGTGTTGAGGTTGCATGTAAAACAGCAACGACCAATCTTTTTCGGGTGAATAATACACTTTGTCTCGGTGTACGGTTACAGATGGCACACTGTTTCGAAACGTCTGCAAAGAAAAAAGGAGATTGTATCGCGACTTTTGGCTCTTTCGTGAAGAAGAAGAAAACCGAAAAGCATCGGTCACTAAGCCCGGTACCTGGCGAAATGTCACGTTCGATACCGCGTGTAACGCTTCCTTGCCGCCTCGAGTTTCTATTTCCACCTTAAAGGATCTTACACCTGAGCGTTGTGTCAGTATCCTCCGTAATTACTTCCAGATGTGCTGTCGCTCGGCCGTAACGACTTATGAACGACTGATGCACGTTCGATTTTATTGTCGTAGAGAGACCCAACTAGATGTTAAGCCCTTGAACTACAACCTATCGCTTAGTTTTGTGAAATTCCTCAAAACCTGCTGCAACCTGGTCTTTGTCGCGTGCAGTTAATGTAAGATTCGCCAATAACCGCTTGTAATTCGTCGATCGAGTAGTTCAGTACAGAAACTTTTCCACCGCTGTGTTGCTTCGGTGCTATTATCCGCATCCCGTATCAGGTTTTGATTTTTTCATCGCTCTGCCAGAGACTTCAATAGTCTTGAGACACTCTTTTTCCTTACGAGACTCTACGCTACGTTTTTCTCTTGGCTTTTGTTTGCGGATGACAAATGAGGTGCTCAAGTAAGAAAATATTTGTTATTTATTGTCGAATAATACGCTTTTCGTTTATTCATCGATCAAGTACTACAACGTGATAACGTAAAGTGATAACGTAAGTATCTCAACGAAAATGTTGCAGTATAATATGGATCGTCCGTGTGGCACTGTCTTCTTGGATATCGCTGATACTTTTAATAGAGCGAAATGGTTTAATATGAGAGATTCACCGAAATTTATTCCTATTATCAATGGGAATTTTAACAATTTATATGCGAACGAAAAATTAAGTTGAAATATATTTTTTCTGCCTTATAGATAGAATGCGTTTTATTTCGCGTAATAAGACAAGGTAAAATTTACAACGTAATATGTTTATTACCAAGTATATATCTTTTAATCTTATGAAAGTTTTCGATAGTTTCGTATTCGAACACGTACGTAAATTCACATTTACGACTTGTCAAATTGTGGAAACTATCTGGATTCGTACTGCGTTACAAATAGCTACAGTTAACTAACATTTCTCTTATCGAGGAACATTTACCAAGATCAACGATAACTTTAAAGCACTAAAAAGAACTTTCACACGAGAAGGTCAAAGGTCTGGTAGCTCGATTTTTCTTGGTCATCGTGCCAGTCCTCTATTTACCCTGTGTTTTATACGCGCGACAGCTTTATTGCCACTTTGCAGAGAGCGTCGCACCGGTGCAAAAATCTCGTTGGCGTTTAAGCGGCGGTAACCTTCGAAACGAAGGAGATGGCTCGCGGCAACGAAGACCGAGTGTAACGTTTAATTTCAGCTCGTTGTTATACCTCGAGATAAACGGGGAGAAGAACGAGCCGCGTAAAAGCTCGCGGATTTTTCGAAGATTAGACAGGCCCCTTTTCGCATTACCAAGGGAAACGAGTCGACGTTGTCGTCGTCGTCGACAAGGTTCTCGTGCTAGCGCCACACGAAGTGACAACGAGACGTTTTAAAAGGCCACCCCGTTCGCCAAGCAAAGATGTAACATAACAAACAGCCCCAAGGCAAACGTATTTGCCCGGGGCGAGATCGAGTTCCCGGCCACTTCCTGCGCTCCTTCATCGTCTTCTTGCTTCGTGGCGCCGTTGCACTCGCCGACCTGACGTCTCTACCGAGTGACGAGTGCCACCCTTGAACGCATCAGGAATAGACCTTCTCACGAGTGCATTTAGTCGCAAACGTATATTTTTTTTCTTCCTTCGTTTCACGTCTCTTTCCATCGTTTTCGTTTCCTTGGCGGTTTTTATGCCGATAAAAAAGCCAACGTACGAAAACACACGTACGGGAACGTTGCAGACGACAGGCGACGCGCGGACAAATTTTCCGATTGAAATAACAAACACCGGTATATATATCTATATTCTTGTTGGCTGATTTGTATTGTAACAGAGGAAGGTGTTTCGACGTGTTTCTCTCGTTTTATGAAAACAATCCGTGGAAAGAAGATTTCTTTCCTACGACGACGATTTAGCGTTGGCGTTGGATATTCGTTTTATCGATCGATCCTACGATTGCATTAATTACAACGAATGAAACGGAACGAAGGATTATCCCCCTATAAACACGGAATCTCTCAGTCCGTCGATCTCATTAATACTCGCGGCAACGAAAGGATTTTCGTTGAAATGAAAAATCGAGTGCATCGTGTAAAAAAGTATGTCTGTAAAAAAAAAAAAAGAAAAATACGCGACGAGGAAGGAAAAAAGAAAGAGGGATGGAGAATGGCGGGTTAGAGAAGGAGGGGTGGAAAAAACACGCGGGGCAACAACACGCGGAATGAAGGGACGGGAGATTGGCCGGCGATAATCATCGGCGCCGTCAATTTTCCGGCGAATGTAAAATCACCGTCACGTCGGCGAATTATGGCCGCGTCAGGCCGCGTTCTTTGTACATATTTCGGCCGAAATTCGAGTGTCAGTGCATGGGATAAAACGTAATGAGCCGCGCGTTCCGGTCGGCCAGCTTTGGGTACCAGCGGGGAAATTATGGCGGAGGCGACCGATGTTAAAAGCGCGATGTAAATTCGGGACAACGTGCATGGCACACGCACCTGTACGTATACACGTGTACACATGCACGCGTATGTATGCACGCGTAACACGTAGAAATACAGACGCGTATTTACACGCGCGGCGCGACACGACGCGGGCTGGCAGACGCGGGCTGGCAGACGCGGGAAGGGCGGCAAGGAAGGTACTTGGTGCTCATGATTGCGATAATGCCAAACGCAATATCGCGGCAAAATTTATCGGTCGCTCGAGCAACGGCACGCGTAGCGAACCGTGCGAAAAATAGTAATGAGTTGCCGGGGAGAGCACGAAAAAGCGTAATAATGAGAGGACGCGGCTGGTGAAAAGAGACGGACACGAAGATAGAGGGATAGAGACGGAAGAGAACGAGCCGGCAAGCAGGGAGAGAGAAAGAGAGAGAGAGAGAGAGAGAGAGGAAGAGAGGCTGGTGGATGGGGTAGGGGTGCGTACGGGGGCAAAAAGATAATGGAAGAGTGTGGGAATAAAAATCGAGAGGATAGAGAGGTGGAAGCGAAGAGAGGAATCGAGAGGACCGCGATAAGGGGATAAAATCGAGAAAGAAAATAAAAGGTGGAATAGAAGAGCGGGCGAAGGTAGACGTAAAGAATATAAAATGACGATCGTCGAAGAGGGATAGAGAGGGAGGGGAGGGGAGAGGGTTTAAAAAACAGAAACGTAAAAGGAAAGGAGGGAATCAGTGGGCGAGGAAGAGTCGAAGGTGGAATGAAAAAAAGCGTGGAACGTTTAATCGGCGCACGGCAAGCTCTCTTTCTCTCTCTCTCTTTCTCTCTCTTTTGGTATATATTTGAAAGGAAAAAGAGGAAAAAAGAAAAGGGGTGGCGCGTTGAAAAAGCCTGTCGCTACGAGTCTTCCGTATTTCGGATATAACGGTGAACGATGAGGTTTTTTCCAGCGCGAAGGAAAAAGCGCGTCGGCCAGATGAACGCGCAAACAGGATTCCGCGGAAAAGCAATTTTTTAATAAATCCTGTTTGCACCGGGATATATTTTCTACGACGTGCGTCGCTTTAAAGTTTGACGACGGAGTCGGGCTGCACGTCGCTCCATTTCAAAAATGAATCGCGGGTAATCCGTAAGACAGAGCCGCGTAACGATTAATTATGCGCCACCGTTAATACTATCGCGGCTATTTTCGTTACTTTATAGTACGATATAATTCAGTAGCTCGTGTAATTTTACTTTTCCTATCGCGGCGTGATGCGAAAAATTTCAAACGGTTTAATAATATAACATAGCGGCTGGAAGAGTCGAACGAAGCGAAATCCTAAAGCAGTCGCGAGAAACATCGAATCTGTGGAGGACTCGTGTAGAGGATGGTTGATCGTGAGATTTATTAGACGAGTCAAGTATATTTAAAATGTTAAATAAATAAGTACACATAATGTTTTAACGGATTCACTAAGACAGTGTATAAGTCGCAAAATAAGATCCCTAATAACTCGTTGATGACTGATAGACACTCGGTAGATACTCATAGATACTGACTTCCTTACGGTCGCGTCCGTTTATTTTAGTGGTCGGGGGAGAGCCGGAAAGTTCAAATTCGTCTTCGTTTGACGGTTGCACGTAGCGGCGACATTATTATTCCCGGAGTTTATTTATTATTACGTTATGCGTATCCTAACGATATTGCTACTGCGAGACAGTACGATACAAAACAACGACATAATTTGAATTTTCCTCTAGCTCATACGCCGCTACGAGTCCGTTAGAAACGGAGAGATCGAGAAATAAAATAAAAAATACAACGTTCGTTTAATTGCCTTGTTTTAAACGAAGTAATAATTGAAAAATAAAGGACGCGTTAAACGTCGGCGGGAAAGAAAGAGGGTCGTACGAGACGTGGATTCAAGGCCCGGCACGAGGTGGCTGGTCGAACGAAACAAGGGAAACAAAACCAGCATGGATTCCAACGAGGTACGATATTATCTGGCAGAAAGAAGGCGCGGCACAGCTTCCCGGCTAAGATAGTGGAATTAGTGGAAGTCTCGTTAACGACCTCATTAACTCACGGTTAGAGTCGATGGAGGGCCGGGTTAGAAGGCAGCCTGCCCAGAAAAGTAAAACAAACAAATGGCCGTGGCGCCATCGCGCAGATGAGTCCTGTCAAGACTTTGGAACGAATTCCGCGCCGATCCACGCCAGCTTTTCCTTCGCCGTCTACGTCTAACCCCTCGGTCGCGTCGCGGCCGTTTCAAACCTCAAATTTCATCCCCGGCTTTCCAAGTTTCCTCTGTAAACACAGCACGAGGAGGGACATCCCGGGCGCCACTTGCAGCTTCTCGACAACGACCTACCCAAAAATCGACTTCTCCGCTTCTTTTGCTGCATTTTCCTAGTCTACCTTTTTGCCCACCTACTTTCATCTTTCGGACGCTTCTGTTAGCTGATCGTAATAGATAAGAGGAAGTTAAGCTTCGGAATATATGGTCGAGGAAATGGTAAACGAGCGACGACGATGAATATCGTAAAACGAAATGGTGTTGAAACAAATCGATGAAAGATAAATTCTAGATACCTTGGATATTCTTATAGAGAAGATTTTAATACGTCAAAATTACACACGACTATATCTTCGACGAAACATGTCTACGTGTCTGCACCGGTGAAAACCAACCACATCTGTATAACACATTTTTCCGAATTCGGATGGCTTAAACGAATGCAGAAAAGTCGAACGGAAGAGTTAAGAGAACGATAGAAAACCGAGCTACAGCGCAAACATCGAAGTATTGCACGAAGAACAATCGAATCCTCGAATTTTCCTTTCAAAACGCACTATTCAATAATTGGTTTTTCCTGTAATTTTCTTCTCTGTTTACTCTACGTTTTCGGCCCTTCTTTCGCCTTCGGGATAATTCTATTGACTGATAATGATGGATACGAAGTTAAACTTTCAAGTACATATGTACTTTGTCGAGGAGATACAAAATGAGCGAGGCTCGGAAGAATATTGCAAAGGATACAGCGTTGAAAGAAGAGGAACAACGGAAGATGAATTTGTAATACGTACGATAAACTGTAAAGAAGATTTTAATAGAGAGAAATCTGATTGGACCCCAGTCTCGAAATACACTCGCACGCAAGATTGCGGAATAATACAGAGGCCGGGCCAAGCAACGCCCCATTAGCACGTCGTTAAATAATAAAGCCTCCATATTAGGCACCCTATAGCCCGCACAACCAGAAGAGGATTATTCCACAACGATATGTGTAACGCTCCCCATTTCTCTGTACCGGCAACCAACACCGTTAGGCTGGTGTCGTGCGCGAAAACTTCTCGTACGTTCGGATAGAACTGTGCTTGCGTTCGATGGAATCGTTTCGACGAGTGATTTGCACGATTTAATCCTGGGACAAACAGGAACGTTTTATTCGACTGTGTAATACATACAGAGTAATCCCGTGCGCGTTTGCAGCGGTGCCTTGTTAGCTTTTAAACGTTACCAAACGCGTAATCCTTGAGTATTCGATTATAAAGCGTAGATACGCTTTGTAAAGGGGTGATTTTCTAAGTATAAATCGCGAAAAGAATATTACGCTACATCGGAACTGTTAAAATTATCCAAACGATGATTTCGGGTCTGCCACGATATTCTATCGTTTCTGGAACAATCGACTCGCATCTGAGACAAAAATTAGATAAGTACATAAAATGATACATTTTATTCTAAATTTCCAAATTTTTCTTCCAGCTCGTTCGATGCCTTTTAACGTTCGAACGGAATTTTCTATTAAAACGTATGTTAATCGAAATGATCCTTCGCTTACGATATAACGACATACTTGAAATCATATTTATCAGATACGGTAAATACGACCATGTAATTTCGAGATATCGAAAGAAAGGTTAAAAGAAAGGTTAAAATAATTAACACGCCAACTTCTTCTTCCTCCACTTGAAATTCTATCTTCGAGATAACGTTGAAAATCCTCATTTCGAATCAACGAATCAACAAAAATTCAGTGCTGGAAAAATCAACATTCGTTTCTCTTATATCTTGCATGTCCACAACGTCGAATCAGCGGAACGTCCTCGCATGCTCGATATTCTAATCCGTAGAGACATCGGGTGCGGCGTGTGCGTAATTCATTATGCGTGTCGCGAGCGCGGACACAATGTATCCGGGCGATACGCGGCGGCGAACGCCGTCCGACGTTTTCCTTTCTTTGGTTTCTAGACCGTGATTAATCTACCCTCGGTAACGAGTCCCGCTTGACAGTTCTCATCGCGGAAAGTAATAGCGGTGCCCGATGGAATTCAATGAAAGAACCTTTGTACGGGGGCCCGGTACACGCGAGATGACGCCTTGTTACCGGTACGAGCGGAGAACGCGTGATAAGAGGAGCGAATATTTCTCTCTCGCCCTCTCGTCGAGTGAGAGATTTCCCCCGTCGAGTTTGAGGAACGTGGTCGAAAAGATGGAAGGTTGTTGGAAGCAACGAACGAGCAATTGCTTTGGAAACTGGAACAACGTGGCACATACACCGCCGTTCCTAAGTATCGGAACATACGCGTAAGGTGAATTATACAATAAAGAATAGAGTTGTAAAATTATTAGGAAATTATCGACAATGAGATATTTAACTGTGTTTAAATATATCGTATATGGATGACGAGGATCGACGAGGTAACCGCGATAGGAATAAACGTTTCCGTTAGTAACAGTTAATTTTTTCAAAAGTCTCGCGCGTTGTTAGCGAATCGTGAAAACACAAAGTGTCTAAGTTTGGTAGTTTTAACGTTAAGGTTTATCGTTATAACATTTCGTATGAAACTTTAGACGAAAGCATTTATGTATATTTCGAGTATTATAATACCAATCTGATCAATTATACGGAGGCAATAGCATTATGTTAATTTTCTTTATGCGTGTCCGTGACACATCTGGAACGCAGCTTTAATCAGTTTTAATATTCGTATTACGAAGTTTCGCGTTATATCCAGCCCTATGTGTGTTATAAATCATTCCACGAGTTTGATTCTTCTCTGAATTTCCCTTTTCATCTGTTTCAATTTTGTTTGAAAATTTGACGCGATTGCAAAGGCGAATGGGTAATTGCTAATTCTGCGGCTCTTGCGCGTAATTTCTGCCAACTTTCATCGTGTACTTTCGATCATTATCCCGCAACAATGTAAAATCATAGACCACCGATCCCTTCTTTCATCATCCGAATCGATTATCACGGTATTATAGAGATCAGCAGATATCCCGATACTTTTGAACGACAGCGTAGACGCGTGATGCATCGGCGAAGAAAAGAAGAAGCAGATGGGACAAGAAAATGGTAAAATGGTTGTCGTGCGACGAAATCATTTGTCTAGCAAGGTCAACAAACAAACGGACACCAGCGGCCGATAGATCGATCCGCGTAATCGGAGGTTGGATGATGGAACGGTGTAATACTCACGGCCTGCCTGTCGTTATCGCGACATTTATCTGCGAGACATTTCGCACCCCGATATTCTATTATATTCGACGGCAAATGTAATTCATCATTCAATCGTGGCGCATGGCCGGTCATCGTTAAACGCGTTTATCCGTCACGTTCCTTAGTACGTAATTAAGAATGAAATTTCGCGTGGTCGACGTAAAACACCGATGACTTGTACGAGCTGCTGGGAATTTTGGATTTTAATTTATACAACTCACTATTAATTCTCCGAAGTTTGACGTTTGTCTCCTTACGAAAAAATAAAATTGCAACAATTTGTTCGCTGTCTTTTTACATCGGTTTGAAATTGGAAAAATGATTACGTGTAGCTATGGAATAAGTAAAACGTATCTATACGTTTACAGTGCAGGGTAATGGCGTTATAGTTGATTAATAAGCTGCGAATGTTTAGGAAAATTTTCAAATATTTTTACGAACGCTACCGAGGAAATGAAACCTGATCGAAAATCTCCTTCATTCGTTTTATAACAGAACTTTGTATTCGGGTATCTTATCGTCTTTAAATTTCCCATTAATTCATAAACACACCTGCGATCTACTCATTGATGCATCCTCATCCTATTCGTAATTTTTGAAACAATATGCAACAATTTAAGAAAGTTCGAAAGGACATCGTAATTAAAGAAACTAAGCGATTTTGATAATACACTGGCGCATTGGCCGATTACGCGTATTTATTGACAAGGTTTACGAGAACTATCTGCAAACAATTGTGCGTCCGTTATCGCATTATGCAATACGCGTATTCCACCGTCGCCTATGCAACTCTACAAACACGTATCTGTTCGTTCGTGCCTACTAATGCGCGCAATCAGAGGAATTTATCCATTAGACGGGACGATTAATTGCTCACCATTCACGAAGATTAAAGACAGGTGAAGGTCAACGAAGAATCCGCACCGTACTAAACTCGCTTAGAGAGTCACGATCAGGATCGCATAACCTCGTCCATTAACCGAAATTAGCAACAATTTTCTGGCAACTATAGAGGATCCCTATCGATACGCATCTCTCTATTTATCAAAAATATTCTCTGTCCCAATATCAATTTGAATCGTGCATTCACGTCGAACGCAAACGCATTTATATTAATCGCTGATATATTTATCAATGCGCGTTTAATTAAATAGAATTGCAGCCGTCCGAAACAAACGCCGACGATTAGAATTTAGCAGCTGTGCAAGTCCGTCAGGTCTGTAGTTGGAACAAAGTGATTAACGTTTACCAGTAGTCACCAGAAAGAGTTAATACATATAGCGATCGTACAGGCGCGAGCGTTAATAATTACTTATACAACCGACATTTTCCATTTATAAATCCGTTTAAAATAGATTACGTCTATCCATCGATCGATAACCGATAAAATTTTCCGGGAAGAAAATAAATGATTTCTATAATCTGTGTCTTAACTTACGCCTACAACTTCAATTATACATTTTATTTAAAAATACGAAAGTGGCCAGATGTTTTTGACTGAAGTTATACGTGCGAGAACAAAGGAAATGTGAAATTGTGCAGCGTTAATACTCATAGTACAGGCAACGGCACAAGGAAAGTACAAAAAAAGAATAAGGCCACCAGTTGTAGAATAATTGAGTCCTAAGTTCGATAAGAAAGTATCTGCCGAGTCTGGATTTTGGCGGTCAGTTGGTAGTTCCAGCAGGGATCCATTGGTAGTTTCAGCAGGGATTCGTTGGTGCCATTTATTACATGCACCTAGTCGACTCGTGGGCATGTATTGTACTGTTAAGGCCACTGGGAAAAACCCAAGAATCGTGATTTTCCAAATATTTTACGATGAGTAGAAGAAACATATATTGCGGACAGAAACGAATCATATTCCAGGCATATTATACGCCTGATTTTCAACATCTTCGACCAGAATACAACATTCTGTTTTTATTGTAAATTTCCTAGGAATTCCCATTGTTCTCCCATTGTTCGTTGTAAATTCGATAATTGATATTTCAATTATATAATAGTTAATAGTTAGGTCGGTAATCTTTTTATACGTAGCTTTTTACGAATATAACAATAACGCTGAGAAAAGCATTTAATGTGGTATATATTGCTAGACTGCAAATAAAAATGTTGTATAATTAATCACGCTTTTCAATAGGTTTAGTGACACAACCTATGATACTTTTCTATTGCCAACCTCAAATTTCAGCATGAAATGAGGCAACCGTTTTGACGGGCCTAATTTAACATTCCAATTCGTTTGAGACACAAAAATTTAATAGTCGTCTTAAATGAGCAAACACCATGGATTCACCTATATACTAATACATTTACTGTGATAATATATTACTACCGCGTGCAGTAATAAAATTCATGAAACCTCAGAAAGTATATAAATATATATAAAGCTCAATATATACGAGGTTACAAGTTAATAACTGAAAACAAATGAAAAACCAAATCTTTATGGCCAGGTAGATTACCATCGAAGATAATACGTGCAATATATAATTTGACAAAGGAAAAGAAACATCTCATTTACGCAAATAAGCGGAAAGAAATAGTATTTAACGTTACCAGAAGGTATTTTGGGGTCGAAAACAAAGATATATCTGCGAAAGTGGTAACTTTTCTATACTTATCCGATAATAAAATCGTGTCATTATCCGGGTTTAGTGTTTCATAGCATGGTAATTGAGACTTTGAACACTAACGTGCCTCGCTATTACTGTTAAAGACTATCTGTTTCTATTTACTTTGCTACTTGTAAGGTGATGCGAACGGATAGATGACAGTTGTTAATCGGAAGAACACAGGGAATCACGACGAGAAGGATGTCTTTCGAAAAACTCGTAATCCAGCTTTTCCCGTAATACGATTTAACTAGGGCCAATCGGTCCGGTATCGGTCGTATAACGGAACGAACGATTGCAAAACGAGACCAATCGACGGCATCATCGACGCTCGAGATTATATTTCCTTCCATTTCGTTCGAGTGACGCGATATCCAAGAAACTTATCCGAAAATAAATGCCAATACTACGGCAGAGATAGGTAGACGATAAGTCGCGTGTTTTATTTCTTACGAGAGAAGAATTCAATTTAAAATTCAGGTATATCGTTGTGAAAATTATCTTTTTATTCGGTTTCAATCTCCTCGTAATCACGAATCGACGTAAAGTTAAAATATCGAAGACATTCAAATTTGTAATAGTAACTTGCGGCTTGTTTCTGGGAGATCTACATCTCCGAACCAAAGATATCACAGAAACAACTCGTATCAAAATACCATTCTTTACGTCGTAAAGCGACGTTCAATATCAAAGAATTAACACTTTCTCAAACCCTGGTCTTGGTATAGTTTCCCATTGGTGTCTACATAATATTTACAATAATTCGTGGAAATATTAGGTAGATTTTGCGAGGAGATTTTGCCAGGTTATTCCATCGATTCGTCTAAGTCGGTGTTAAGGGTTGCTACGTGGAATGGTATGTAAGTTGTTTGAAGGTAAGTAGAGGTGAAGTATGGTGAAAAAGTTGGTAAAAAGGCTGACGACCAATATCGCGAAGGTAGGAAAGTAGACACGTCGGCCTGGATACGTCAGAGTTACAAATCAGAATATTTATCACGAGACTGAAGCTGCTGCGGCGGCTGTGCGTTCGATAAAACGGAGACGCCTTCGGCGCCGTCGCGCGTCCTCGGCTTCTCGATACGCGTGCACCTGTCGTCTTGACGAGAAATGAAATCTAGTCGCGTGTCGATAAAGGGCTTCTATCCGTATTGCCCCGATATCGGCGTCGTGAAATTCTGTCGAAGTCGCGACGAATGAAAAATGGCGCAAGAGTCCGTAGGTTCAACGTCCTCTTCTCGTTGGATGCGCCAACAAAGAGACGACATTTCGATCCGTCGAATCTAACCACGGAAAAATCTTCGATAATCGCGGATAATAAAAGTTCTTAACGGCGATAGAAATCCTATTAAAATCGAGGTTCGAACGTATCCGCGATAAAACGAACATGACTTATATAGCCAAGACGCGATCGAAACATCCCCGAGAAGCACATGCACGAATCCCACGTTTCCGAAACGTGAAACGAAAATGAAAAGAGAATGTTCTCTGGAAAGCAGAGATTTTTATAGAACGATGCGAAACGTCGAGACGAGAATCGCGAGAAAGTGATGGCGCGAGCGGAACATAGCGACAGAGAAACAGAGAGGCGAAAAGCCGATGGACCTTAGAGTCGTGGATGTTGCGCGAGAACGAGAGCGGCGAGTCTGGTCTGGAAAGCAGTTCGTCGAGAGATCACGGCAGCAGGAGCAACAGAAGGTACGGAACGGCAGCAGGAACGGCAGCAGTTGAACGCGGGGATCATGCCTTCGTTCCCCGCGTCCTTGCTTCCACCCCACTTTTCCATACTCTCCGTCCCACTTTCTGCTCGGCGAATCGATCGTCCTCTCTCTCTCCGTGTTCCCTCGTCTCTCTCGCTTTATAGTTGGCGCGAGAGGTAAGGGGACACGAGGGACGTCTCTGGCGGGAGCATTCGCGGATCGTTGGCAGGGGTATGGGTTACGGCACGAGGAGCGAAGGGGATGATCGAAGGAATAGACAGAGAGTGGGGGCGATGTGGATTGCGGAAAGGTTTTGGTGGGGTTCGAACGGTGTGGTGCTGGATAGCACGTGGAAGGGATAATTAAACGGACACACACGTGAACACGGACGCTGGTTACGGAAGGTTGAAGAAAGGTTACCATGGTAACGTGGATGGGATCCGGCCAATCGCAGTTTGGCTGATGGGCGTGGCTTGTACATTGGCCCCCCGAGCATCGATATAGCCGTCTCTTTTTCTCCAGCTACCCCTCTGTTGGCGTTTCGAAGCTGGAGGCAGGGAGAAAGGACGAGGACACGAGAGTGGAAGTAGGAGAGAGAGAGGGAGGAAGCGAAAGAGAGATGTAGAGGTAGGTCGCAAGAGTCGGCGGGACTACCCGGTTGTAACGGGCGCGTACAAACGTATCATGCTGGGTAGGGCCGGTGCCGAGATGCCGGCTTGTAAACGAAACCAGTTTGCTATACGATACGATCCAGGCAACAGCGGCCTCGCGTGATATCCCCACGGCTGAGAAGAACGTCAACGTGTGCTATTGCGTCCGATGTGACCCCGTAGGATATCTACTTGGAAAATGTTACTTGCACCGGGGTTCATCTGACGGATAGCGCTCGGGGGTGAGATTCAGTCAGCGAGAGACGAAGCAGCGGACGGCAACCAATGGTTCATTCGTTGCGAACCGACCGTTCCCGAATGTTACCCGAAACTGTCCTGCGAACGCTTCGTATTTCTGGAAAGGAAAAACTCGTATTTCTCGCCAAACCGTATTGCGTAAACGATGTATCGTTTTTCGTTGCAGAAACATTGAAAAAAAAAAGCAGTACCGTTCGTGTCATTAGAAACTGGTGAACATTTTGTGTCAAATCGGTTGAAAGAGTATATTCAGTGCAAACTATTCGTGAAGTGAGTTCTATCTCGATGGTCGAGAGTTCTATAAGAGTGATCGAGCAGCTAAGAAGTTGAGTAAGATTCGAGTCGAGACAACAGGATGAAAAGCGCCAAAAGTAAACACAAACCGAATCGGAGAGTTTCTTAGGTTACCGAGTGGAATCGTTAGTTACGTGTGAGCAAAATCGATGTATTGAAAAGGTTATCAGTGTCTTAGAGCACACGAAATTAGTGGATCGTAGAAGGGCAACCAAAAGAGATGTCGGCTGTTGCACCAGCGGGCACCGGTGCCACAGCGCCCACGACCAATGGTCCGATCGTACCGGCTCCTGTTTTTGCATTGCCAACGTTATCGTTCACCGTCGGCCAGGTTGCCACCGTCTGCGAGACCCTCGAGGAAAGCGGCGATATCGAGAGACTGGCGAGATTCCTCTGGAGCCTGCCGGTAGCTCATCCAAACATCCAAGAGTTGAATCAAAGCGAGGCCGTACTGAGAGCTAGAGCGATCGTCGCGTTTCATTCGGGCCACTATAGAGAATTGTACGCCATACTGGAGAGGCACAAGTTCACCAAGGACTCTCATGGTAAACTTCAGGCGATGTGGCTGGAGGCGCATTACCAAGAAGCTGAGAAGCTTCGTGGAAGACCACTGGGTCCGGTGGATAAGTACAGAGTTCGAAAGAAATTTCCGTTGCCGAGGACGATCTGGGACGGAGAACAGAAGACCCATTGCTTCAAGGAGAGAACCAGATCGTTGCTGAGAGAATGGTATCTTCAGGATCCGTATCCGAATCCCGGGAAAAAGAGAGAATTGGCTGCTGCCACGGGGCTCACGCCGACCCAAGTTGGAAATTGGTTCAAGAACAGAAGGCAAAGAGATCGGGCTGCTGCTGCGAAAAATAGGTACATTTATTATATTCTTCTTTATCGATACATCGTTTGCTGATTGAAACAACTGTCATCCTGGGTTAATTGTTTCTCGGTTAAAGAAACTACGAACAACGAGTTATTAATAGAACAAGAAATGATTCCTTCGATCGACGCAATCACCTTTTAAGTTTCTAAGAGACAATGTTTTACTATATCGTAGAACGAAGAAGAATATATTAAGCTTATTGAGAAGAATATATATATATATTGTGATCTATTTCACGTTACTATTATTAGTCACGGGATCACGAGTGCAACGTTTGATCTGACGGAATTTAATTTAACCAGTGAGAAGGTTTATTTTATAATAAATGGGAAGTCGATTAACAAATTCTTATACGTTGCGTTTCTATACGCGAACGATTGCGGTTAGTTGCAGGACGCGAAAGTTTTGTTCATTAAGTAGCGTTTAATGGAAGTTAATCGCGAAACGATTAGTGGTTTAGGTCCCTTTAGTCAGATTGTTGTGCTGTGTCCTCGGCAAACGAGCCTTTGTGCCGGTCCCAAGGTCCCCGCGTCGAGGGTCGCGTAATTTCATTTTGACGTCCGACGGAGGGTCGCTGCCGTCGGGCGTACAACGATTTTCGAATTACGTCTTTCAAATTGTATTTCGTCGATGCTTTCCTCTCCTTTCGTCCCACGATACGTCCTCTGCATAGACGAGTCCTGCCCAAATCGACTCTGAACACCGTCCCAGTCAATTTCGTGGCGCTCTCCTGTTTCAAACAGGATATGAAACGAGCTATCGAATGATATAACCAGATCTATCTTTCAACATCTTCTTGTATCATTAATGGATATTTCATCCGGCGATTTCTATCGCCAATTAAATTATTTGCCAACATTTAAGTAATCGTAAATTAACGGTTATAAAGTTGGTTTGTTTTATTCTACGAGCTAGAATTTTCTTAGGAAATTAAAAATTTAATATTAACGTCCCAGGATAGATGATACAACGGTTGATACGGACAGATCATCCAACGGATTACCAAGTAGAATCGCGCCGTAACTGTCGAGGCGCTTTCGACTGTTCTACCGCTACTAAAATAAAAGAAAGGAACGTGATAATCCGCTCCAATCTCGATTAGTCACGACTGATCGTCGCTAAGAGGTCGACGTTCGGGCGTCGATCGTAGAAAAAGCAGCTGCACAACCTGTCGTTCCGATTCGAAGCACCTCGACTCTTGGGCAACGCCTGGTGGCAATATTGTACGATTACTTGTCGTGACTGAACAGTGTCAACATTGTTTCCGTTATAGCATCCTAAGGTTGGTTTTCCCCACAGTCTGTACCTGGAGCTTCAACTAAATTTCTCTGTATTTCTGACATTAGAAAACCTCTAGGGACGCACCTAAATTTCTCTCTGATTTACGACTTTAGAAAAGGTCCTTCGAAAAACGTTTTACAAACTTTGCGTGCCTCGTGTACATAAGTTTGCATATGCTTCACACGTGTCCACGAGTATTTTATGACAGCGTAAAGGTTCAAATGTTTGAAAAATTGAATCCCCTTTGGCGTAACGAAAGCGTACAAGCATGCATTTTGACATTCTTACGCGGCGCGCATCTTCAGAGTCGAAGAAGAAATTGAAAACACGTTTAATGTTTCAAATTACTTCCAGCCTTACGATGGAAAAATCATTTTAAAGAGCGGTACGTTATAAGAGACGCGTTCAATTCTATCTTTTCCAGAAACTATTAATAAACTCGAAGATTCGTTGCGATGTAAGATAAAAGTTTGTTTTACTCGCACGTGGAACCGCGAATTCGTACTTTCTTCTTTTTTTTTTTTTTTTTTTTTTTTTTTCTATGTCGACAGCTAGTAGATTCGCTAGTTCGGAATCGCGTCGACCCAGATTCTTGGTCGTGCTCGGACATCTGTAATTACTGTGCCCTGAATGAAGTCATTAATAGTTATTACCTACGTCTATGCTGTAATTGATATATCGTTAACGACCGAGGATCGTCAGACTATACTGGTCTAATTGATCTTGATGAGGCCGCACAACGGGAAAAAGATTACACGTTTCAGTCTTGCGCTGTCTTTACTCTGCATCCAGATCGTTTCCTTACAGCTTCAGCTTCCTACGAATTCTAGTAATTTCGGAATTTGCATTTGGATACCCGGTCTTCGAATCGCTTGCATCGTTCTCCGGGTATTCGATAGCGATGATTTTTCTTCAATTAGTAGTCTCGAAATTACATTCAACGTGTATACACTGCCCGGTTATTCGAGCGTACTGCGTTTCAAAGTAGAGAAAGTAATTGCAGGTCAGACGTTACTTTTGCGGCATTAATTGGCATCAGTGGCTGTAGTAAGGTTTTCTCAAATTTCAAATTTCGTGTTTCGAATATCGAGTTTTAAAACTTCAGACATCAACTTTCAAACGGTACAATTTTTATTTCTTATTTTAAATTTCAAACTTCCACGTCATTTTCGTAGCGACTAGCCTCTAATAGTTTGTAACATAAAACCATTCGCGCAACAACGTTGAATATTCGATAAACGTTTGAAGAGGATTGGAAATGCAATTCGTTTGTTTCGATTTTTAAATCGAAAGAGTTGAACGACATGAAATTACTTTAATCAACGACAGCAAAGAGCTTAGAAAACAGAAAGAAGATCTTTGATTCGTTATGAATTTGCAAAGGAATGACCTCCGAGGATCGTAAATGCCTGGATGACCATTTCTTTTTACTTTTCCGGTGATAGAAGCTGTGTAGTCTAGTCAGGTTATTCGACAATGGCCTTACCCGTACCTATCGTTACCCCAGCGTAACGACATTCCGTTTCTGGCCTGGAGCCACATTTTTCCTGCACGTAATCCCGCGAATCCCCCGGACGAATCCTCCTCCTCATCCCTTACGTATCCACATCGCGGATCCGACGCGTACCAAAAGCTTCGACTGCTTCGCTAAAAAACATCGATTCGTGTATTGAACTCGACGTCCGTACAAAATACTTCTATATCGCAGTTATCCCTTCCTCTCCTTTTTTTTTCTCCCTCTGCCCCCATTCCCATTTGTCATTCACTGGCGCTCGAAACATCCGAGCGCAACATTTTTCACCGCAAGAATTACCCGTAAACCCTCTTGAAACAGCCAATAACCATACAAAACAGATCCACGATCTAAAATACCACAAGAATCCATCATCGATTTTAGATTTAGTTCCTCGAATCGGAGAAACGATTAAAACGCGTTATTCCTAACAGGATTTTGTCGGTGTACGGGGTAAAAGGGAACACGAAAAGATGATCTTGTTGCGTTTACGTATGTACGTATGTTGTGTGTGTATATATGTATATGTATATGTATACACACACACACACACACGTGCGATCGTTTCGTGGGCACAATGCTATCGCAACGCGAAATTCCCTTAGTGATGCATTTTCAGCATCGGGCACGGAGGTAATACAGGCGTCCAGGTCTCCTCCAACGTTGGGTATAGTCGTCGTCATTTCGCTCAGGGTGGGTTAGGTAGACACTGTAGACAGGATACAGTGCCCGCCCCGAGGATCCTGCAAGGTCCTTTCAGGAACGTCGATCCGCATACTAGCAGCCTCGCGGTATATTTTCGCGGTCCAGCGAGCGAGTTATTCAATATGCTCAACCCCGAAAGCCCCGGAGCAATCTCCGTGCTCGCACGTACTTGCATATACCTATGTACCTTGTCTGAACTCTATCTACGTGTCTGCGCGAATGTTTGTGTGTGTGTGTTTCTTCATACGTACATGACCGAATCTGTATAAGTACGTGATACGAGAAACGACGACGTATGCTCATCTCTATGTACGAGTTATATATTACGAGGACGAGGCTGGGACACGTACGTTCCGTCTGCTAGTACTCTGCTATATGCGAGCAATCGGTCACGTTCTAAACCGCGCTACGTTGCGGCAACTTGCAGATCGCCAACTTCGTATTCGAACCGAGATTGTCGCGTATTTTCAGCGAATTATTCATATGACGAATTGTTTACGGGCAAAGGAAGATTTTCAGACTGGCATTGTTGCTGATATTTAATTCATTTGGAACCGGTGACGTACTATGTGCGTCATGCAATGTCTATCTGATTTACCAGTGACGCAACATATGCGTCAAGCAAGGAGAATCGTTCTGTCGTTGTCAGACGCTATTGAAAATGTAGTCGCGGAAATCAGATCGCGTGGAAAAAGTATATCAAATGATGATACAGTATGGATTTAACAGTAGCATATACTAGCCTGGAAATTGGCAGTCTATAGCACGATCGGGAGTTGGAAACGTCGAAATTCGAGTTTGCTAGGAATTATTGAATTGATTTCTTTCTACCGATTTCTTTCGGTCGTACACGTGTATCCGCGACGAAAGTACGATGATTCTAGGATTCTTCTAGTATTTACATATTAACTTAAAGAAAATAACGTTGCATTTTCGAAGGTATTCGCGATACCAAGGGATTCCCTCGGTATATAAACGCGTTCCTCGAGCGTAAATTTTCATATCGTACGTATACACGTTATATCGAAGGAGAGCTAACAGGAGTGGCAAGGCTTTTCATAGGGATGTCAGTAGGAAGTAGAGGGGATAACCACCTCAACAACCCTCCGCGTAGCCGGCTTTTCGGGGGTGGCTTAGCTCGAGCGTGTTTCACCTCTCTCCTCTTTCGCTGTTGCCTTCGCTTCTGAAGTTATCAGATTTTGATAAAGTCCCCGGTGTATTAGAGACCGGCGCTGTTTGCGTTTCCACGCAGATCCTGTCTGGTTGCCACCTCGTTCACTCCACCCTCCACTCTCGTTCTCTTTCTCTCTCTCTCTCTCTCCTCTCTTTTCCTCTTTCCTTTCTGTTTCTGTTCCATCAGGATCTGTGGGGTGCTACTTACTTTTCTTTCTTTGTGGTCGCCTCGTCGAATTCTCAACGCGCAAGTGTTGTTCCTTTTCTCTTTATCGCAGCACGACTCGACGAAGGGGCAAGGGGATGGGAGAGGAGGGAGGAGGGAAGAGATTGCTCGTTACAAACGCGTGCATGTTTCCGGACGATTATTTTTCTTAATGAAAATTTCTTTCGCCGCGATCCTTTTTCTCCGAATCGCATCGACGGGAGAGGGATTTCGATTAGCGAACGATTGAGATAATGCCGTTGATTCGCCGGCGCGTAAACGGCAAAGAATTCCACTTTAATTTTCAATAAGCAGCGTAAAGAGTGGCCGCAGGATTTACGGCCGCGCGCCGTTTCCTGCAGTGAGCCTTCGCGGCAATCATTATCGCGAGAATACCTGTTAGCTCGTTCAGTCGTGACCGTGCATCAGTCGCATCTCCTCCGTTATCTTGATGACCCTAAACGAGAAAGGAATACAAGAAGACGCGAATGTCATCGGCGCACACGTTGCGCAATCTTGCTCCGTGATACAAGCAGAGAGAAAGAGAGAGAGAGAGAGAGAGAGAGAGAAAGGGAAAAGAGAAACGAAAGAAAAAAGGAACGTCTTGTCGCTGGCGTCTTCGGACCCATTCTTCTTTGGATAGAACGACAGCTGTCTGACGAAACGAACAGAATTCCGGTTGAAAAGCGGCGGGCCATCTACGCGGCAAAATCATCCATGTTTCTAACCCTTGCTCGAATTAACCTATTCCACTAGCCCTCTCTAAATGATCCCATGGACATTGTTAGTTTCGATATATACTTGGTTGATGCAGTACCTATTCAATTTCAACTTTCTGGCCGCAGCCGTGCTTGTAGTTGGCAACCACGGCTCCAGGAAGGGAAAGGTCGCTTGTTGGAAGCAAAATGTTTTGCCTATCTGAGATACAGGCAAAGAGTCGATCGTTTAAGGAACGTCGGAAATCGGTGGACGGTTGACGAGCGAGAAATTAACGATGATAATGACCGAAGGAAGCTCGGAGGAAAGGAGAGAGGAGAGCAACAGGCGAATTGCGCGCGATGGAAAAGCAAGAGCCGAAAAGGAGCGCGGCATCGCGTACGACGATGGCAAAAAGCACGGGAGAGACAAAGGCAATGATTAATTCCACGTTGGATGTCCAGGATCATTAGCGGCAGACTGCCATGACACCTGCTCGCACGAGCCCTTCGTGATAGATTACCATGGCCAGCAACGATGCAGAAAGACGGGAGAGAGAAGCGATGATCTCGCTTGCGGATCGTCCACGGCCGGTTACTAATGATTCCGTATTTCGACATTCTGAGCGATATTCAGGAAGCCATGGAAAAGAAACGCCTGGGTATTACTGGCCAACAGCCTCTCTCTCAGGGTGGCCACGGAATTCGCGTGGCAGCTTTTTGTCAAAAGCCTGTCACGATGTAACGTGATTGATGGTGCGACGGTGGCACGGTCGAATCACGAGAAATTCGTGTTCTCGCGCGGCCCGCGCCGCGTGAACGAAACCGCAGGAAAAACGATGAATTAATAAGACCAGAGGAGAGGAGAGGAGAGGAGAGGAGAGGAGAAGAACGCACGACTGGTATGCGTCGTAATTAAATGGCAGCCAAAACGCGATCGCATTAGCGACGCTGTTAATTGTCACGCTCCGCGGCACCCTTGACAGTGCTCGTTAAGGATTCACGAGGCAGCCCTCCACAAATCTTCCACCTCTTCTTATCGCTAATCGTATTTTTTTCTTTCTACCATAGCGCCCTCCAATGCGTTTTCTCGCTCTTTCTAACACCAGTTACCCTCTTAGCGTTAATGTTCATTAATATTTCCTCCATTCTATCGCGTCAATCTGAATCATATTTCCACTCTATGGATCGTTCGTTGATTTTCACAGTTTCAAAATCACATCTCTCATCTCATCGTATTAAACGATTATATTCTACGATCACATGCTTTGAATTTAGAAACGTTGCGTTAGAAACACGTAGCACGCTGTAATTAGCAGTCCAACTGCTATTATACACTGCGTTACATATAAGATTAGATAGACCTGGTAGCAACCGAAAGTATCAGAATATATGATCAGGATATAATTTTTCAAAGCTCGAACGATTAACCTCGTTGCAGTTTATCAGCGGTTTATAGGTGAGCCCGCTTCTTTCTTATTGTTTAACCACGTATTATTATATTTCATTCATTCGATATTCTTAATGTACCGTCGTTGTTACGTGGCCACAAAGTTTCTTCATCCGCAACCACAAACCACCGTACAAATTTTCATCGTATATAAAATACCAACAAGACTATTTACCTTTTCTAGACGCACTCACACACCGCCTTTTCACCACAAAATTCTTCATCACCAAAACCACAAGACACCCTACAAATCTCCTGACAAATCGTCGCAGCGCCGCCTTCTCCGTAACCCTAATTCTTCTCTGACACACGGATCGCCCCGAACATGTAGTTTCGAACGTCCCTTCCGTGGTCCTTTCATCGCCGATCTTCCGTTCGAGACATATTGACGTGTAATTAGGTGCACCAATAACAGAAATAGAAAAAAGCTTGTAGTAGGAGCTGGTAATTGACGCGACACGGTGTTCCGCTGTCACTTGTTTCCGTGACGGTCGCTTTTTGTTTCGTCGAGCAGGGCACAGGCGAACTCGAGCCTGGTGACTGTTTTCACGCCATCGCCATGGGGGTTCCCCTTCGTGCACAGCACGCGTGCCGTGTGTGCACGAACGCGGATATAGAAACGTACGAAGGAAGGTGAGAGAGGGTAGGAGGAGGGGGGCATGAACATTCTGGACGAGGAGGGCGGCCCAAATATTAGGGTGAGATATTGGACCGCAAGCTACTAATTCGTACGGTGATATCGATTCGGACACGGAATCGTTCGGGTGATGTGCATCCGGCAATTTCTCCCGTTCCGTGCACAGACTCACCCTCTTCCCACCGTCCAGTATCCTGCAGTTAATGCCTTGGACAGCATCCCAGAACCTTTGTCCTTGCTAGATTCGAGAGACTTGTTCGACGATCTCGTTTCGTGACGAAAACCTATACTCGCAGTGTAACGTGGTCGTTTCGAGGGAAAATGTTGATTTCGATAGTTGTATCCCAATGGAATTGAAATCGTTTCGATTGATCTTCGTTTTACTTTACGCGTTTATGATATCATCGATTATATAGTATCGGTGAAAGGATAATGGTGGAGCGTCGATAGGAAAGGATTTGAGAAAAGAGATTTTCCTCACGCGTGTACGCAGGCGATTGAAGAAGATATGGTTGGGAATTATCGACTGGTGAAGCGAGATATAAATAATTCGTTCACGTGACGCGTTTAATCGCAGAGCTAATATTAAACGGCAAACGGAGCGCAACGAACGCTTTGTCATTCATACAAAGGTTAATTCTACTTGAACTAACGATATTTCGTTAATGGAGACGATCGACCTTCGATAACTCATTCAGAGATCTTTCGTGGATTAACTTTCCTCCACCGTCCATCTACGTGGCAGCTGTTTCGAACACAGGTTGATCCATTCTCTTGTTTTCTTTTTTTTTTTTTTTTGAATTCCTTGGAAAAATGTGAAAAATGTATATATACGTACGCCTTGTGAATTATCTTCGGCACAACGCATTTAGTATTTTAACGAACCAGCAGTTCGTGGCATCGAACTTATCGTTGATATCACAGCGATCGATCAAATAACTAAGTATCGAAAATGACACGTCTCAGCGAATTTCAGCGACTGTCTCGCGGACATCGGATCGTACGACGTTGATTGTTTAACATTTCTAAAATCAAATCGTCGTGCTCGATAGAGATAATCAACTTGGCTTCTACATAATGTGACTGGCGTCATTCTCACGAAACAAACTAATCTACATGATTTTCCATTCTTCGCATGCAACTCCAAAATAATTACGCTTTTGTAATTTTTGGCATTTAATTTACGATCGACGGCGATAAGACGCGCTTCCAACGTCCTGAAACTAATTCAATTACACCGGTGCATCGTAGGCCGCTACTTCCTTTGTGATTCCACAACGTCAGCCTCTAACGTAATACGCGAGAACGCGATCCTTTCCCTGACAAGATTATACGAAAGCTCGAGACGAGTCAGGTTTCCCTTTGTTTCACCTACTCTCCTGTGTTCATCCGTCTGACGTTGGGATCGTGATCGGTCATCGCTCACGCCTTCGATCCATCGTCCTACGTCGTTTGCCGGGCCAACGGAGGACGATGATCACACACGTGCGACCTCATCGGTTCATTCAACAACGCGTTACACGCTCGCGCGTACACACTCCTTCCAGTTTCCTTTGTTTTGTTCCCCGCGAACAAATGACCACCGGTTCACGGAGGGCGTGCTCTCCCTCCGCGAGAGGGATCATCGATCGTCGCTGATCGTTAGTCGTAGAGACACCGTAATTGCCGCTCATTAGGGAGCTAAAGGAGCGTATTATGCGCGCTGAAAAGAAGCAGCGTACCAGCCGGGTTGCCGTGGCGAGGTGCCGTGCAAGGAAGACAGCGAAAGATGCCGGATTGTCGGTGGCGAACGAGAGGAAGACTCGCGGCAAGGAGAAAGAGGGAGAATAAGATGAAAGAGAAAGGCTGAGAGAGAAGGAAAAGAAAAGAGAAGAGGATTTTGAGCGGGAGGGATCGTGGAAGGCGTTGAAAAGAGTACTCGAGATACGTGAAGGGGCTCATGAGGTAACCGATACCCTTTCTCTCGATACCGCTTTGTTCACAGGACCTGGAAATGAAATATAGCGATGAAACGCAGTCGCGAACGAGCCTCCCTTCCGGGGATCTGTGCCGGCGTACGGTGGTCCCGACTGACTCCACCTTCCTTAGCTTGTCGCGTTGCTGCTCCAACTTACCAGACTCTAACCCTGGTTCGCTAAAAAAATGTATACGAGGAGCGTTGCACATGGTAACGGGACATTTTTAATTGCGATGTTTGGTCGGCTGACACGTGTCTCGAGAAAATTGGTTTCGCGTTAGGGGACAGAATTGCGTGCAGGGTGGAAAAGATATTCGTAGATCGTTTCAAGTACATCCTGTGTGTGTTGAATGAATGCTAGAGTGCGTTGAATGATAGAGTGCGAATAAGCGAAACAAATACTACGGTAACGCGTATTAATTTCTGCAGAAGCTACATCGACGAAGTTCATAAATTAAGCAGCTTCGAAATGAAATTTAGTTTAGAGGTGGCGGCATTATCTATGGAATTACGAAAATCACGAGTCATTTGTTTCTGAAAAATCGAACATTGATCGCGTATGTAGACAGTGAGATCGAGGAATCAATTTGCTGTGCCTTTCAGATACTTACGTGTGCATAACTATGCCACGTTGTTATCCATTACGGGTCACTGTTTCCATAGAACACCATAGAGTTTTACCATTCTTCACAGCTGTTACATTTTTCCCAGTATGGAGATGCTTTTAAGCCACACTGTGCGATACGCTCGATCGCATAAATAACCACTCGAACCAACTCGAGTCTGGTAATCTATTCGAAGCCGTTCGTCAGACGGTGGAAATGAAATATAAAATTCCATCGCGTGAATCGAATTTAAAATCGTCGGGTTGTAGAGCCGATCGACGGCCAGTTCATCGACTTCTCCTCTTTAACAACGACGTTGCACTGCTGCAGCTTCGCTGGGATCCTTTGAAATCCGGTTGCCCGCGCCTAGGCAGGTGTCGAAGAACGCGTAACGAGCAATGAATCACCGGCATGGTATCGCATGATATTAAGTAACTCGGAAAGGGGTGCCGACGCACAAGGATATACCTCGTGTTGTTGGCTGGCCTCAACGCTGCCAACCGATCCACTGAAACGAGCTTCGATCACCTGACACTGTTCATTACACGCGTGCTGCAATAACGTGCTCGTCGGATAATTAACGATATCCTGCTTCGATACGAGACAGCCAAGGTCATTTGCAAAATCTCTGCCTACTCCCTCGAGGGTTCCCGTTTGATTTCGTCCAGAGTTTCGCAAGCCGTGTGTTTCGTCGCTTGGTAAACGTGACGAGCGCGAATCAAGTCGGGGGCCGGTATTACGCTAATCGATCGAGCTACGAATCAATTAACGTCACCGGCAGTGGTGGGTTACGGAGTCGGGTCGCCAACTAGGAAACTTGCTACTTGCGAAGTCGGGATCATCGTAGAGCCTTAACGCGTTCCGTACTATGCCAGAAAATTAATCGATACCGATGGAACTTTGATAGAAAGGCAAAAATTTGTGTTGGGATGTTTAGTCGTAGAAAAATCAGGACAAACGATAGGCTGCGCAAATCCTTAGTTCTCTCTCGTGTCGATTCTTTCCTTCGATCTTCGCGATAAATGTAAAACACTACTTACTCGTAAATCATGGCAGGGCTCTTGTATCTCGGAATGTGTTGCAAATTTATCTATGTTTCTTTCAACCGCATTAATTTCTTACTGTCGCGTTGATTTCGCACGAACGCGCGAATGAAATGAAAGAAAATGACATTACTTTACGAAAAACCTCTATGAAAATGGTAGACATCACCGGTAGATCATCGCGTCAAATTTGATAATTCGAATCAAAACTAACGAACACGCATCATCGTTCGATCCTTACTGCGAGTTTCTTAATACACTCGATTACCGTAACGAATCCAGAAGAGAGAAAAGTGCTTCTTAGAAGGGAATAAAAAAAGAGCATCTCTTTGACAGTCAGAGGACCTTCGTACGCAGCCACTACCACCTGTGATATAGAGTTCCAGCGGTCCGTGATCAGGGTGTCCGGTTACCTGGTTGAAGCAACCTACCTACGTTGCTCTTCAAGGACTACCTTGTATAGAGAGGCGAACCTCGTCCACTCTCCTCCTTCCATCGTTACTGCCCTCTCTCTCAAATCCAATCTCTTTTTCCTCTTTCCACGCGTTGCTGTTCCAGCAAGAGAGAGTTCGGGGGTGTATCGAATATCCTGCCATCGTGCGGTCTCGTCTATGGTGTCCGACTACCCCTCGCTCGTTTCACGGTTAATTAAGCGGCTGACAATCTGACCACGAGACGGTTAGCGGCCAGGGGGGTCCGCGATCTTCAGGAACTCGTAAACAGAAGGAATTCCTTGAGCATGAATGAAGACGAGAAGAAGACGACGAAGAAGAAGAATAAGAAGAAGATTGGAGAAGAGAAGAGGCAGAGTACAAGCAGGCACTGTATAAGATATCGATCATCTTGATTACCAGGGCCCACCTCGGGAAGACCCATCCGCAGGATCGTCGGCAGCGCTTTTTTAGAACTTTCCATCGAATAGTATTTCGTCGTGTGTCCACCTTCCTGCTTGGGATCGGTGGTGCGACGCGTACATAAAGGGCCGGCGACTTTGGTTACCGGAGGAAAGATCGGATAGATCGATGAACCGTATAGGAGGATTTTTGGAAACGTCGCGCTGTAGAGTGGCTCGCGAAGATTGATTTACGTGGATCGATGCGTGGGTCCGGCCAGGGTTATTCGCTTTTGTCAGGATAGGTGGAATATGGTGGATACGCTTGACTCGAGGATTTGTAACTTAACTCTGCTGGAACCGGTGGTCTATGATCTCTCGAGGACGATCGATTTCTCTTTTGTGAAACTTTGGTACTAGCGATGGACCAACTTTCTATCGTGGAAATTTGTATACATCGCGTCGAACGTCGTAAGAAGATCGCGACGATAGTACTCGCAACGACGCGTAATTTATGAATCTCGTAAAAGTAAAGCGACAGTAGCAAACGGAAAATATCGATCCGGAGTAGCCGCATTACACACATTAGCCGCAACATTTCAAAGGTAGTTTTCGAGGTTCGATGGAAACCTTTGTCAGAAATTTTAATCAACTTTTGAGTCATAAGAATTTTCTAAGATAGGAGTGGAAATTTTATTTTCCAAGCAAAGGTTCGATAGAAATTGAGGAAAAATACATCGACGATTCGATTCGTCGTACTCTCCTGTAATTTTTAGCTAAATTTTTGATTGAAAAAAAGAGAACAGCGAAATATACAAAAATAACGTCGTAGAAGAAGGAAATAAAATTTTCATCCACATTCACTTACCGATCTAATTCTTGCGAACTTGACAACGAAGTAGAAGGCTGTTCCAACTGTTTCACCGATTCGTCGAAGATGGATCAAAGGAAAACGAGAGCGGATTATATCGTCGAAGTATCGAAGGCATCGTCTCTCGTTTCTTGGCCCCACGGCTGATAGTTACACCAGGAGGCGGCCCCTGTACCTGCCAACAAACGACCAGCAGATGATTTAGCACATATTCCAGCGAGAGGCTCGTTCGCGTCTCGATCGCCTTTTACGTGTACCCGGTGCCCCGGCTTGAGCGTGATTGTTTTATAATTAAGCCGTTACTGGATATAAGGCACGGACGCGCGGGAGGCGGTGGTGATTAATTGTTTTCGAATTGAAAACCTATCGCGGTACCGTCTTAATTTCATCGTGCCCCAGCTAGAGTACAAGACGTGGAACTTATAGGCGTAATTACGCGGCCGGTTCCCCTGCAGACGTTAAAAAACTAATGAATAACAAACACCGGTGAAACCAGTCTGCAGCTTTATACGCTCTATACGCGTCGTAAACGCGGTTGAACCCTTAAAAACAAGGGAAAAAGGAACGAAACCGTGGTTGCTTCGAAGTTATCGAGTCTTTATACCCTGTTCCGTATAAAAGAGTGATTTTACGCTGAATTTCCGTGCGTTTTAATGGAAATACTTTGTGACCAGAATAGAAGTTCTTGGTAGAAATACGAGAGACGGTAGCAGAGTATCCAACTATTTAACGTTGAAAAGAAATTACGCGTGGAGGGTAACGACCTTTTAATGTTCTTAAGAATATCCTCCTTGGCATTTTGTACATTTACCTCAACGTTCCTTCTACTTTTCAACTTCTTCTTTGTCTCATCTATGATTCGATATATATATTCTACGCTTCAATGGTAATTTTACTTCTGAAGAAAGCCAGAGATTACGGCAGTTTCTGAGTTTGAAGGAGGATCGGCGTATCCGAATTCCGTCAGAATCCTTTCTTCGTTCGAAGTTAAAGATCAAAACTCGATACTGATTCGTCGATGAATACGTAACATCGATCGCGATAGCGCACGCAATAAGGTCCCTACCTGTTACTACTTTTGATAAATAGGAGCGCTCGTTGAACGAGACCAAAGTCGAGAACTTCTATACACTTTCGTTATTACGATCGTTGTTATGTCGCCTCTATATCAAGCGATCACCTATTATATCCATTTAAAAGGACTCTCACGTTCCTCATAATTGAAATTACGCTCAAGGAACTCGACTGTAAATTCCACCACTCGAAACTCAGCATTAACTGGCTCGTCTAAAACAAAACTTTCGTTCTCTTTCCTTATCCATGACTTTGGTCTATCGTTCCAGTACCTTAAGATTCGCTCAATTTGTACTGGTAAAGATTTTTTCACACGATTCCACGGAAACACCGGCGAAATTCGCTACACGAGCCTCCTTTCGCGTTCCCTGGCGAAAAGTTTCTTGCGTTCGACTGTTCACCCCCTCGATGGAACTCGACGACAGCCTCTCTCCCTCGCTGAATCCATCTCTGTTACTCTGTCGTTGGAAAATTCGGGCGAGTCTCGAAAGCGCGCCACATTAAACGGAGCAAATAGACGGTGCCGTGCGGCAAAAGGGTGCCGACTGAAAGGCAAACAGTTTAGCTGGAAACAATTGACTGCAGATTGAAGAGAGAGAACGAGGGGCTCGGAGAGGGCTCACGGGAGAGACATCTGACGATCGATGCACGCGTCGCTGCCAGCGAGAGAGCGAAGTTACATCTGTCCGACGATGAAAATAGATTTTGAGAGAGCCCGGGTCCGGGCAACGGGGGGTCCGCGAGGGAGGGAGTTGTTAAAACACTCGTTTCCAGACCAGGAATTCGTGTTTCTCGTCACAATGCCACGGTGCTTTGATCGACCGCCCCCGTCGAACCACCGAAGGCAACGCGTTACCCCGTCTCTCTCTCTCTCTCTCTCTCTCTCTCTCGCTCTCTCTGTATTTTGTGTGTAACGTTTTATAAATTGAAAAAATTATCAATGGTATTATACGAGTTGATGCCGATACAAAAGAGAGGACGGCAGCGTACCGACCGGGTAAATTGCGCGGGATTTCGCGTTCCACGCGTGCCTGCATATTTTATATGGACGAGTTCATTCATACTTAATGTCCCGTGGTTCTTTTCGATTCGCTGTGCCAATGGACGTGCGCAACGCGCGAAAAAACCGCCCCAACCTGACTCTACGCAATCAAATCATCGATGTTTCGTTGCGCGGTTTTATTAAACAAAGCCCCTGGCCGCGATACAAATGTCGAAGATTTACTCTTATGGACGCTTTAACCGTTCGGCGAACTTGTTGAAATTTTTCTGCGATTCAACCTGGTGCACCGACGGTGAATCGCGCCGATAGAAATGTGGAAAACGTCGGAAGCAGGGAAAATCAGTGAGACTTTTAGACATATGCATATAAATATATATATATATACATGTCTAAAAATCTAAAAAATATAATATATGGAAGGACAATGGCTCATCGATAAGAAGGAAAGAACGTGTCAAAAAAATTGCGACACGAGCAGTTGGACGATGGGGGTGGTTCACCCCTGGTGTGTGTGTGTGTGTTTTGTCTCGTCCGATCCTTTTAACGTCACTTAAAACAAAACACTGTATCGATTTGACCGCTTCTCCCCCTTGGTGAACGCACTCGACGAGCGCCCAGGGGGATGTTCGATGCGTCGAAGACAAGTGACACTCGATTCGGAGCTGGTCCTCCGAGTGTGTTTTGTTTTTCTCTTTTTCACACTTCACTGTGCCACGTCGCTTTTCTTTTCACCACCCTCGTAGTGTACCGATGCGATCTTGCGTAAATATAGCGTCCAATCGAGCGACCAACTCGACGATATCTCGCTAAGAATTCCTCAAGTGAACGATCGTACAAAATGTGCGCAAAATTTTACAAAAAAAGGTAGCTGCAACTACGTGTTAACATCTTTGCGACCGATATACATATAGTTACCAAGCACAAGCGAGCCATACGTTTCATGTTATATCTTCAGAAATAAAATCTTACGGCGTTGTATTAATTTAAATAAAAATGGTCTTCTCGTAGGACGTATATACGAAAGCTTTCGCGTGTGACTGCACGTTTCATTCTGCTCTCGAAGCTTAACGTTAAACTTGGATCTTTCTTGGAAATCTACGTATTCCTACCAATGAGGCAAAAAGTTATAACACCAAAGTATAAACGTAAAAGCAGACGAAAGTATCGAACGTCCACGACAGTGATTTTCAATTGCAAATAAGAGGCTACGATCGCGCTTACGTACGCAGCGTGAGAATAATCTGACGCGATAAAATAAGCCGCCACGGAATGATTACGTTACCGCGTAGAATTTATAGGACGCCACTTGGGTCGATGAATCTTTAATCCTCTTTAACGCGGCTACGAAACGACCGAGGAACCGCATCGAAATCGAACGGTAATCGGCCGTGAAACGCTAGAGAGAGCGTGTTTTGGTAAAATTCAGCGTGAGCTGGGTAGGAGTCGGAGACGCGGTGGCCGCCGATAAATTCGACGATTACGGTGTGTGTAGAGCGCACAATAGCCGGGGCGGCCGCAGAATCGCGAGGCAGATCGGCACGTACATTAAATAATACGTCTTCATTACACGTCGATGGAACAGGTCGCGTGGCATAAAAGAGCCGTCGAACATCATGGTACTGCCCACTAGGATGACTTTTTCTGTCGGCCAGCCACGTTAGACGTGTTCGTTTTTCTTTTTTCACTCGTATAGCCTCGAGTCGCCAGCAAGAAAATTGAATGTCGGCGTCGATTCCCTCGTTGTTTCGTTCTTTCTTCGTCCTTTTTTTTTTCTTTTCTTTTCTTTTCTCCCCCTGCTGCTAGTACTGCTAGTAGTCGCCTTTATTCGTCGTCGTCGTTCGCCGCTCCTATTATAAAGTATAATACGTAATACCGGACTCGGTGTTTCCCAGATTATCGTCGCTCGGCCAAGACGCGATACCCTACGCCTCGCGTGTCAATTAGACACGGTATATGAGGTTACAAAGTATGCCAGGTCTTTGCACCGCGCGTACTAGCCTCGTCAAGCCACGACATCGTTTCCGATCGTTAGGTAAAGTCGACCGGACGAGAAGCGATCTGCGTTCGACTCGTCAAAGACACCACCGCTATTTAACTTCAAACTGAGAATTACGTCGAGGTTTCATCCACGCTATGCCAGTTCGAATTTCCATGATAAAGATCGAGAGTACCAACTACCGAAGGAACGAACAAAGGTCCGCACGAAAGGCGTCTGTCAGGCAAAGGATGATACCGGTTACAGGTGGTCGTCGCGATTCCTTACGAATTGTTACGCGATATTACACGCAGATGTTTCTAGTTACTACACGTACATCGAAATTCGATCAAGTGTTTTCCGATAGAATTCGATATGATAGACGCGCAAGGCTGAATATCTCAAATTAGAATGCACCGTAGGGACGTTGATACGCGTTGGTGAAAGTGATGCGACGATCAGAGTATTGTTCCAACTGTTCGAATCGGATTCAAGGAATTAATATATATCGATTTGAATATTTGTTTCTCAACGTACGCTAAAACTGGAGAGTCTGATTCGATCGAAGCGATATTTCTTAGAAGAGAATCGCTTTACCATGACCATCGCGATCTTCGGATCTAAGGGAGTGTTATCAAAAGCTGTGTGCAAAAGCGTAAATCTTTACAAGCGGAACTGGATGAAAATCTAATCACATATATCGGTCGCGTTACGTTTTTGTGCTCCGCTGTATGTTTCAACCTCGCTGATTCGGTTCGAATTTCCACGATAAAGATCGAGACAGCGAAAGTTCGCACGGTAAGGTGTCTCTCATCAGGAGGGAAGGATGATCCTTAAAGTGGCCTTCACGAATTGTTACACGCGACAGCATATCGTTACGCGTTACGGTAAGACGATAGTCCCGTTGCATTTATTACGCGTTTCGATTGGTCCGCAGATTAAGTTGTTCACGTGGCCGGCGGCTATTGTTTGTTAAGGACCAGGGCATGCAAATGAGGAATTCAGTCGGTGAAGTGGTCATGTGCGTTTTGATTGGTTCGTCGTTTCTCGACTGTTTTCCTTCCCTGCAGAGTCTATCAAGCCGAGCACGCAGTAAATCTCGAACCGAGCTGCTCCTTTTTCCTGCGGTGGCTCAATTCGTGGCCGCGGTGATTGCACGCTGCATAAATTACTCGACTGCAACAACCGATTAACGGCCACCGGTGCACCACGGCCGACGATTACACACAGTTTTGTTCGCTTGGTCCCGCCGATCGCCAGGCGATTAATCCTCTCGTCATTTATCTTAGCCCGTTCCGCAAAAAGGCCCACCTCGATGTGTGTCGCGATGCAGCTGACTTGGTTCGAGGAATCCTCGTTACTCGGGGTATCAGATGTGCTTGAACACGTTGAATTTGCAGACCGAATATGTAATTCGTGTTACGTGTATATATATATATATTTCACTTACTTCTTCATTAACCGACATAAGTCATTCGATATCAGATGCACGCTAAAGAGGGATTAATTGGAGCGAAGAAATACAAGGGAAGATAAAAAAAGTGGAGTCACATCTGTGTCACTATAATTATAATGATAAATCTATTAACCGGTGAAGACCAGTTAACTCGTCGTTAGAATTATTGATGTATAGCGTATTCTTTGAATTAAGGATTTTAGCGATCGTCGTGCGCGTGATCTATTCATCCGCATGCGAAACAAAATCGACCTGAGTAGAATCGAAATCGATCGTGTCTTTATCAATTTTCAATTTTCTAATTGGAGAAGCATTGTATTGGAGAAGCGGCTAACAAGCTAAGCGAATGAAGCTTAATACGGTTACGATTAGTTATCGTTGAAAGTACAGTTGCACGCTTGAAACGAAGGTTTTGAAAGACGTGATAGATCCACGAAAAAAGCTTAGACACGCTTCCGTAAATGTTGTTGGACGCGTAGATCTTGTTGATTCAGTCAGCTATTTTATGTATTTCGCGTAAGTAGGTACTTTGAAAGGATGCAGGGTTGGCTGTAAAGAAAATTGATTAAAGGATGGTAATTTACGCGGATGCGTTTGCTGTCATAAATGATAGTGAAAGATAGGCATACACACCGGCCTTTTCCAACTTTGTTTCCTCTTCAGTGCATGCAGAAATTTATGATATCATCGCGAGTTGACTCGTCTTTACTTGTAGTACGGTTAATGCGGGTAACGGGAAGTCAAGAAGGTTTATCTTTCGTGCAACCCGGCTGATGTTTTCAACATCGACGACCGTGGTGTCTCGAAACACTTCAGGATATCATTAGCTGTATAATTATGCCGTGGCACACTAATGACTTAGGGGCAGCCTGGTGATTTCAACGTCTCGTACTCCGTTCTATGGAAGGCGCCACGCGAGAGGAAGATAAAAAACTTATTCGAATGAAATAGTCAGCGGCATTAACACCAGAACTACTGATCTGTAATACACCATGATGAAAAAAAAAAAACCCACTCACAGGTAATTATAATTAAACTCTTGCAATGAAAATCCATAAGTATATATAATTACGTTTCTATCTGGATAGAAGTCAACGTTAATTTTGTTGCGAGTACTTGCGCGTGTATTTTAGTAACGGCGAGGAATTAAAAATTCCTACGTCTAATATTATAACGTCTTCGAAGACGCTGTTTCCATTTTATATAAAGTTGCAGACGCTAATGCGCCTGGTTGAAAATAAAACATGAACGTGAGTGCCTAATAAACGTCGTGCGTGGACATTATAAATAATGACTTGTTTTAAAAGGGACCTGGAAAGTATCACTTTCAACGCGTTCAGTCATACACCGAACTCTACTACTGTGGTCCCCCGGTGGCCGCGAGACGGCCGCGTTCTTAAAAGGCAGTAAATCACGCCTTCCTTTTTATCCGCCACCGAGGCCGCTGATTGTGCCATACATAAAATTACGATAAATTCATAAGGTTTCTCGTGCTGTCATGACCCGCGGCGGTCGATTGTTCCCGGATGCTAATAGCTGAGCCGCAGCATCTCGGTGGGTGGTGCCACCGATTGTCAACGAAATGGATCCGTATTGTACGAGTCTCGTGCAACGAAACAACAAAAGTAACAAGTACAGTTTGAACCTTCGGTATTCGAGTTAATAGAGATACGGTTTAGACAAGAGAATTCTAGGGTGAAAGTACGGTTATTTCTTCGTACGACGATTATCCTATGACTCAGGCGGAATATTTGTCAACAACAGTAACGCGAGATAAGACGTAACGCTTGTTTAATTACTTGTTAAATCAATATCTTCGATATCGCTGGATGACAGAAATTAATCGAAATAACGTTGGATATAATTTAGAATAGCGTTAAATTGGATGGTTAAGTTACATTTAATTCATAAGCCATTTATAAACTCTCTTTTTTCTTTTGATACCGTAAATGATTCGAAGCGAAAATGCCTTTGACAGTTTTGCTTTTATTAATCTTTGCTAATATTTGCATTACCAATTTCTCAGCTCTAAACTATTTTTGTTTTCGTCTCTAATCCGTCGTTCGATACCAATTTACTCAGACCGCGTTAAAGCACGTAATATTAATTTCATATTATAGGTAGTGGAAAAAACATAATCAGACTGATAAAAACATAGTTGGGTTAATAAAACGTTTGCATAGTGGAATATCAGGTGGTAAAACATGCTCGGATAATGAAGGCTCTACAATGTAATAATATAAAACAGAGACCGTTATCTAGAAAATGTGCAATGTACCGATTAAACGAACGCGTGATTTCGATCAGTTAATTTCGGGAAAGTTAGTTGATCAAGCGTGAACCAGTTTTTTAAAAAGGAGAGACAGAGCGAGATAGAGAGAGGGAGAGACAGAGAATGGAGAAACAAGAATATCACGAATCTGAAAATTGTCGAGCTTCTAATTACATATAGATGATATCTGCAATTTCTGTTCACTTAAGAAGTACCGCAAGAGGGACGCGAGAACAGACCGGATTATAATTTCGCTGGGAAACTAGTTTGATTAATGTTTCGCCGATCGCCGACAGCTCTAAACGTTGTAGTCGACTATGCGATATCTATTAAAACCCGATAGGAATTACGCGCCATTAATTAACCGGATCGCTGAACCTTTGCGTTTGATCATTTTTGATTTCGCGTGTCTCGGTTAAGTAAGTTGCCGTAATACGAGCGAGACGTTACGCAATCCGCTTTTAGCTTCGAAGATCGCAGTCGAATATTTCCTTCGATACCCAAGCGAACATTCTTTCAAATACAAACGCCGGTAATTTATTAAGAGGGTAGCTGGATCGATATGACGAGAACGAAGCGTAGATCGCGAATTATCGGATTCTTCGAGAACATTCTCAACCTTGGAAATTCGACCGAACAAATTTTCAGGAATCGTTCGGTCGTAGGCGAGACCTTGATAAACGCACGATTAGACGGGGAGCACGCGTAAATCAAACGATGGTCCTGGTGTATCGGTGCAGAGGGGTGGCGCGAGATGAACGTCGTTAGTCCGGCACAATACTGTTTTGACGGTGTAACAAAAGACAGGCCGGCCCGTGAGCAGACAAATGACCGTGGATCCGAGAACAAATGACAGTGGCTGTCCAAACGTGAACGCGGCTCTTTTGTGAACGCACCTCATTACCGGCTGCTCGAAATTTTTCATATCCGCACGTCCTGACGTCCGCGGCCTCACGTTCAAGAAAAATTGATCGTCGCTCGTGCCCGATACCGGATGGAGATCCCTCACCGTTACTACCATACGTTCTCGTCTCTCCTCGAACCGACACGAACCTGTCCCATCAACGCGTAGGATCGAAAAGATACGAGCGTGAATCGTGCACGAATGGGATCGCTCGGTTTGCCTTGCCATCGAAGCAAGTTCGTTTAGGAATCGAGTGAAAGCGGTCGAATCGGTCAGGCCACGATTACATTCCGAGAATGAAACAACTGTGTCTGACGAGTAGGAAAAATGGTTACTTGTAGCGGAACGTTCGTTACATCGAGAAGGAGACGTCGTAGCCGGAGTTGGAGGATATTTGTCTTTTTCATTGAAAAAGTCGAGGCTGCTTGTGAAATCTCAGCCTTATGTTGCGACTCTTGGCGGCGGAACGAAGACGAGACGCATACGCAGACGCGTTACTGCTCGCAGAGGGCAAATAAGCGTCAAATGAAGCGTGCTTGAAGATCAAACGAGCGAGCAAACACGAAACAAGTGACGGGGCGTTAACGTGTCCCCGTTGGAAAAACATCGCCAGCTACCGGTCGTGTAATACCACGCTTTGCCTACCGGATTACCATTTGGACTAATCCCGCCTCCGTCGCGACTACGACCGTCAAGAAACGCAAACATACACCGTGTAAAATGGAAAACAACCACGTCCGAGGGTGAGGTAAGAGGATAGGTTTAATCCTTCGCCGAGAGAAATCGTCATCTGCTTGTCGATATAAATCTGATATAGTCTAACGTGTTCAAAATTATCAACAGAATATATAATTCCTTTTCTACGTACTAAAGCTACTTTACTGAAAGCTGCGTTACGGTCAGGGTGGCAAAAGGTATGGCGAAACATGAGTCGAAAACTTTGAACGGACGACAGTTGACAAATGTGAAATTCGAAATTATGAGCAATTTAGCGATTCGAAATTCCTGTCGTCGAGGATTTGATGGTTTGGAAAAGGATACGATAAACTTTAAAGGTGACTGTTAAAAGGCAGGACGGTCTCCTCGAAGAGGATCGTAAGCACGACGACACTCGTGAACGCAGAACCTCGCAATTAAACACGTGTTCCGAGTGTTTTATTTGCTCGTGAAAAAATGTCTAGCAGACGAGATTTGACAGCCCTGGTGTCAATGCAGGCACATCGATTTAAGAAAGAGTCGTACGACTGTGAATTATTATCCTCGCCAGCCACAAGAAGATACAACATATTCGCTCTTCCCAATTCTGCAATCGAAATATCTGCTGCCTACGCTGAGCAACACTCACGCTAAATGAAGACACGCCTAGAGCGTTAATCATTCCCGGTGTCATCTTACAGTCGTCGTCGCGTCTATGTTAATCGTTCTGCCTACGCTCTCACGGCTAGAAAATCTGCAAACCGTGGTACCGCTCGACGTTGTCGAGCCGTCCACGATAACCGGTAACAACAATTACGCAAGTAATCGAACGAGAAGAAAATGATAGATAACGGGTCCGGTAGTCTTCGTCGTAGGTCTGAACACGGCCCACGGAATTCGTGTTAATCGTATGCCAATGGGTGGACGATGATCGGCGGGGTTGCTGGCGTACAAGTCGCGCGTTACTTGTCGAGTCATCAAACAAAGATGGCCGCCCGGTTCCTGCGGCGTCGAGTGCCATATTTGTAAAACAAAGAGGAGGCCAGGGAACACGGGTTGGCGGCCATTTACATAAATATGTGCAGTTTCTGTGGATTCATCTATAGCGAGGGGTACCGGAGCGATTCCTCCTGGGGATTGCTCCTTCTCCGCGTGATTAACTTGTCACGAAACGCTGTAGTCACGTCTCGAGCTATTTATTAGACGGATAAAGATCGGCGGTGAACGCGTTCGCGCCCGCGCCAACCGCTCCTTCCAGACGAATCGTGCGCTTCACGGAGGAGAAGCTCGGCTAGCGATGACGGCGGACTGTTCGGAGTTGCGCCAAGGTCTCCCCTGTCTCTAACCTTCGTCCTATTCGGGGCTATTCGATATCCTAAACGGATACCGGCTAGAAAGTCGATTCGTTATCTCTCAGATTGGTTTCTTCTCGCGTACATTTCCGTCATCATTCTTCTCTACTAAACGGTCATCGTATCTTTCCTGCATTAGTCGCGGAGACGATCTTCTGACTAGGAAACGAAGTCTTTTAACCCTTAGTATCGACAAATGAGCCTTAGCCGCGGATACGCGTTAAATGAAAACGTTCCACGGGAACGTTTCAGTAAGAAGAGATCCGGTAAGAAGATAAGAATACTCGGCGAGGAGACGAAGAACGATAGAACGGGCATTGTTAGCGTTGTTTCGTTTTACTTTGTATCTAGCTGCTGATAAACAGTAACGCCGACGGTGGCTCGCCAGAAATGATAATTTAAACGATGACTCTCGGCTTCCTCGCATTCAATTACTAAATAATTGACGGGGAGGGTGAAGGAAAGCTGGGTACGCCGCGGAAAGAGACGCGGAGGGGGTCGAAAGGGCTCTCGACGAACGCGCTCTCATGCGTCCTCTCTTTCTTCCGCGGGCGGATTCCCTCTCTCGGTCTCCGGTTCTCGGCCATTTCGCAGTCGAGGTGACGAGCGTGACTTATCTCCTGCAAATTATAATCCAATTTGCGATTATCGTCGTGCCATCGTGGCCGCGCGCAGCCTTTGGGCCTCGCTGAAGGACCAGATGGACGCCTCACCTCTGGCTGATTAGTAAGGGATAATTAACCGCGTGGCTGACGCGATTTGCGCGTTTCTCCACCACCTTTCGTTTCGAGAAAGACACACGGTGACACGCATATGATATTCCGTGGTCCGAATCGCGACCACTCAGGCGCATAAATCTTCGCTACTTTTTCGGACGTCACCGCGACCAACGAAGCTAAATATGGCACCGACTTTGTTTCAACCGCCTCGCGTCTATTTAACGCGCTAACGTGCGAAACCGCGCCACTGTACTGTAGTTAACTTCGTGGTTACTTTGCGAGTATATAAATACCAACTGCTAGTTTAATATCGAAAATTAATTGAGAATTTTAACAATTTTGATGGCGTTTAAACTTGCATCGTTTTGCTTTAAACGAACGTATTTGATCGAAATTTATACAACTTTTCCAACAAGGTGCAGACTGTATTTATACTGCTGTATACTCTACTATACTGCTGCGTTTTTATCAAAATACGATGTTTTAGATTTGGTGAATTATTACAACATGATCCGTATCATAAAAGCTTTGCCGTTGCAAAAGGTCGATCAGTGTCGATGTAATTACTTCAAGAAAAACTCTACATCTTTACTTTCGTGTATCCGTGACTTGGACACCGTTCTTACCAAGAGAATAGAATTTAGTGAAAGAAAAACAAATATTTTAAGTAAGGAGGAAACCATATTATCGTACCCTTGAATGTAAATTATGTTTTGGGTTACAAGGTCTAGAAACAAAGGAGCTACAAGTACATTTCTATTGCTGTTTCTTATAGCCTTTATCTTGAGCTATAAGGTTAACTTTCTTTGTAATGTCCTTTACTATAAATATATGAACGCGTCCTTTGCTATTGTATCGCTTCTATTGAATTCTAACACTATAAAAGCGAGGATCTGGATCAGCATACATTATACTTATACCTTTATTTATTTATTTCGATACATTTTCCTATTACAAATTCATCCACTCGTTCTTCTATAAGTGAACCTCAACAATCACGAAACTTAATAACTCAACTTTTAGAACCTTGCTTTCGCTACGTTCCTGTTTCTACTAACAAAAAAAGTCTATATTAATATATAAATACAGAATATGTGTCGCAAAATACAAGGTTCAAATAGCAGATACAATTCATCTTACGATCAAATAATATCTTAAATTCCTATAGCGAAAGAAGCTCCGTCACTGGATAGATCCAGCGTAACCAAGAAGCATCGATTTTTTCCCCGCTTCAATACCTTTCGATGTTCCATGATTAAGCTCCGCAGTCGTACAGTCTCTCGGAAGATGAACTCGTAGATTCGCATTTCTCGCATACTTCGCGATCCATCTGTCAAATGGCGGGGCGAAAGGGTAGCCGTTCTTGCCGTGGCTACGTGCGCACGAAATCGCGGATGACACGCGGCGTCAAAGCGGAAAGCCGCGCGACGTAACTAGCCGGGAACGACAGGTGGCTCTCCGCGGGCATTTCCTGCTTCTCATCCCGCGAAATTGCGAGTCGCGTTTCAGCCACGGTGAAATTCGCCGGCCGATCAAACGACCGATCGAACAAGAAGAAGAGGAAGAAGATAAAAGAAAGAAGAGGAGAAAGGAAGCCGCGAGTCGGACACGCCAAATCGAGCCTATCGAGATTCCATCGTTGCGAGACAACGTGACAGATTCCGTGCTTGAAATTTCTCCCGGTTGTTTTTGTAAAACAATTAGACGACGCGAGCTTCAGTTCAGTGGAGATTTACGCTTGACGTTTAACGAGACCTCGATAATCCCCGTTACCAACGTCGTCATTTACGCGAACGACTGCACGCCTGTTACAGCTACGTGGATCGCGGAAAGAAATCGCCGTCTCATTCGGTTGCCTTCGAGATGTAGCTTCGAGGTTGAAAAGGAGTGGAAGAAGAGACCGAAATGGACGCCTCCTCGTCTCGCGTTTCGTTACACGATCGTTATAACCTTCCTAACGGAGGCGTTTCTTGCCCGTGCACCGAATTATCCGGGGATCGTTATCGTTTGCTAACCTTTTTATCATCGATAGTAAGCAAAGAGGTGGTTTAATGGATTGCATTTTATGATTATCTAGTTTGAAAGGAACTCTTGCAACGCTACAGGCGCTCGTTCCAACAGCGCAGGTATAATTGCCGTTATCCATTCATCGAAATACACGCTACGGGTTTTTAGATACTTGCAGATTCGTGGAGTTAATTTATTTATTTATTTTACACGTTGTTCTGAGACACACATTGGAAGCGTAAGGATTCGCTTTTAGACGAAACATAGATATTCGGTGCATCTACCGAGTTTTCCATTAAGTTTTAATACGATTGATAAAAAAGGAAACTTGATAAGAAAACAAATTGTTGTTATATTATCATGTTGCATATAGCGACTCCTGCGCGTAAGTGCATAAATCATCGATCTTTAAATCTGATAAAATCGAAATAACACGGATGACAGAAAATAGTGCACGCCACCGAGATCCTTATTATTCAACAATTTACGATGTTAAATACTCGCCAAACGGAATTTCATCGCCGCCCGTTATACGATACTCGAATCAACTACGATAAAATACCATTTCCACACGTATTCGATTATATGGATGAGACCTTGTACAATTGGTTTTGGATATCTTACTAATTACTCGGTTAGTAGATGCTCGAACGAATCGATAAGAGTCGATAGAAGCAACGCGTGAATAGAAAAATACTCGTTATACGTAATAAAGTAACCGGTGGTAGTTCTTTATCCGTTACGAAGTTCTCTACGGGGCAAAGTGAATATTTTTTATCGGGCGAACGAGATCCGAAAACAATATAGACAGAGGGCCGCTAAAAAGCGCGATGGTTAACGGCAAACGAGCAGAAAGGGCAGCAAACCGCTATTAACGCCGGCCAGGCGAGCGAATGGTCCGCGGCTCCTAACAAAAAGGGCCACTTCCGAAGGCTGCAACGTCACATCCGCCATCGAAAATAGCCACGGGCCCCTAATTTACGGAGAAAAGCGAGGTTTTCGACCGAGGAAAAGATTCCACGCCGCGATAAGCTCCTGTTGCTCCGAATACGACGAATGCGTGAACGCTTCGTGACTCGCGTTATATACCTGTCTTCTCCTCTCCTTTAGCCTACAACACGACTCTCTACCAACGAGAGCACACCTCAACGCTACGGGGCAAACACCGGTTTTTAATCGCTAGAACTCGCGGCAACAGTATTCGCGCTTTTTCCGCCATACGTTCTCGTAATTCGATCGGCCGATCGAAGACTAGCAAGCGAGACATAGCGCCGTGTATATCTCCGTGCTGGCGTTCGACGTCCACTAAAAAGCGATATTAATCCAGCGGGATCGTTCTAAACCGGTTTTATCGTTTTGTCGAATCGAAATTTCTATACGCAACGCCATGGCACTAGGCCTGCGAGGCTTATATATTACGAACGAGACGCCTAGTTTCGCGAGACGTCCGCTCGTTCGTTCGTTTCTGGCTGCAGTTATTCGCGAGGAGAAAAATCGCGAGCAACTGCAACTAGGAGAGTGAAAAAAGAAAAAAAAAAAAGAGGACAGAAAACAAAAACAGGCATACATTTGCGCGCACAATGGGACCAGCGAGTAATTTCGTTCTCGCGTTACGCAAAAGCCTGCTGCTAATTTCGTAGCGAACGCCACTAGACGGCCAAGATACGAGCTCGTGGTTCACCTCTGGCTAGCTGGTTGTTCTAATTACAGCGGAAATGGAAAAGCGACGAACGTGCGCGTATGTACGAATATGTATATATCGTACGCGCGCATGGACATATCGAAATATAGCGACACCATAGCCCGCGCTAGACTGGTAGATGGAAAAATCTGCGCTATATGCGAAACGTTAGGCGATATAGTAGCGATGAGTTGCGTAATAATTGCACGATCAAACGAACGGGCCACGAACAAACGAGCAAGCGAACACTCGCGTACGAACGCGCGTGGGTATCGTTTAAAGCACGATTTCCTCCGCTCGCCTCTATGTACTTCCTGTCTGCATGGAACGCGCGCACACCGTCCAACACTCCAGGCATTTTTCGAGTAATAGCACGGTGTAATTACCGGCGGACAAAGTAGCGATAATTACAGCCATGTTTTTAGATACGGTAGCCGTTTGCGATCCGCGTTACAGAAGGATTTATGGCAGGACTGTAAATTAACCGAGTGAAACGCAAAAACCAGCGAGTTGTCCTCTCGAGAAGAGAAGTGGCGGGAGATTCTAAAAAGAGACGCTAGGAAAAATTCGGACGTAGCAGAGTCTCCAGCGACTACTCGGATATTTTGTTATCAGAAATGTCGTTGCTACAGCTTCGTTATCGATCTTCATCTAGGGGAACTAGTCAAAAATCGATGAATCTACCACGGTATCGCAATATTCTTCGGATATATTTATTATCCTTTGAAAAGAACGAGATAATAGCCAGAGTTAATTTAACGTTTTTTGGAATAGCAATTTTTTTTTAAGTTAACGACGTATAGTTTGATGTATGCAATATATAAATGTATAATCGAAACTTTGCACGACGAGAAAGTTTATTATACTATTTTGAAGAAATATCAAACTTATTTGTACATACTCGGACTAAGTGTGAGGATGCAACAGCGATAAATATTTAGCGATTGTTAAAGGAATCGACGAGAACCCTGACTTATTAGTTAAACCGTGGAATCACCATCAAGCTTCAAAGGATCGTATTAAAATCGCGCGAGTGACTTAGCTATTTCGCTACTTCTCGCTATCAACGATGTCCAATACGTGATCGATTCGGCCGTACAATCGGAAAAGAAAAAGAAAAAACCGCGCCACTTTCAGCGTAATCGAGAAACCGGTCGGCGCCCGTCGGCTACATTGCAAAATCTCGAAAAATCAACCTGTCCCGCACCAAGAGCTACGCGTGGAAACGCGTTTCAGGAGAATTCATGTGATCGAGCCCACGATTGATACCGCTTTATACCCGGAGTTAATTACAAGTTGCAAGCCGCAGAAAGAATCAACGACAGCCTCTGACGTAACTGATGGAACCAGGATTAAAAAGGAGTCTCTCACACGAAACAGACGGTTGAGTTTTCGTCCCGGAAGCATCCACCGGGGCCTCCAACTTTGATTAATGCCGTGTATATAACTCTTCGTACATACGAAACACGTATGAAGAACCATCGACGATCCCTCGAGACGCGAAATTAATCGTGACCGGACGGTAGAGATAACGGGTTAATTAGTTCTTAGCTCGCGGCCTGGCCCCGCGTATAGTTTCTTGGACCTTTTGTTCCGTTGTCCAGCCACCTTTCTCGCGTAAACAGCCGACCGAGATACGATCTACGAGCAGCGTTTCGCACGCGCGTGTGCGCGAGCCAGCTCTAAAACGGTTTAAAAGCAGGCCCGCTGCTTCGTGAACAGTCGACGAAAGTGTGTAACCCGGGCAAAAACTGTAACGATCCAGCTGAGCTGGTAGAAATCTGCATGTAATCCAGCTACCGTGTTTCCAGGAAACAGGCCGGGACCGATCGAGCGGCCAGATAATTTGACGAAATTCTTTTCGGTAACCTGCTGTTATCGTTTTGTCAAGCTACCCTCTCTGATCGCCATTAAGCTTCTTGCGCGTACAACTCGTACGCGAGTACCATAAGTCGAACGCGTAACACCTCGTTCCGATGGTTTCCTTAAGCAGAAATGCTGTGTATGCGGCTACATCGAAGAGTTCGTCGTACAAGTTCTTTAGTTCGCAAGTGTGTTCGAACGATAAAAGCATAAGCTGGTGGACGCGACCTTAATGTTTGCCCGGTGCAATATGCAGCCGACATATATACGAAACGACGTGGCTGGTGTTAATGACGTCGTATCAACATGCAACGTTGTCAACCGGTAGCCAATGTCTTAACAAGGGCTCGGTCATTGCGCGAAATGTAATTATCCGGGAGCGGTGCGCAAATCGTTAATATTAAACACTAATGTTTCGATCGTTGGTCTGATACGTTTGTTCCATTCTCACGGCAAACGGTATTTTATATTTCCATGCGGTTTCCAGTTGCCTTCCAGTCGCCTTTCAGCTACCATCGTGCAACGTTACTTCTCTACGTCTATCAACCGGCGTACTACTCATGTAGGACGTTAACGAAATTTGCATGAACAGGGTATTGCATTAACTATTCGTCACTGCAAACTAGAGAAAGCTTGAGGTGGCAGGGAAATAAAATGGAATCATGGTACCGAGATCGAAGGAGAAAGAAAGGACGAGGAAGACAGAGAGCTATCGGCAATTTATGCGCCCTCGATAATCGAGTTTCCCTGAAACGCAGAATTGACTCCTTTGCAGGGTGCGTGCTAAATTCCGCCGCGGCGTCTAAGCAAATTATACGCCGTGGATTGCTATTTATCGCATCGATACGATAACGTGTCTCGCAAATGGGAAAAGTTCACCGTTGCTCTTTTATCGAGCTTACGATGCAAATATCGAAGAATAATGTAAACGTTCTTCTAAATTATATTCGCGGGAGGATGCTTCGATATTTCGAAGGTGGCTTTTGCGGAGTGTATTCCGGTCCGAGGAAAATCCGGATAGCGAGCTTATTAAATTTGACACTTGAAGAAACCGGAACATTGAAAAGGGGCGAGGAATATGAAGCGGTGCGTGTTGTAACACAACGACCAAACCATGGACGACGCGTATCCTGCCGCCTCGAGGGAGCAGGGATTTGCTAATTTCACTCAGGACACGCGGCTACGCGGCTCTCTGAAAATACACTCGCGATAAAGCAGTACGCGAGCGTTTCCCTTGGGAGACGACACTGGGATTTTGTTCCTTTCGAAACGACGAAGACTGCTGTGTCTTTTATCTTATCGTTGATTTATCGAATGTATTATTATTCTCCTTATCGTGCAATACTTATCGCATCGATCGGCAAACGATTTTTCCAGTCTGAAATTTTAGGACGTTCCCACAAAATGCGTACACCTCTGAGTAGGATTGCATCGATCGATTTTATCGATTAATGTGCGTCAATTTATAACGTCGCTATGTCTCTGTGGCGGCACTCGACCAGGGAAATTTCCAACGGCTTCGCGACACAAGGAGCTACTATACCTTCGAAACGTAAGGTCGACAGGCCTAATGTACCATCGATATGCCTACGGTTCTTTCGCCGAATATTCGGAAGAATACATACGTGGCAACCGTCGCGGACCTCTAATTTGGTTTGGAACCACAAGATTCATTGTGCCCGGAGCTGCGATGTGCGAAAGGTTAAGCGAAGACAACACAATCGGAGAAACGGGTTATTGACTCTTGATAGTTCAGTGTTTATCGTTATTTGTTATTAATCGTTGTTAATCGTTAATCGTTATTCGTTGTTAATTGTAAACGTATACGTTGAAGGAAATAATATTTACAGACTCGGTATCAAACATCTCAGATTAACTGTCTCTTATAAATGACATTTTCGTACGACTCGTGCTTCGTTGAAAAACGAAATCGAAAGGAAAGATTTTTCGGTCAAGGAGAGGAGAGTCTTTCTCGGCGATGTCTGATTCATCTCGATCTCATGATCGTCGTCGCCGAAGGGGAAGCTAGCGGTGAGTTGGAACACGAACGCCTGCCCGTTGCCGAAGAAGTATTCTCGAGATCGGTTAAAATTGGAAAGGTCCTCGCGTGGGGTCAATTCATTGTTGAAGAGGCTATTCTTGACGCGAAATTGCCTGAAATTGGTTTACACGGACACGGCCGACACGTCAGAAATTGATTCGCACTCTCTCCCCCTTCTTTGGTCCACCCTATGGGATACTGAATGCGTTTAATTTTTCTGCTCGGCTACGTTTATTCCCCATAGACCACCGCTCTATTCCTCATCGACGACAAGGCAGAAGAAAGATAAAGAAAAAAGAAAAAAGAAACGGAGAAACAGATTCACACCGTTGGACGTTGAAGTCTGAGAAGAAGCTCAAACCTTCGTACCAAGGCGCGTAATACATTCGTACAAATTTGTATTTTTAGTAATACTAAATTAAAAGTCGGGATACTTTGGCGAATCGCTACGTATATCTAGGCTCGATAGTAGCACGTTAATCAAGATGAATTTCTTCGGTGCCTCGAAACGAAGCCGTGAAACGAACGTAACTTGGAAATGATAATGACGTGGAAGGTCGGTAATAAATCCGACGGGCGACGTCGCTGAATTTTCACGGGCCTGGTAATTTCCTCGCTTATTCTCTTTCTTCCCTTTCTCGCAGCAAAGAACAGAAGGAGTTTGCTCGAACGGACCGATTTCGGGGGTGACTCGTCGTAATGTCTTTAATTCAGCAGTCGTCGAGGACGCCTCTGCTTTCGTCTCCGGATCGAATTATCGTGAGGAATGAGAAAAATTAATAAAATGAATCAACAGTGAACGCCGTGGGGGGGCCTGCTCTTCTCGGAGTCTGCCGACAGAAATTAGCTAAACGGATTCTTTCTCGACGTGACTCGACTGTTGGCCGCTCGCCGCTCTCGACGTTGTTAATTCGAAATCGCGTCTAATCACTGCTAAATAATTGCCGGTGAATTCCAGCTTCTGCTTCGTTCCCGTAATTCATCGTTCAGTGGTAGGCTATGCTGCACGCACGGTTACATAAATCAATTCTTGATTAACTCGGGCCGCTTGTGCAAAACCGATACAGAGCCGCAATCATACGGTTAAAATTAATATGTTCGCCGTTTTCTCGAAAAGATTGCCTCCATCCATTCCATTAATATACTCTTCCTCGATCACTGGTGAATAGCTTGGACGATGGAAAGTCGGGATCGTCCCGCGCGAACCTTCGCGTTATTAGCTAAGATAATTAACGACCCCTCTGTTCCTCTCTCCGCGGCTCCGCGATCGTTAGCTTCTAGCAACTTGGAATTTCGGTCTTGCCGCGTAGATTATAGCGACAATTAACAGCGGGCTATACCGTGACGAGATTTCCGACGTATTCCCTCCCCTTTTTCCATTCGTCTTGTATCGTCGTAAGGCCACAGCTAAGCAAGACGATAGCAGACAACGAAAGAGGGAGAGGCAGAGTAGCCGAGGAAGAGGCAGCGTCGTACCTGGCAAGCTTCCATATCGAAGACGGTTGAATTTATAACGAGAATTGCTGGCTGGCCACGCGGCAAAAACTCCACCAAGCGCCTCCGTACGGCTTAATTGCTTAATCAGACGTAGTAAATCTTGCGACACAGGCATTTATACACGATACGATACGATGTTCTGCATCTTCGTCGGTCGCACGAACGATTTAGTCTCGTCGATTCGCGTCCGTGAATGTCCAACGCCGTGCGTTTCCCCGTTGATCGAAATGAACACGTTGCTGCGATTGAACGCGACACGCGAATGTCAGAGCCCGTGTCTTCTGAGAGGTGGCTGGCGAGCCTGGCAATTCATACGGAGTTGGTATTTAGCAGAAATAATCGGTAATAACAGCTCGTAAACGCGCTCGATTAGATGTCAAACGATGACACGCGGTTTGTAATTTGCGCGGCGATCGCGGCTTCCACGGCCGGTATTTTAATTATGTAATTGTATGAAACGTTACGTCGCTGTGATATCCTGTCCCGGGTAAAACAGCCGGGCTCCATCGGTATTATGATAAACGACGCTATATTTAAATATTCCTTGCACGTTTCTTTGAACATTTCTTCGAACGTGTCTTGAAATATTTCTCCAATATTTCTTCGTCCGAACTCTTCCTTCTTCTCTTTTTTTCTTTTTTCTATCGTTAAAGATCCCTTCGTAACACGACTCTCGTTTACGGGCTCGTTAAGAGAACACCCGGTATATTAAGGGATAACCATGACCGGTGATGTAATGCAACACTGTACTCCTGATCCTGATCCTTAAACGAGATGGTATCTCCGGCGTTCTGTACGAGACGCGTACGTTTAACGCGTACGTACCTGGGTCGCAAGCGCGTTACACGCACGTATGGTGTGCGTATTATGCTACGGGAAGGTATCGAGTAACCTATGGTATAAATTCTTTGTCGCTCGAACGAGCCACGAAGAGTTATTTCCTATCTGCGAAGGCATCGAGCCTGACGATCCTTCTGGAGAATACTTTCCACAAGAAATACCATGTGTGTTCCGTATCACCCTCTGTACGATCTCTCCCCCCCCCCTCTCCTCCTCTTTTTTTTAATTACACATCAGTCTATCTTTATAGGAAAAACTACGGCAAAATATAAAATCGATCTTCGTCGTTCGAAGATAGCTATCTCTTTATTCACGTTCAACTATGAAACGGAATGAAAGGTTTGACGTTTCAGGGACTTTAGACTCTAAATATTTGATGGATCAGCCATTATTAGATACTGGTATTACCGATCTAACTGGAAGATAAAGAAATTATACGTCGGGCGACGCGTATTAGACACGGCGATAGGTGTTCCCAAACGTATGGTAGGTGCGCATGTACGTGGAAAAGAAAATAAGAATTAGAGAAAAGTGTGGCATCAGCCAGCGATAAGGGTTAACTTTTTCGTCACGCGATTCGTGAATTATTTTCGGCTATAATGGGAACAAATGATACGACCAAAAAGCCGTTTCAACGTTGTAATCATTCCAGTCATGGGATTACGGAATATCGTCGACCTCCCGCGACGATTTTTACATTTGAATCTTGACAATGACGACAACCCCGCCCCCGGGGCTATGAAAACGTTACCCCTATCGCGCGCAATGATATCCCCCTAGTCGGTCACTGGTGCATGAAACAGTTAAGCATCGACAATGTAGGCCAATCAAGGGGTGGATACATAAGGGGTGTATCACAGAGCCGCGGTAATCACTTGGAATTGCGTTAAATTTTTACTCCCGCGCCCCGAGGGCCTTGGGCCTTAGTCTTTTGATGCTGGCACGATCAACCGGATAAAGAAGGCAGATTTAGCTGCGACGATATACCGCGTTTCGTATCTCATCAGTGTTTTCAAGATATTCCTTAGATTAAGGTTTATTCGCAAATTGGAACTTTCACGTTCTTAACGGAGACATGGCTGTTGCTTTCTACGATAATTAATTCTATGGAAACGGTGTTATTTTCTTATTCAGTTGTTGGAAATCAGTAGGATGTTGAACAGTCAGGATGCACTAGAAATTGTGAAATAACATTATGGTGTAACGATGCTTCCGTTGGTACGTCTGGACCAAAATTTAATATTCGGATCGTGGCAGATACCGTTGTTACAAAACGTTTCCAAATGTAGACGAAACATATTAATAAGCGACTTGAAAATGTAAAATAAATCAAGGATGACAATTGACAAATCGGATATGCGAGCAACATTGGACTATAAATAAACGTAATTACCATAGAATACGCGTTTTTATAGAGTACACGGAATAAATACTGTAGCGTGTATCATATCATATCGTCTCATCAATGATACACGCAGTCTGAATGGGAAGTCACGAAGAACATGTTCATTACATGTTTTCCTAATTGTTCTAATATTCAGAGTAGCTATTACAAAAACCAGTATAATATGATCTACACAAAAGATAGACTTTATTGAGTACAATTATCTGCTGGCTGAAAAGTCGAACATTAATTTTGTTGAACATTGTTTATAGTATTAAAATTCACAATTTTTTGAAAAACTGGTCGATCAATTTCACAGAGAAACATAAAACCGTATAAAATTTCTTTTTCCCCGCGATTAAGCTCCAAACGTTTACACCTATCGAATTTAGCTGCAGAATTACCAGAGTATCGATTGTAATTTTCCATAGAAATTTTAGATCTACGATTTTTAAAGGTTCCTTAATGATATTTCGAAAAGTATTTCTTATCTCGCGCTATATCTTCCTCTACGTGGATTTTTTCTGGTACAGATTTCATACTTTGATATCAAATCGATACTTTCCGCTTTAAAGCGCGTCTTCTACATACAAAATACTTGTTACAATGGCCAACGTAATATACAAGTATCTTTATCACAGGCAAGCTACAAAGGGAAACGATGGAGCCCTTACTTTCTGTACCAGAATTAATTGTTCCAACGATTAAACGTTAGACGTTAGAACGTGCGCGCCTAATTTAAAGTTGTCCGCGTTATTCTGTACTCGCTGGATAAAAGGGCAAACCCGTAGCCGATTGATAATTCGCCGAGTTCACAACTATTTCTGTAACGCGCAACCCCTAGACCGCGAGCTCCGGTTAAATTCTCTTTAGAGTGGCCTGGCGAAACCCCACGGGGGTTTCCAGGATATTACCGGGCAACAAAATAATAACGCAAGACCGTCGAGAACGAAGGGATGGCGGGGCCAGAGGTGGACGACGAGTAGGATAGGAAAGGTGGTGGACGGGGGAGGTTTAGGGTGCAGCCAGCAAAACACACAGGGCGACTAAAAGGCTTACGGGGTAATTTGCGACGGCTTAAGGCCAGGCCAATCTGATCCATCCCGCGCGTATACGTGAAATCTTACACCCAACGGTACGGTACGATCTTCGTGTATATAAGAAGAGGCAAAAAGACAACGGAAGAGAAAAGAGAAAGAGCTAGAGATAGAGAGAGAGAGAGAGAGAATGGTAGAAAAGTCGAGAACAAGGTCGAAACGAAAAGAAAGAGACAAACGGAAGAGGGTATACCTCTTTGAAAAACGATACAGGGTTGCCTCGATGGTCCTCCCCTTGCTTTCTTCTTCTTCTTCTTTCCTCCCTTCGACTTACCCTCTGTCTTTCCCTTTTTGTTATTTTCTCCATTTTTTTACGCATCGATATAGCTGTGCTCCCTGCTTCGTTCTGCTTCTTCTTCTCGATTCCTTCTACCTACGTGTTCCGCGTCGTCCAGCTCGGTTGCCTCGCGGTGAACACGAGCCGCGGACTTCACGGGCTGTCGCGTAGAATTTGGCCGGCGAATTTTTTCTCTGGAAATGGTTAATTGAGCGTGCGCCGGTGCAAACGAGAGGTTACCAGGGGCTATTTCCTCTTTTTGCACGCTGGTCGACCAGCTCGCCTGCTTCTCGCTTCACTAACGCTCCGACCGGACCTCCTTAAGTTACGTTCGGGTTCCTTGTCCGCGGTGTAATAGGAATTAAACCCACCCCGTCCACTTTCCATTCATCGCGCGAGACAAGAGTTTTTTTTTTCGGGAATTCGATACACTCCGAGTATTGTCGAAATTTTTGCTCGCTTTTAGAAGCCCAACGAGACACACTTTGTCGTGAGGAAAACGATCGAAGCAGGATGATTTGGAAGGGTGGAGGTAGGACAGAAGGAACGATAGAGGAACGTTTTAGTGTCGCGATCTCCCGTCGTTCCTACTCATGGTCGACGTTTTGTTAAGAAAACAATCGGCCTCGATGCGATTCGCAACGGTACGGAACACGATTCGCTGAACCGATCTCCGCAGATAAAAGACAGGTAAAGATGAATGGCGATGGAAAGACACGGCGGTCTGTGAGGCGGTAGGCGAAAGAAAGGGAAAGAGGGAGAAGAGCATATTTCAGAAGCGAAACTTAATTTGCCCCGAAGTGTGCCACGGGACTCGAATCAATTCGAGGGCTCTCGAACCTCGGAGAGCCTCTAAGCGACGGCGCGTGCCTCAATCGGATGCCATTGAAGTTCCTCCTCTTTCTCGTCATGCGATAATTGAGAGACGTCGATTGTGGTGCACTCGTTTCGCCCGAGAAACTCCTACCGTCCTTTAGGCAACGAAGCTTCTATACTGTTTCAAAAATTCGACGCAAGCTTACAAAGTTCTCGAAACGTTTCGAAAATCGCTGTCACTATAATTGGGACAGAGTTCATATATAGAAATCACAGTGATTTTAATCGCCTTTAGTTTCTTCGTTATCCTATGATCTGATTTCCCGATACATTGTAGCAAATAACAAGAACTATATTGCAAGAGAATCGTATAATATTATGGTATTGTACCGTACGTAAAGCGATAACAGTCTATTAAGTAACGCCAGAACCGTCAGAATCATCAGAACGGTGAATTTGTAATTTACAACGACACGATTTTGGAGATACGCGTGACTCTATGTATAATATACGAACGATAGTTTATTTCGTTTCTTCCACGATATATTTCTCTACATTCCATACCATTTGTTACACGTTTTACCTACCTACGCGTGTAATTTACATCCAAATACTTTTATCGTTTAATGTACTTTTCCTTTCGCAACGAGACAGCGATCCAATTTCCACCGCTAATCGCCAAGCAAATAAATTGATAAATTCGCGTATCCGCTCTAATCGTCTCAACTTGAGCAATATACAAACGACTGAAGTTTGTTTTCACCAGTCGGTTTTCTAGACAGAATTCGTCGAGCAAATATTGTCCGTCGGATTTCTCGAGAATGCAGAACAGAAATTAAAAGACGAGCACGAGCTCTCCTGCTTTCTTCTCTGATACCTATCTTCCACGTCAGTTTGTCCGACGAAAAGAGCCCCACGCATAGGTTTAGAATGCGTTAAGAGGTCCTCGATGGTGTTTGCTGACAAACACCCTTCCGTTCTCGCGTTGCCTCGATGGCGCCCTTGCTACTGCCTCGAGTGAGTCGATGGCATTCGTCGTCGACCCTTTCACTCGCGCACACAAACGGAGTCTGATTACACATTAATTATTTACCGAGTGATTTCCGATGTATGCGTCGACCAGCTTCTCGAAAACGGGTCATTAAATTAAATGAGACGCCGGAATTCTCATCGAGATCGTGTCTCTAAACGTGCTCGTGCAAATGTCACGGAAAAAAGATACCGTTTACGAGAGACGGCCGACTAATATAGCGGCGATTAGCGGCAAATAGGCTTTCTTGCGTTCTACTTGGCCGGTTCATCGAGCAGAAAATAACCCCGCAAAAGATACACGAAGAGGAACACGCTTAACATCGTGTAGAAGTGAACAAGGGAAATACTCGATAACGATCTATGGCGATGAACAAAAGCATAGGTACGTTTCCAAGGTTCCTTCTAGAATCCTGCGTAAATCGGCGAAACTTTATATTCTTTGACCGATTTCTTTCTACGATGTCACTGTCGAGCGTGAACCTATGTATCTGTTGCAATTTATAAAATCTATGGGACGGATTATAAAATATATACAATTTTCTAGAGCTTTAAGAAATTTCAGATTTCAATCGCTGGAAAATTAATTTTGATACAAGAATCGATTGTGCGATTATTTTGCAATCGGTGTAGAATATAGAAAAGAAAGAATGGTGATTCTGGAACTGTATATGGGAACCATAACCGAGACAAGTATAGTCCGAAAGTTTCAATTATACGAAATAAAAATTTGTCAGGATTATTCTAAGAACTGGAATCGGTGTCGTAACTACGATAAATAGTTTCGCTTATCGCTTATAGTGCATTTAGTCTTTCAAATGGAAAATCTTGAAAATGAAAAATCGACGGAAGAATCGTGTATTTTTAGCAGGAAAACCTGATCCTTGGAACGTTGCTGCTTTTGTTCATCACCGTGTAGTTCCTTGAAGGATGATCGAAACTGGTTAATTGCCCTCTCGGATCATTAAACTGATTGGTAAATTTTTTTCCACCGAGGTACACGGTCGCCGTTCGAAACTTGCAATAACAAGAGACGCGGTACGTTTTCCGGAAGAAAAATTATCCATCTTCCCCGTTTATCTCGGTCGAGTGCAAATATTGTTTCTACGATTCGGACGGACAAGCATTTTTCCAAATCCATGTTCGTCGGACTACTCGCGATGTCTAACCAACCGGGAATAATTTTTGTCCCGGGAGCCGCTCGGAAAAGCCTAAAACAACGGGATTAGTCTCGACGAAGCATCCTCCTCAAAGGAGGCCAAGGCAAGGATTTAATTTCCGAGGATTTTCCCACGAACCGGTCAGGTTAGTAGATGCCTAACTCTGGGAGACCTCCGCAAACACTCGAAATGTCTATGCCCCTGTAGAAAATTATTTGTCGTTCTTCGGAGATGACGAGGATGTTCCAAAGCGGGAAACAGTGTCGTTCAGACGAGATCGTTCAGAATTCTTTTTCGCGGTAATTTGCTAATGCGTTATAGTTACGCTGTTACGTATCACAGACTCTATCGTCTAACGTATCGAATTTTTATTTTTATATTTTTCTATTTGTCCGGCGTTTGATATTTGTAATAGTAGAAAATTTCGTCGAATATTTCTAATAAAATCTTATTTACTATTACTTGATACTTCCGTTAGCGAACGTATTGAATATCGAGAATGCTGTCATGTAAATTCGAACGATATCTTCGCTAGGTCGATCATTGGGAATACCATTACAAATCATACTTATCCGAATATTATCTAAAATGTTATAAACTATTCCTTCCTATATACATTGATACATATAATGCGTATATATCAATGTATATACAATGATAAGATAAGATGGCAAATATGTGAAAATATTTCGCAAAATCAGATATTCGCAAACACTCCACATTGATATAATGCATATAGGATATCTCCTTCTTGTTTAATTTATATATTTCTTTGTGGAATATTTGTAAATAATATCTGATTTTGCGAAATATTTTCACATATTTACTAACTTATCTTTTACAATGTTACAATTACTTGATAACACGATATTCGAGTTACTTCACTCGCATTTTTCCCAACTTTCACGCGCTATTTCGCTGCGTGATCCTTAATGACCCTTCGAACGGGTCTTGATTTTAGAAACGCTCGCGTCAGTGGATACTCTCTTTGTCCGCGGACAAACATTTGCCCGGTTTCTCGGGAGCGGAGGGTAACAGGAAGACGAAAACGATCGTCGAGCCGCAAACGGGGCCACTCTAAACGCGGCCGTGTTCGCTTTTAGACGCCATATTGTGGCGAACGACGACGACGACGCTTCCCCGATCTCGGCCCGGATTAAAATACTGCAAATCATGGGCTACCTGTGAACGAGCCTCTCGCGTCCGTTCCATCGTTTCGTTCCTTCGTTTCGTGCCACCAGATATATCCTCCGCTTCAGAGAAACTCGGTAGTGGTAAAAGAACGCGTCGAGGATGAAATTTTCGCGAAAGCGCGGATGCCACGATTCGTTTCGCCGCTTCTTCCTCGAGCAACGCGTTCTTCATTTCCTTTCGCGCGTAACAGCGTAACGCGAACGAACAAACAAATCACTAGCCGATGATTCATTCGACGAATTCAACGCCACGCTTTCCAACCTTCCGTTAAATATCTCGTCCAATAAGTCTCGTATAATACGATTAAAAGGAACAGCTACAAGAGATCGCTGTACAACGAGAAAGTCGTGAACGCCAAACGACCACTATTGGCTAGTTGAAAAAATACAAATTCGATTGATTTATAGCGTAAGAGGGGCATATTTCGCGAGAATTTTAAGGATAGGGCATTCTTTTTATCGACACAGGTGAATCTTCTATAAACTAATCATCTACGGGTTTGGGGAATTTGTTATTCCTATGCAAATCTACTAGCTGTCTTCTCAGCTGTGCTAATTAGCCATGTAATTTTTGGCTCACTCACGCTTTATTATCGCAATATTAAATATCGATATCGTGTCTAATCTACAATTGTGAATCCTCTAAAGAACCATTAATTCGGACGATCAATATTATTGTCAATATCATTGTCAATACTCAAGGTTCTCAACGTTGGATTGACAATATTTATCGATCGTCTAGAGGGTTTCTCACCTACGGTAACATCGAGAACCTTAAATATCATCGATAATATCGTTTCTTAACAAAGGCAAACATGCTCTACACTTCTGCGCTCAAAATACGAATAAATCCAATTTCGTCTCTTTTGAAGTAGGCATCGCTGCTATAACAAATTAAACAAACCGACTCCAAATAAGCACGCGTTTCATCCAACAGTAACCCACCCCCGTTTCTTACGTGAAACAGACGTTGTTCAAACGAACGCTGTTCAATAGCCAACAGTATATAATCGAGGGTGGGAGGCGATGTTTTAAGAGACAAACACGCGTAGACGTGACTATACCCAAGGGGTGGAATACAAGAAAGAGAGAGAGAGAGAGAGAGAGAGAGAAAGAGTGGCTGTAAGCGAAGAAAGAATTGAGCATCGGAACCGAGTCGGCCAGGAGGGCCCGTATCGTTTTAACGTCTCTATTAGCGGCTATTAAAAATGAGCTAGAGACGAAAAAAAGCGGTGAAACGATGGTAGGAGATGGACGAGGGGCAGGAGGGGGTGGGGTGGGTCAAGGGGGTCCCGGTTGCTTGAAATCGCGGGTCCTCTGTTCACATGCCGTCTCCTCCTCGTACCGGTATCCAGTTACCTTTTGTAGAGGCCCTCGTATAGCTCAGATTTTCGAATGATATGTTCTCCATTGTGCGCAACGAGTATTTAGCATGGCACGGGGTTGGTCTAAATCGAGGGTTCACCCGGGGGAAGGGAGGGGGACAGCAAGGAGATGGACTCGTACGAGACGGCACGAAAATTCATGGCTTTCTTTCTCTCTCTCTCTCTCTGTCTCTCTCTCTGTGTTCGACACACGGGGGTAGATTCTGTTAAAATGATATCCCTCGTCACTGTAGTAGAGTCGAGAATAGATCCGATTCTGATATCAAGTTGAAATTGATCGTTCTCCACGCGTTTTTCCCCTCTCTCTTCTTTCCTTTGCTTTGTTGTACCTTGGGAGAATCGTAGAAACTAGTTTCAAGAGGAGAGGGAAGGCTGGCTTGAAAATATTTTGGATGTTGAAAGTCGGGTACGGAGTAAAGACAGTAATGCGAGCAAAATTCGAGTCATTCTCGAGCGAAGGATCGATACTTTTGGATGTAATTGGTCTGCAGCGAGGAAATCGTTCGTGGTTCAAATATGGTGGGTTAGAAATGTTCGAATCTACAAAAATTTCCAAACACGATTGAACATGTAGCGGCACACGAGTCAACGGAAGATTTGAATAGGGAGGGACTCGTAATATCGTGCCTTGGAATACCAACGACGTTTCGGTTTGCTGGGTCTAAAGGTAAACAAACTCCGGACAAAATATTATTGCCGTTATTTGTAATCGTCAGCCGGAGTTACGTACGAACTCTAACTTTGTTGATACAAATAGAGGAACGTGCTCTCTAGGACAGTTAAATAGTTGAACAGTTAACGGGTAGAAGAATCGAATTATTTCGAGCGAGCAACGATCACGTCCAGTATACGCTATTTCTGTACTTGTATTTACATTGATTTTAATATAATTGACTATTACAATGTTATCACTTTATTAAACAAACCAACACGTTTAATAATCACCTGAGACACAAACGAAAAAAAGTGCATATAATATCGTCTACTTATGAAATATTCATTCGTCTACAAACTTTTCAAGTTATAATATTTATATACCTAGATATATTAAATATTTGTGTCGAGGCGAATAGTTTACAGTGAACTCTCTTCTTACACATGCTGGGCCAAAAATCTAACTCGCAAAAATCCTTACCCTCGACTATCATCGTCGAGCACAAATATCGTATAGATATTGACGGCGTTAAAACTGGTCGAAACGATCGAATCACTCTTTAAAGAGGCTGTCAAATGCGGCACGAAAACCGGCATCCTTTCACCGGCCGTAGTTTCTCGATCGCAGATCAATCGGGCGAACTCTTCTACCGGCACACACCGCAAGGACGACCATCTTGCGCGTAATTACAGTAGCTTCCGTCACGGTTTGAGACCCGCGTCGCCGTCCGCGTGCATAATACTTTACAACATACACGAGGGATTACAAAAGTGACTCGTCATGCGGCGTAAATACTTAACGGCGGGGCGCATCCTCATCGCCGCGCGGCGTTCCTTACGTTGCACCTGATACTTTCCCCGGCGGCGGTAGAAGCCGCTTGATGAATTTCTTTTTTAATCATGGCCATCGGCAGTGCCGAAACTTACCGCGTCACCTGTGATAGCTCGTTCGAGCTGTTCGACGCGGTCCTCGATTCGCCACGCGAAATACGCCCTGAACTTTTGCGAACGCGTGCGCGCACGGACACATGCCGCGAATATATTAAACATACCGGATCCTACTGAAATAACGATAAAAAAGGAAAATAAGGAAAGAGAAAAAGCGGAGCTCGTTGCAATATTCGTCGGGCCGTGGCCCTTTTTCGTAGCGAGCTCGTTGAGTTTTAACGAGCGGCCGAACCGTGAACGCCGATATCCCTCGTTAACCGCGGAAACAGTGTAGAAGCAACACACGGTTTGCTGGCATAACTCGAGCCGACGCTGTCTCGCAGTTTCGTAATTGTTCGTACGTGTGAACAGGAATAAAATTCGTGTTTTGAAATGGAACACCACGCCCCCTTGTTAAGCTTTCGATTAATTCAACGACGATAACGATGGGAATACAGCCGATGGATTTAATATCTGTAGAAGCTAACATCGACATCGTACGATAGAATATCGGTCTCTGTCGATAAAGTATTAATTTATCAGTCAATAAGTCAGTCTTTGGAGAGATGCGAAGAAGGAACCTATATCGTATGGCGAAAGCTTAAATCGTTGTTAATTTCGTTATTGATTCAACAGCAATGGCGAGGAAGGCATTCTTTTTTACTTCCATAGATTCGTATTAAGGAGTTACTTTTTAACATAACAAACGTCTAAGCTGATGTATTCTTCGTTCGATGTTGACGATATAAGATATTCCTCGATATATTATAGAATATACTGTATCAGTTTCAAATACATCTTCGAATAACGTTCGAAAGATACTGTTGGTTATAAATCGCGCAAAGAATCAGAGAAATTAATGTCGGTCTGGTGGTATTCACGGCGAAAAATTGACACCGTAAGCTCGAGCCTCCGCACTTTAATGCCACGACATTAAGACGCGTTGAATAGGGACGACGATCGGTGGACGAGCACTAAGTGGAACAAAACGGGAGAGGCTGGCACATAATAAGTCGCACCGCTCGTGCGGGTGTCTCGTGAAAGGGCCGAGACAAAGGGGAAGCGGTCTTGAGGCATAATTAAAACGCGTCGAGTGTCCCGCTGATGCGAGACACGTTAAAAAAAAAAAGAACCAACAGAGGAAGAGGGAAAGAGAAAAAGAGAGAGAAAAAGAGAGAGAAAAGAAGAGTAGGTAGGTACGGGTTCGATTACCATGTCCAACGCGTTTCAAACAGGTCCATGTGAGAGTGGCCTCTGCTCGAATCGCGTCTCGCTACCGCTCTTACCTTCCTCTATTACCCACGGAATCGAATAAATCGCTTTCATACCTTCGTCAGGGAAATTGACGTCTCGTTATATATTTCTATATATAGAAAGTGTGAAAGGAACGTCAGACTTACGGGGGATGTTGGTGAATAGAAAAGAGCCGGCGAGATATATGATTTAACCCCTTGACGATGCACGTTGTGAAACAGGAAGTTTATGCAGTGGCAAACCTCAAGGTGATAATTTTACGAGTAACAAATAAATAGGAATTTCTTTTTTTCTTTTCTTTTTTTTTTTTTTTTTGTTAATGTATCTTGCGAGTATCTCTAGTTTAAATAATAATTTTTATTCTAACATCGATGCTCTCTGTTTTATATCGTTTTTCTAGTCATTTTGTCATAAGATAGGAAGTAAGAACAAGAGAAGTTTAAACGAAAGTAAAATGATCAAAAATAGGATTACGAAGGAGCGAAGAAGATGAATAGCGCGTGGGGCAAGCGTCTAAACTTAAATGATCGAATCAGTTGGATAGTTGGCGCGGTTCCTACGCGTACGTTCGTCTTTTTGGAGCGTGAGGAAGCATCGAACGATCCGACGATTCTCGTTCGAGCGGCGAACCTGTTCGAAATCACTCGAGGTGTTACCGTGGTAACAGTGCGGGCTGGAAACTCGATTAGCAAAGAAAATACGGGAGTATCTCAGGAGCCTCGGCGTTGAATCGATCTGGAGTAAAGAGGCTTTTAAGGCGACCACAACATCTCATTGTCTCTGGCAGACTAGCGAATGATTCTCCTCTCTGCTAATACCACATCTAGAGAAAGCGTTTTCCACGATGGAGGTACAATTCTTCGCACGGTGTTTTCCTTTTCCCGCGTTACAGGATTACGCGATCGAAAGTGGCAGAAAAATTATGTTCACCTTAAGTTCAAGATATTTGCGATTTCCATCTTCCATGGTTCTACGGTTGAAAATTCCTTCGCTCGTAAGCGTAGAAAAACGCATTCTCACGAGGCTCGTCGATAAAGCGAATTATAATACGGATTTTCTCGATACCTTTGTCGGCCGGCCGGTTTAATACTTGACCGTGGGTGGGCACGATGAATAATACTTTCCCGTCGACAAGTCGGGACATCCGTTCCGATCGTGCCACGACTGTTCGTCATTTATCTCTGACCGCGATGGATGAGTCGCGTGAGAAGTTCGCGAAGCGTTTCTGTATCTATCCGTAATCTCTCGAGTAATGAGGTGGATCCTCCTTTTGTACGAACCCGTCCTAGGGAATCGTCGTTACTCTCCCGTGAATCCTTCTGCTCACCTGGGAAGGATGAGCCCGCTCATTAATTATAGTCGCTCCGCGGCGATGACTGGAAACAAAGTGTTTTCAGTGTCGGGGGTACATCCACCTAAGCCTGTCCTAGGACGGGAACGAATTGAAATTCTCATCGCGATCAACGCGCCTACGCGCCACTTCAGCTACGAGATGAAGGTGACCGACTTGCTACCAATAATAATCGCTGACCTTTCTCGTTAACATTTCAACGGCAGATGCGTGCTCGAGTAAACGATCCGCGAAAGAGCGATAAGAGATAGCAGATGCGAGAAACGTCGTTGGTTCGCTTAAGAAAATTGCTAATTTTCTGTACGTCGTGCAAGACAACGTAATATCGGCGATAAAGGCAGCTTGTATTTCTAACGAAGTTTAGGTGGTTCAGAGTTTTCAGGTGGGTAGTTTCAGATATAATGTTTCGACATGGTCGAAATATTTGACGCTCGTTCAAACTCATTCGAAGAAATTGCACGACAAGGAATTAGGAAGTGTACCTATACGGATAAGATGCTCGATTTTGCTAAATTATGGCAAGCTATTAACATTACCTGAATCTAGTATGGACATGAAATATATCGTAACAGAGAATGTAGAAGAAAATAAAAATACATTTTTGGAAGACTCTGTAGCGGCACAGGAGTCAAAGGACGACGCGAGTCGAGAGCGACTCATGCTGTTGTTTTGCCTCAGGACATTGACTCAGCCTTGACGCAGAAATGTAACGATAAACAAACTCCGGGCAAAACAATGTTGCCGCTATATACAACCATCGAATGAAGACGAATTTGAATTTTCCGACTCTCTCCCGACCAGCATAAATAAACGGACGAGATCGCGAGCGACAGAATATCGAACAGCATCGTACAGTATCGTAGAGTATCTACACAGTATCTCCGAGTATCTCACGAGTATTTATCGAGTTACGCGACGAGCATTAACTCCTTAACCTACGATTTACGTTCGAGAATTTACGTTTGCCCGATCATCGTACAACGGACTATGCCCGTAGTTGTAGGTTAAGGGGTTAACGAATATTTATTCCGCGATTTTATTCTGCGATTTATATTTTGTACTAACGACTCATGTATACGTCTGTATATTAATTTATTTATTTATTCGAAATATAATTGCGACAGCAATCTCTCGCTCTAGTTATTTCACATTATCTATCCTCGACCAATCCTCCGCAACTCGAATCAATCAAGTCCATGTTTCGACCGCAATTAACTATACTTTATGAACACGAAAACACGTTCTGTGTTTCAATCATGTTGTGTTTCAGAATGCAGCAGCAATCTGGTACAGGAAACGGGAGTACACGACGCGCTCTGAGTCCTGGACCAGGAGCCAGCGATTCAGAGGATTCCGACATCTCGCTTGGTGGAACGTCGCCTGCGTCGCCGAGTTCCTCACCTCCGCCAACTCATCAACCATCTCCTGTTCCTCTCGGGCCTCTAGGTCCTCTACCTCCACCATCCTTAAATTTCCGCTTCGATCCTTCGCAATCGCAGTTTCGATTCAACCACGCGACGGCCTTCAAATTCCCGCCGGCGGGTTTCCGATTTGGACCGCACAGCCCGCAACACAATCATCCGAACATCTCTGGCGGTGGAATCTTCAGGCTGACGGAAACGAGCCCGTTCCAAGCTGTGGGACCGAGAGGTGATCTTGGGTCGAGGCGAGTAGCTTTTAAAAACCTATCCTTAATCGCGCACTCTCTCATTAATCCGCGTTCGATGAATCTCGAAAGTTCGAAACTAAACGTTTCAAAATCCTCTCGCGTCTTACCCATTGAATCGATCGGCAGGATTTTTTGTAAAAGTCTTTGCTTTGATGACAGTAATTTATCATATAAAATTTGTATTCCGTGACTGTAGAACTTGCTATATATTTAAGGAACGATCCTGTTAACAGACGGTATCTGTGTTTGCAAGTTTCCTCGCCATTTGCAAATTACATGCTGAAGGAGCTTAATGCTCGATGCATGTTGATCGAAATGTTACGATATACTCGAAGTACGATACGATATACGATTTTTCTAAAATATTATATCGCCGTATAAATTACCAATGCTTGAATAATTGACAAATATGTTAACTTACTGTGATCATTGTGAAAGATTCGGTGCAATATGCGTCGTCAACGACGACCACGACGATCAGCGCACGAGCTTAATAAAGCTATCGTCGATGAAAGCAATTCCTTCGAAAGCCACGAAGAAAATATTTTTTCGAAGAAAATATTGATCTGGAACTACACTTTTCAATTGCAGACTACCGGATCCACTGGGTCTACCACCGCCGAGGTTGCACCCACACGACAGCTTGCTCCATCATCCGCAAATACAGCATCAGCTACCGGAAGGAATGTCGAGGATATCGGAAGGCTCGCGTCTCTCCGATGGTGGAATTTCGCGCCTGTCAGACAGCCTATCGGAAGCTCACAGCCCGCCATTAATGGCGACGAACTTGTCTGTGACGGGTCCGCTAAGGGTTGCAGTTCCGAGCCCTCACACGCCTTCCTCGCGGGGTAGTCCAACGGCCAGTCAACAGACTCCCCAGGGTCAGTCTCAAGGCCAGGGATTGATAAGGGTGGCGACACCACCTCCACTGAATCCGAAACCACCGCAGATCCACAGACCTTTCTCGCCAGCGTGATACGACGAATTGGGAAATGTCATTTCAAGGGGAAATGAACACGATCGATCCATTGTATCGAGAAAAATCGTAGCTAGCGACGAGAGTCAATTTCTCGACAAACGTTTCGAGGTTTTATGAAAGGAGTAAAGCGAACACGAAGATTTTCAAGCTCTAAGAATCTACGAAATAATTATTAAAAAGACGAATATCGAGGAGAAGTCAACAAAAATAGGGAAGTTTACTTGGACAAAGATGTTGTTGTTGAAATTTACGTTAAAAGTGTTCGTTACCAAGTAGTAAAACAAGATGAACATTTTACAATACGGCTGACGATGTAGAATTCGTAATTGTATGTTGCACGAAGATAACATAAAGCAACCCGAATGTTACAATTGACGATGCGTCGGTAGATGGCAGAAGCGGACGTGTGCAATTATCCGAAGCAGATGCGAACGATGGTCGCATGTAAATAACGAGATTACACTTTGAACGACACATTTTTTCGTTGAATGAAAACGGAACGCGAGATCGATCCGTTTTTGAGAGCAAATTTCGTGTAACTATATATTTTTTTATTTGTTTTTTTCCCCCCCTATTTTGTAGTCTGTACATAGCGAATACCCCCGGTAAGAAAGAAGTACGCTGTTTGAATGTGAGAATCGCTCTGAGAACTGTCACTCGTTATTTCAAATGTGTTGGCCAGCTACGTTAAACGCGAAGATTTAACGTGAATCTGTTTCAAGTCGTAAGCTAATCCAAATAAAAAAGAACACTAACCCGAGATCGTAGAACTATGAACGGCCTAAACGTAGACTGAGGCCGAGCTTCGAAAATAACGCGTTGTTCGCTCTGTAAAACTGTACGTGACTATTATAAGTGAGCCTTTTTATCTATTTACGACATCAAAGTCTCGTATCGAAATAGTTTTTTGTTTTTGTTTTCTTTTTTTTTTTGTTAAAAAATAATAATGAATAAACGAAACCTGGAAATCATTCATGCCAACTATCAATCAAATTCAGATACGATTTTATGTATCGCGATTCGAACACCGTTTCTAATGGGACGAAGTGATGTTGTAGTATCGTTCGTTGTCGGCACAAATCGAAGAAACAGTCTGTTGGAGGTAAATAATTTGAACAACGGTTGATATAATTTAAGGCATTTCGCAAAACGCTCCCCTCCTTTAGCTTAGGTAGAGATTAGAGATTTGTAAATTTCCTTAACCGGTACGCTCGTTAAAGGAATCGTTTACCCTCGAAGTAAGACGCGGCTCGGTCGCGATTGTCAAAAGACAAAGACGATCGATCGACCAACTTGAGTCTGGGTAACCATAAGGAAAAGAAAGAAAACGAAGTAGAAGAAGAAGGAGGAAAAGAAGAAGAGAAAGAAGAAGAAGAAATAGCGCGAACGTACGTCGGTTCGCATTTCCTTCTCTCTCTTTGTAGATATACACATAAATACAACACACGTTAGCAGAATTTCTTGTATAATCAGCCCTTTCTCCCTCTTATAAATATGAACATACTACAGCCCACGTATACATAAGTACCTTACGTAAAGAATATTAACACGAAACTATACATATATAAATATATGAAAAGAAGATGATTCATTATTATTATTAATATTATTAATATTATTATTAATATTATTATTTGCGCCTGTACATACATTCACGCGAAAATATATTAACAGATTATTATGATATTACAACAAAACTATACTGTGAGTCTTCAATTCATCGTTTGTTCCCGAATCGATCACAACACCCAGTCTCCATCCATGGAACTCGATACCGTACCCAGCAAGGTATCCATCTGCCAAAATTCGCGCGGCTCGTCAAAATTTCCCAACATCGGCCAAAATTAACCCGTTAAAATCAACACGGTTTGCCCCGCGCAATTAACATTCGCGTTTCGCGCGTTCACTCGTCGGTCAATTTTCTCGTGCCAATTGTATCTATTAATATCGTTATTTCCGCGAGCCAGGCTAATTCACACCTAGCCTTTGATCGACACTCATGGCAAATTCTAGGTGTGGGTACGCGCATACGAGCAATACGAAGCAACGCGGCTAAAACGATTACAATAACTCGAAGGCGAGAAAGAGCGAGGCGATTCAGGTGGCCGCGTCCTTCCCACAATTTAAACGGCTCGCAAGGTCTCCTCTTCTTACCCACGGCTATAGTAACCAACGAAATTCGCACAGTCACTCGACTCCCTGTTAACAAACCCGACGAAGTCAACGGAAGAAGAGATCGCGTTCGAAACACACGAATCTTTCTCTTCTCGTCGAAGGTCAATAGGAGCGAGTCGATGGTTGGCGAAGGGATAACGGCGAAGGGATAGGAGAAAAAGAGAGAAGAAAGGCGAATCATGGAAAACGTAAGCGCGAAAAGGAGCGCGAGAAGAGGGAGAGATGAAAAGAGAACGGGGACGAGACGTAGGAAGGTTATCGACACGGACTGCAGTTAGCGAAAGAGAGCAAGGGGATACGCGATGGAATAAAGTGGAAGGGAGAAAAATAGGGTGAACGAAGGCAAGCGACAGAGAGGAAGAGAGTAGTTGCGCGATAACGTGGCGTGGGCGGGTGTCGCTGACAAAATGGACCAATCGGCTGGCTGGGTTGCCTTGTAACCGATCCCGCGGGTTAACCAGGAACCAGGAACATCGACCAAGACTCTCCAAAAAGCCGATATGCCCAGAGCGCACGCCTAACCGTCCTCGTCGCCGACTCCACCCTGCTGCCTGCTGATGCTTCCACATGCGACCACTTCCTCTTTCCCTCTCTATTATATATCTCTCTTTCACCCTTCCACTCTCCACGCGTCTACTTTGTACGTCGCCTTTCCTCTCACGACGATATCGTACGTTCTATCTTCGTTTTTCTCTGTCTCGCCCTTGCGGTTCGCCGTTCGCACTGCGTTCGTTCATTCGATATATACGCACCAGTCGAGGCTCCGTCTTTCTCTGTCGCACCGGTTGGCGAAAGTTCTCGACAGCTGGGTGGATTCCTCGATGGAAGATGGAGTCGTTAGAGGCTGCCCGGGAATGGAGAGATATTCTCCGCGGCTGGCGCGTTTCACCGGCGAGTTGTTAAATTACTTCGATGAAGTTGCCGTAATTGAAACTGGTCATTGAGCGAAATGTGTTTAGAGCCGGGCTTCGAGAGAGCTAATCGCCGCGTAACGGCCTGATCACCGGCCAGATAATCGATGAACGATCGATGTCCGCGCAACGCTCGCAAATGGTTACAAGTTAAATTAAAATTCGTCGAAGAACGCGCCAGTGCTATTCGCGTGGCAATTTGTTTTGGTGTTTATGACGAACGATATTGCGTTGATTCGATGAAGAATGAATTGCGCGTATCGCGATTGAAACTGAACAACTCGCACTCCGACCAAGATACGAGGAATATCTATAAAACTAATAACTTATCGATAAACGATATAGCGATGTCGTTGAGTATCTAGTAGCTCGTTGTAGTATTTCTATGAACGTAATTGTATTAATTTAATCGAAGATGGATTACTCGTATCAGAACAAAAAATGGAAAACTTCTCGTAACGACGCAACAAATGTTTGTAAACGTTTACGAATTGGATTAGAATATCGAAGAACAATACGTAATTTGCAAAGTAACTTGTTTAGATATTTATACGAACGTCGTTGCATTGATTCTATCGAAGACGAATTACCCGTATCATGAAAAAGAACGGAGAATTTATATCGTAATAACTTCACGAGCAATGTTTATTCTCGATGGTACGACGAGCTAAGCGTTAAATGATGACGAGTTATTAATTTCTGGTTTCTGCTCGTTCTTTTAAAAACATCCGTCCTGGTCTTCCCGATAAGCATCGTCTGCAATTCAACGAGCGGAAGGCGGGCAACCGTTGTGCAACAAACACGCGCAACCTGAACAATGCCTCGTTTCAACGTCGCGTCGCCACGTATCGGATACGCGAAAAGAATTTCGTGGCAGGGAAATGAAAGGATGAATGTCGCGATTATCGATACACATCGGTTCCGTGTACCGTTTTCAAGCTACATACCCAATATGACGTGAAAAGGGCCGTTCTCGTTCGCTCTCTTCCATTTCTACGTTGATCTTTGTCGCACACTGGATGGCACGGTCGTCTTGCCGGTCGTGTTTTGACAGTTGCTGCTCTGACACCTCTGGCACATTCATTAGAAAGTGGTTCTCAATCCCAGGTAACCGTGGAGGGTGCAGTATAATTTAGTTTTGGAAGTTGATGTAAACAGATATTCGAGCGTTCACACTTATTGTTTCTCTTTTTTACACTTTGTTGGAGAATTGAAAAATATTTTAACATAAAATACGGATTTCCGCGGTGTTATTACGGAAGTTATTAATTGCTAATATCGTGAATGTTTATGAAAATTTATATTTTCATCGACATAACTAAGGAAATGGAGATTTGTTGTTGTAAATATTTTGACGAGCACTTTGGATATTTTATATATCTTTGTATAATATGCGCATTTTTCCATCTTAATAATTTCACGGTCCAATTATTCCAAATAGCATATAACGTTTAATCGAATCATTATCGAGTATACACGACCCACCGCGAAGATCCAAATTTCAACAAAGAGATCCATTTACGAATGCTACGCGCAAATAAAATAATTTTCGATGCTTTGCCATCTGAACATTTGCTCTTCGAGCCGCCGTGGTAACAAAACGTTCGCGTAAAAATCTCCTCCGGTGATCGTTATCGATACGATCGAGTCTCCGGCTTCTTGTTTCTCTATCAGCATTCAGATGGATAAAACTAAGGAGCGTAATCTATTAAGAAGGAGAGGCGCTCTAGTTGAGAGACTCTGATAGACATCCAGCTGTCCGGATTTAGATGTTAGGATAATACGGTGTGGTCGGGGCCTTACAACAAAATAATGTAGTCCACTCTGAATGGGGGAGACCCGGAGTGAGCGGGAGGGCGAGATGGGGAAGCGGGGAGAGGCGTCGACAGAGGAAAAAGAGAAACAGAGATGGCTGACGTTCATGGTGATCGAGAAAAGGAGGATGAAGCGAGATCAGCAGAAGAGTATCGACAGAGAGTAACTATTTCTCTAGTGGTTATTTGTAGACAGATTCGACGACGTGACAATACCGCGAAAACCATAATGGGGGCCCACAGGGTCCCCACTATGGGAGGCCTTAGTGAGATTACGATGCCCACCAGGTATTTGTTGTAGGTCTTAGGCAGGCGCTGGGGTGCCATGGAGAGGTGTGAAAGTGATGGTAAATCTTCGTTGGATCTTTTTAAAATCGCTACTCGCCATTGTTGCGGTAAGAAGTTTTTCAGGCTTTACGGATCTTTCACACTCGTGGATCCCCGTTTCCTTCCCTCCCTTTCGCTCGCTCGTGCACACGTTCTATATTTTCGATCTGCCCTTCCGGCAGTGTCAGCGAGATCATGGACTCTTGGCTGCTTAAGGGTGCGATCAGAACTCGAAAGGAAGAGGGAGAAGCCGCGATACTCACCGAGAGAAATCGGTATTGTGCTGGAGAGATCGCAACAAGGAATAATGGAGCATCATGAACGGTGACGCGGAACCATCCACAATGCGGCAAATCGCATTTCCATTTCTTCGTCTTTGTAAAAGTTAGAAGTTCGAAAGACACAAACGATGTTTCCATGCGTATAATAAGATACACTCGTACCTTAGTCTTACGTATGGTAACCGACTACGGAACGATCGATTCAACTAGAAAAAGACACGTAAATCAAACGTAAGCATATGTAACATGATGCATATGACGTATGGTGTACACATATGTTGTACGTTTTAACATTTGATTAAATTAAAACATGTCTTTTCTATTAATTAGTAAAAGTGATCGTAAAAGTAAAATTGATCGCGTAGAGTAAAAATAACGATTACCTATAAACTAAAATAAAATAGTAAATTATACTAAATGTATCTTTGAAACTTCCATGAGAACTAAGCACGTGGACACGAATCTGTTTAAAGAAATGCCGCATAGAAACGTCGTAAGCAAGAAAGAACGTATATCAGGGTGTAATTCTATTATATAGAGTTTTATTCTCACCCTGAAATGTCTACAATCAAATATTTTTTTCTGGATACTTTTTCAGAAATCTTTTCAGCCATCCGATGATGGAGAAATATACCCTCGGTCGATTAAAGCGTCTCGCATGACCTGTTACAACCCATAATAAACTGCCCCATTGCAAATTACAAATTCGAAAATCGGCGTGTCGACTTTCATCGGGGGTCTCGTATCGTATCCGAGTTCACACGGGGTTAATGAGAGGTTAGATATAACTTGCCATTTTGGACCATAATGCGACACCGGCGCCCATTTAATTTAAGTATATCCCGTGCATAGGATTTCAATGGGGGTGTGTCACGCGTCACCCCTGGCCCCTTCGGCCAGGCCTGCGACAACTTCATGGGAAAAACAAAATATTTAGCTAACTGGAACAACTGGCTGAAAATATTTTCTTTCCTCGATAGATTATTGTATCGTGACAAACACCGTTGTTATCGAATCGAACAATAATGAATTTTGATCGAGGTTTTAGTAAACGATTCGATAAATCCAAGAGATAATAAGTGAGACACTCAGAAGCCAAGCTGATCAATTTCGTTTCCTCACGCTTCTCCAACTTTATCAACTAATTTTATCAACTTCCGATGATCCGAAATCAACCTAATTTCAATTAACTCTAATTCCTTAATTTCTTTCACGCGATAGAAGGTACGATTAACGTTTAGTATATTTTTTTTTTAAATTAAATGATTTATATATTGATGGGGTTTATCGGATTAGCTGCCGCGTGGCTTTAAAATTTAAAAATGCGCGTTTCATTTCACAAAGTATAATCAGGTGTGGAAATACGTATATGTACGTATGTTCGAGATAAGAAGGAAATTCTTGGTACATCTACGTCCAAGCTGTCACGTATCTGCAACATATATGGATATGTCAGGCGTCGCTACTGCCCCTGCGAGGTACTAAGCTGCTTACCACTCTGGAGTTTATGCTGTATTATGTTCGATGGGGTACCTTCTAACTCTATAGAACTTACGTGGAATCCGTATCTCGCCTGCTATACACGCTACGTTATCTTTCAATCATACGCGCGAGGTACCAATACGACGTTCTCCAAAGATCAACGAACAGAATTCAGCCCCACAAAAAATTATAAATATACTAATAAGTTACTTCAATACGAAGTAACTATATAAAAATCCCCTGGTTAGCGGAAATAAAAAATCTCATCCCTTAATATTTACGAGCGACGATAACGTTGGCCAATTAATTAGACTTTCATTGTAGCTGCAGTTTGTACATAAAACAACCGTTCGTCGTTGTAGTTCCCTTTTTTTTTCTCGAGCTACGATCTTTGGCCCTTTTCAGCAACAGGACCGACATTTCGAGGAAGTTTCTGACGAGGGTATTACGCAAAACTGTATCGGCTTTTCCGTGTTTTGATTTCGCTCGAAAAGCGATGGAACGAGAATGGAGGGTAAGAGAAGGCCAGATACTTAGCCGAGGACTAACAGCAGGCTACGGATTAAAGGGGGTGAAATGTTATTATTGCAAGGGGTACGTCTGCGGCCGTGAGTACTAAGTAGCCCGGTTAAGTATGTTGTTTAAGCCAACACTGTAAGTAACCATTCCCCCGAGAAATTGCCGTGATGACATCGTACCCAAGTCGAAACTCCGTTCGCGTGGAATACTTCAGCATCGAAGTGCCTTGTCCAGATGGCTCTTCTAATACCCCGTTTTTAGGCAAGCATCGTGGAAAACCGAGGCGCTCGTGTCATGATACACGATGGCAAGAAAGGTAACACGTTCGAAGTATTGGGAAACTTCGACGTCGTTTATCAACGATGCATACCGTGAAACCGACTTACGTCAAGCGTAAGACACGTTTTTATCCATCATTTTCTTCCACAAATATCGCGGACGAGAAGACTTTTCCACACTTTTTACATTTGTTACAGACATTGCCTAGTTCGTGTAACATAGGTGAATAATGGATGTTAAATAATGACAAATTATGATTATCATCGGTTCAATGTCCACAAAATGATCAGTTAATGATTATTGTATACACATAGATTAGACATTTACGATAGACATTCCACTATAACAAATTGCAAGGCTTAAAAATGATATCAATGATATGATGGCAACCCATCGAGTTCTTTCTATTTTTTCTACCTCATAGAAATATATTTTGTAAGAATAATTACTTGTAATATTAATTTTATTATTTATAAATACTTGAAAGTTTGATAGTTTTTCAAGTGCTTTTCCTCTTTTTCGACGTATCATCCTTGCGTTGCTCCTTTGTACGAGATAAAAATCTCTCTAATAGCGTATGAATTCATACGAATCGATGTTTCTGCAGTTTATGATACCTACATTACGTGAAAGACACACTTTTCTTCCTCCTTTCCTTTTATAAAATACGCATCCTTTTCAACGGCACAACAGATGCTGGATGGTAAGTTTCTCCATCGAGGGAAATAATTTTATACTTTCAAGTACGGAAATATAGAAACATAGGCGCGAAACGTTCACTTCCTGACGAGCGAGAAGGAAGTTCCTTCGATATCCAACGTGTCGCCGTGGTTAAACCGCGCTGAACGAATAATCATCGAGGCAAATTCCAGCTTCTAAGGCGAGAAGCTTTTGTACGACGGGAAAATGACAAATGCACTACCTCGAACCGAGATTAAAATACGCTATTGCCGTTATTAGAGACGAGTTTTGAGCCTTTACTTCAAGATAGAACGGTAACAGACGTATAATTTCCTGGAAGCTTTGAATTGAACAACTCTCTTGCTCCGCCAGGTCGAGTGAGACGAGTGTAACCGGCTTTCAAAGCTTTGAGGGTGAGGAAGCTCATTAACGAGAGCTTTCTGTTCCTTCTTCCGTCTCTCTCACCCTCTCTTTCTCTCTTGGTTACATCGACGCACCTTCCATCTTAGCATCCGATATCCTTAACGGAGCTGGCTGAGACCAATACACCCTTACCCCCTTTCGCGTTTCCTCTCCTACCAAACCGAACCGAATTCCTTATTTACATAAATACGAGAGCTTTAATGGCAGTAAATTGCGGTAAATTTAGCTCATAGGGTGCAACGTGTGTAATTTCCACTCGTGCTGCCGGGATAAAATAAGTCTTCGACGCTTTCAATAGGATACATTCGAAAAACAGAATGAAAAATACGTCTCTAATTACGTTAACGCTTAACTAATGAGGTGTTTATACCGCGAACAGTAACTTTAAATTAATCGAAATACTAAAGTCGAAATAATAAAGTTGCGTCAAAGTGGCTTTAATCATTATGTAAAATTATTCGCAATTGCATTACCGTTTAAACGATATAACACGTCTTGCACGTACGTTTGCAATGCGATCGTTTCGTGTAACCAATCGACGCAGTGCACAGTTAAGGGTGTTAATATTCGTTTCAATAAACATTCGGTACGAAGATAATATATTTCAGCGATAAAAATACAGCCAGCTTAACTCTCTTCGATTAACCTACAGCTCGTTCTTTTAATAAGCTCCATCAAACATATCTGGCACGTTAATGGTACAGACATCGGGGACCATCGATTTCTTCGAATTCCGTGTCGATCTCGCGGCAATAAAACCAATCAAACTTACAAAGGCAGATAGAACTGGCACGTACCGTGATTACTGTCGCTTTTAATGACACTTTCTTCGGTGACTTGTAATAGTAGTATACGGGCGCGTCGAACGTAATTATTCCTCTTCGTTACGATCGAATGAATTCAATTAAACGGTGAGCATCTCTCTCTCTCCCCCCGCTCCCTCCCTCCCCCTCTCTCTCTCTCTCTCTCTCTCTCTCCCTCCTTCTCTCTCTCTCTCTCTGTGCACGTATTTCCGCTATCGGTACTCGTGGAACGTTCGTTAACGACACGTATGTATGTTTCCACGAACAATTACCGCGCAACGTCATTAATTTCATTCGAAGTGAAAATATGTACTTCGTTGCAGGGTAGAATCAAAGTTTCCCTTCGTCGCGTGGCCTCGTGGCAAGAGCAAGAGATAAAGAGGTACGCGAGACGTTGCTCTAGGAAACCGTTCGATCGCCAATCCAAACGAAATCGCAGGAAAGAAACGTGACGAGAGAAGGATTCCTAATTCAACGTACGTGACTTGTGCTTCTACGTCGACAGCTTTTTAACCCTTTTCCCCTGCCTCCGCGGCGGCGAAAAAGTTTAAGTATCCCCGGGTTGACTTAAATACAGACAGCGAGATGTGGTTAATGCAACCGCGAAATAAAGGGCGTGGTTTTAACGCGCAGCCGAGGATTGGCTGTTGAACTTGGCTACCCGGTCGATACTGGCCGACTATATCTGCTCGACCTGTATACTTGATACTTATCCGGCAAGCGTGTATGTACATCTGATCTCTCACCGCTGCTGAAGAGGTGTTGGTATCCCCAGGCCAGGATCGACACGGCAAGATTCAGCGGTAGAAGGTAGACGAGCAAACTGCGAATCTTCGTTTCGCTGTGTCTATCGACCGCTTCAACATGAAACTATTACCCGATGGTAACATTCGCAAGAATGGTCTCATTGATGGTGAAAAATCGAGTTTCTTAGCGTATATGCATAATGGTAGCGAAAGGAAGAATATAATTTCGTGGATAATCTGGTAGCGATACGCTGATAGCGATCTGGCAGATTTTACGTGATTTCAACGATTTCGTTTTTACGTATAATTATCATAGGAAGGTAGTAAGAGAAAATAATGATCTACAGACAAATAATTAAAAATAAATTTAAATTAAATAGTATTCGGAATATCGTCGCTTTCTTTTGCTCTTGCAAGTATAGAGTTGATCGGTACGATGGTAAAGTCGCTTCTTCGCGGCTCGTATAATCGCGATCGTAATTAATTTCTATTGGTATAAGCCTGGACGTTCCGTGAAAGTGATCGAGTATTCTTTTATTACACGGCTATTATTGTATCGCGTGGTCGTTTATATTAATCTTACTAGCGAGCGTTCGTTGTGTTAACGACGATTAGTCCTCGAACTATTATATCCCCTCGGTGCAAACGCGTTCCATCGCGTCGAGTCAGAGAAAGACGTTTTGTATCATCGGATGAAGCAATCTCGACCGCGTTATACTAATATAGAGTATGAAAAAAGAGATCTACGGAAGGCTGAACGAGCCCGAGCAGACGATCAATCTTGATTTCTTAATGCGACATTAATAGGCGGTGATTAAAATCTTCTTAATGATAGCGCGACTTTCGTCATACGGATTGCAGATTAAATCACGCGATTGCCTGCAATTTTCAACAGTAAGCGAAGATTCGTCTCTTAATAATGCCGCTGTACCAGCGGATTATTTCGTCGAAGGGAAAGTACGTATCTCCCGGCGATCATGCGATTGCTTATGGGTCAAGTGCTAGGTTAATCATAATAATCAAGTAATATGTTTTTGCACACGTAATTTTATACAATATCTTAGACGTTATCTAATTGCAATAGTTGTACTTATTTTCAAATTCCAACGAAATTACCCGTAATTACGTAGGAATTACAATACGGCAGTCGTAAGATATCGAGAGAATGTCGTTGACTTGTTCTGCGTCGATTTATAAAGATTTATAAAGATGACGTTAATCGGAAGTCTAACGAATTGGATGAATTTTTATTACTATGAATCATAAAAATGGTATATTAGCTATGATATCCGTTTTTCATCAAATCATACAACGAAATCGTAATTATATTTATATGATATATAAGTATAATAGTATAATACAATAACGATATATATAAGTACGTTTAAGATCACTATTATTTCCCATTTTATCTTTTCTTCAAAGCTATACATTACCCACGAGGTCCTTTTCATAAATCACAACTTTCCAACTTTTTCTTTACTCTATTAACATTAGAACCATTTAACGTTACTTTGAAAATCTCAGTTTTACTCGAATTTCCTTAAATTCCATAAAACGTGTACCTAATTATTTTGAGAATGTAAATGTGTTTAGAAAATATTGTCCAATTATCGAACGATTAATTCCTATGTATCTTCGATGAATCTACCGCTATAAAAGTGATCTCGATGACGTTCACCGATGCTGCCCCTATGGTCAGTCGACGAACGACCGACCGGAAAACTTATATCGCCGCACAAAAGCGAGTAGGTTAGTATAATAACGCGATATCCATAATAAACGCGACCGGTATCCTCTCATTGAGGGCAACAATGCCTCTGATAGATGAGTTAATCGGTAAGTTCCTCCCCGGTGGAGCGAGGAGCCCGACTCGACGTTTCATGTTTCATTGTGAGGCATCGTTGTTCGAGGACGTCGACGACATCGCCGTCGACGATGTCGACCGTTTTTACACGGTGCGCTCTACCATTGAACGGCGTGAAAAACGCACGGCATGTCCAAGAGGATGTATATTCAACGAGGAAGGAGTAAACTCGACGTGATTCTAATCAGTGACACTGCGTGATTTTTAACCTTGATTTATGAGTTTTAGAGAGTAAAATCGATCGGGCGATTTGAAAAAAGAAGGATGCCGAGTTTAAGATGAATAATAATAATTCCTATTTAGACGAACAGTTTCGATCCTTTGCGTCAGTCGATATAACGAGCAAAAGCAAAGTAACGTAAATAGCAGGAAAATTGTAAGTGTTCGAAGCACGGTATTAAAAATAATTGATAATTGTTACATCGATAGAGGTAATTTTGATCTTCCGCCTCGATTCATAAATACATCATGGTCGAACAAAATCAACAAAATTGGGTAATTACGAATTCGTAATTTAAAAATTTTCAAGATATTAAAAACTAATTCTTCTCTAAATAGATAATTTCGATTCTTGTTGCATCGAACACGGATAAAACCAGGTATTGCGCGTAAATATTTCCAGAGTAAAACATACACTCTTCATTTTGTATTTGTACATTGTACGGGCACAAGGAAGTCTGCGGAACATTGCCTCGAAGGATTCAGGACTCCTATTATCCGGATCAGTATTTGCCAGTGGTTGCCAATGTAACTTCCAATCGAATATTTTTCCTTGTCGATATCTAGCGATCGAAGGGAGGAACAGTTGGGAACTACTGATCGCCAGAGGAGTAATTCATCAGAGAGGATGCTGGGACTGGCGGACCTCCGCCTCCCTCTTCTTCTTCGAGGTTTTCTATCGTTTCTCATTTTCTATCCTCGTTTCTCTCGTCGTATCCCTGTTGTATTCTAACTTCGACGACGGCCAACGAGGTCAAGCCGTCGCAGTTTGTGGTTAATTTGTCGCTTCTTTCGTTCTTATCCTGGCGTTAAACGTCGTTGGTCACCTCGTTTCGAACGTTTATAAGACGAAATCGATGGCCGACCTATCGCTGACCGAGGAAGATCGTCGACCGATAACGAGCTTAAATCCAACGTGTCGTGGTTTCAAGGAAATTCAAGCGACGTTCGAAGATAGTTTGGCATTTCTTTTCTTCCTCTTTTAAATCACTTAAAATCCAGGAGAATTCAATAATGGCAGACGTTCACTCTCATCAACGTAACTGCACGCAAGCCACGACCGACTGCAACCTAAACGACAAGAGGGGAGGCAGGCTATATTAAGGATTGATTGACAAACAGGCTGACCCACATTTGCGAACGAACGCGAACAAGCACACGCGTTCGTAAGCAAGTCCTTAAAAGATACATTTCGTGCGGATAATTATACGGCAACTGTTCGAGGAAGCAGAAACGGCACGTGTCCGGTTAATTTCTGAATTTCAGGCTTGCAAAAAGGAATGAAATTGTTCTTGGAAAATGGCCGTCTCTTTTTTTGCCAAATTACTCGGTCGCGTGAACGAAAGACAAGCACGGAGGCTTGTTAAAACGATGATTAAACGATGCGATCCTCGCGCGATTCCTTTCCACCTACCGGGAAGAATATACGTGTATATCTTTATCGTCGATATCGACGCCAACTAAAGCAATACTCCGGCTTTTAAAATCGTCCAACAGCGAATGGTTTCTCTAATGGATTCCGAGAACCGTCAGACGTCGTTGCTTTTCTTTCTTTTTCTCTCCTTTTTCTCCCTTTTTCTTTTCCTTTTTTCTTTTTCTTTATTTCATTTTACCGTGGAACCGAGCGAATAAATCTCAACCTCGATGATCCTGCCAGCCACTCGATTTCCTGTGTACATGTAAATCCACTTGAGAAATAAACTTTCCCGATAAATCGGTCCTTCGAAGCATCCAGGTTATCCTGTAATCAATTATAACGCTCTTCCCGAACCGGTGAAACGAATCCAAACGATTCCGAGGAGCGAAAGGGTTCATGATTGCGGAAGTTGCAGCAGCAGGTCCTTCTCACCGCGAGGCCTCTCGCCTCTTTCCCTTACCGTCCGTGGAGGCAGAGCAAATTGCCTCATTCCGCACGAAGAAACGGAACGTTTTGTCCTGGCAGGCGTCTCTAGTCGATATTAACTCGAGCCACGGACGATCTGGCGCGTCCTGATGATTTCATCAGGCCCGTCTCCGCAGGATCATCATACTTTGTAACCGCGCGGCAAAAAGCAACTGCTCGGGCCAGGACACGCCAGGAAATATATGCCCGTAATACGGCGTGGATTCAACGCGTCCGCGCGCAACGGGTGACGTATGATGATAGTGTAGCCCAGGAGAATCAAGATGGCCGTAATAATATCATTATCCCAGTGGTCTCCATCGGTCGTTCGGGGCCTCGAGTAAGACATTTACCGTAACGACCGGCCATTCGTTATCGAGTCCCCGGCTTGCCTAACCTCTGTAGGAACCGCGACACCGACAGAATTCTCAACAGAGAGAAGGTCGTAGATACCATCAACCCGTTGATGCCTCTCTCGATCTCTTTCGATGCCCGCTAACGTTTGCTTCGAGATTCAGACACTGGGAATTCGGGTAAATGATGAACGAACCACGAACTATATACACGTATATATAAAGTTCGTCGTATTATACAAGTTCGATAACTACCGTTGGTTGGCGAGCCTAATCTACCAATTACCAAGAGAACCTGATTCCATCATCGTCGCTTGACGCGACGAACGCAAGGCAAACGTTTACTTTGCTACATAGATTATAACGTGATTTTTATTCCTAGCTACGAGACATCTTCCGCTTCGCGTAAAATTATTGAATCCACGAACGCGTCTGTACCACGGACCGATAACTCGAATTGATCGCTTCGACTCAGCAATCAGTCAAGCGAGGCTGCGTCAACAGGCTTAACCGAGCGCTACAGAGGCTTGCCTATACTTCATCCGTTTCCACACATGCTCCAGCGTCAGTTTTTCTGAAGACCCATAAAGCCTCTATCACCATCATCATTATCGCCATTACTGTGCATCCGCTAACAGTCAGCTGGATTCGAGAGCCACGCGTTGGCACGCAGGTAGTCGGGAAAGAGAGTTGTTTCTTTTAGAGTCGTAGAGAGGAGAAACGCGGGTACCTATGTCGATAGCGTTCGAAGCGTCATAAACGAGCGACATTTGTTTAGCGAATTTCACGGTGCATGCTGCATTCATCTCTCGGCTTGGCCACACGATCATCTCGTCAGGTCGTTTCATTGTCGGCTTAGAGGTTAGGTTTAACATGGCCGAATGACGGTGTACGGCTTCATTAAGGCTTTCCACGGTACACCGTTGGTGGCGCTAGTGATGTATATTAGCGATATCTCATAAGCGGGAACGGGAATTAAAAAACAAGGGATACGAATAAGAGGAAGAAAGGCAAAAAGGCTAATGACGTCAGCGTCAGGGCAGCTGCCTCGGTTATTAATTAAGAATACGGACAGACGAACGGACCAAGTGATCGTACCAGCCTGAAATTTGCCCAGGGGACCCCGGGAAATTAATCGTGCACGATGGATTCTGAACTTAGGAGACCGACCGGTCCGAGATATGGATACCTCTAGGCTACGACTACGCGTGCTAGCAACACCAAAACTTAATTACCGTCGAATGCACGGCATGGAACCCACAGAAGCTTACGGGATAGACAGAGAAACAGGAAAAAGTGTTTTACGGCTGCTAATTAATACGAAACCGTCTAATGGTGAAATTCATCAAAGAATCATCACCGATAAACTTGATGCGGCTACCCTTCGCAGACGAATCGTTTTCAAACGACCTTACGACTCGAACGTTCGAGTTTCGTGCTTGATCCATCGGATTGGGAAATTTACAATTACGCAATTTTTATAACTTCGAATTCCAATTTAATTTCTCTTAACCGACCAGATTTTAACGAGCTCTAACAGCGTGCTTGAAACGCGTTAAAAAAAAGAAATCAAATACCAAGCGATACAAACTTTATTCCGCGACGCGATAATTAACGACATGGCAATATCATCGGACACGGCGGCTAAAAACCAGCAGGGAAACAAGGGAAATCAACGAGTCACAATGAACGTAATCACGGGAAACGTTGAAGTTTATTTCTGCCGGATAATTCATAGGATAAATTAGAATCCTAGCCTGATGAGGCGGTAAAGAGCGCGGAGCGGTGGCGACCGCTGTAGCAGACGCGCGCGGCATCCTTTTAGCGGCAATCCCACCTCCGCCCGGTGGCGATGGTGCTGGAAGTTGAGCGCGGCTCAAACTGGAAAGCGCCGCCGTTGCTTCTCCAAGAATTATAATAACGAATGCTTAAATCAGCTTAGCCACACTAACTTCGCTTTTGCGACTACCTCCCATGTAAATATGGAAGTAGCTCTCTACAAAGTGGAAGAGTGGGAGCCCCGTCGGCCGATTGGGTAAACCGGGTAAGCTGGTAGGGAGTAGTAGTACCACGGCGTCGCTGGTGAATGAGGAGGTAGCAAAAGAGGTGGCGGAGGTGGAGGGCGGCAGAAGTGCGACGCGTGGAAGAGTCAGAGGGATTCATGAATCGCAGATGCGGTGGATTAGACCGTCTTTGCCGTATTTCTGTTTTCGAGGAAGACGGCAACGGGCGGCAGCCAGATTATTGCGAAAGTAGCGCCGTCGGCGAAGCTGCAGCCACGGTTGGATTAGGAATTAAATAGCCATTAAGTACCCCTTAACGGATCCTATACATACTGGTTGGAACGTGTAAGTACACGAGTTTTCTCAGCGGAAGTGAGTTCCATGTACAAGTGCACCTAGGCAAGTTGATCTCGAAGCAGACTGGTCGGCTCTCCTTCTTAAAGGATAATCGATATTATCGTAACATATTCGTTTAATTTAACTTAAAACTATGATCGGAGTGAATGTTTACTGCAACGTGTTTCTGCAACAAACTATCGTTTTCATAAATAAAGCAGTTGAAGAACAATATAGCTATTTGCGTATGAATCTGGGTATGAACCGTTTAGAAGCCACGTCGTCGATCGACTCCATAGATTGAAAAATAGAGAAAAATAATGTTAGAAATATTATGTTTTAAATTGACTTTGCCACTTATCGTTGTTTGCGTCATTTCCTTGTATCGTAGCAAACCGACGTATAAAAGTAAATCATCTGTCTCTTCGGAACTGGATATCAATCGTGTTATCTGCGTAATGAAATTGAGAAATTTGTAAAAGATGAACTTCAAAACGTATTCGTTCTAACCATAGCGTAATTCGTTTAACCGCGGACAACTTTTTTCTTTTTTCTTGTTCGTTTGTAACGTGTTTCACGCATACGAGTGTACTTTCGTTCGTGAATATTTTTTTCCCTTTTTAACAACACGAGCGTAATACGTCTGAACATAGCACGCGATCGCGAGTGGCCGATGAATTTTTTAATACGATAGGAGCAAAATCTTGGATCTATCGATATTTCACTATACAGTTATCGGATTCCATTTGAGCACCTCTGATACGACGGGTTCAGCTATAGAGAGCTCTAAACCGAATCCAATCCTGATTGACGTGAGGGAAAGAAGAGGGGAAACTATCGCGAGGATTATCTTTGGCGCCACTAACACCACCTACGGACGCCCACCAGATCTAGACGAAGTCTTCTCATATTATATTCTAACAAGGGATGGTGAGACGGTGGTCCGAGAAACCTTCTCGGTCATCATCATCATCCATCGAGTAAAACAAAAGGCCAGCTGTCAAAATGGATCTCGAGGGTATCGGTGGATCTCTCTCTCTCATTGCATGGATACACTGATCCGCATTAAACAGTTCGTCCAGAACGATGTTGCGCCTACGCTTATCGAAGTATGACACGTATAATCTGTAAAGAGCCCCTAATAATGGATGAGTTGATCGTATGGTTAGCTACCTTCGAAGGGATCTGATCCATGCTTATCTCACAAAATACACCAAGTTCTTCTGCTTTAACGTCTACAAATAGTCTCGGCCAGAATCTGGTTTAGTTATTCAGATTCAGTGATTTAATAATCGAAAGATAATTCGACGATCGTCAGAACAGATTGGACGGTTGCACGTGGGAAAATGCGTTTGTTTGAAGACGTGTACGTTCGGCTAACTTGCTTCGACTCTGTCATAGACAAGGACGCAACGATGGGAAGGATCGAAGTGGAAGGATCGTAGGAGAGGGAGGAAATGCTTATAAGAGACGTAGCTTATGTTGAAGTGGATTGTTTGTAGGCAAACACGACTGACTCTTCGCTCAAGATTCTCGGTGTGTTAGTCAAAATGTGGTTGATACGTGTATAGCCAACGCGCAGGTACGATATAGCCGGAATGACGCTGACTGCGACCGAGGCGAAGTAGGACCACGAAGATGATGATGATGGCGATGGCAACGGAGGTAGTGGCTCGTAAAATAAAAAAGGAAAGAGAAGGAGGCACCACGCCAGGGATGAAATTACCAAGTCGCAAGTCACTCTTGTAACACGTTAACCCGAGACTCGTCCAGGCTCTGGTATTATAAGTAAGACGTCCTGGGAGAAGGTGGGTTCCAGATATCCGATCGCTGGAATGTACGTAAGCTGGTGCTGTTTCTTGTGCTCGTTTCCAGTTCTCGTGTTACCTAAGTTACCTGCTGCTGTGCTATCTTGCATTATCAAGAACAAGACGCGATTGATCGATGCAAAACGCATTAACTCCACGAGTTTTTTACCAAACCCTCTGTTTCTTCTTTGTTTTTTCGTAATGAAAAGTACCTTCGCCGGACTGGATTATAATTAAAGCTAAATATACACCTATATTTCATCGCGCTTTATCTAGAAGTTTATAGAACGCTCAACTGCATTAGGATACGTATCTACGTTAAAACGTAATCAAGTCAGCTTCACTATACACGGAACAACTATGTCAATGTCGCGGATTTGTAAACATCGTTAACTCATTTGCAACCAACGGTGTTCCGATTATCGAAAGGCCGAAGCTTTTTCCACACCGACCAATATTTGAGTTGAATCGTCGATTAAACACCTCTCTTAAACAGTCCGAACAGAAGTTCCGCAATACCTGCATTCATAAACGTCACAAGCAGGCGCAACCGCACTTGCTATCGTGGCTAGAGTTGTTCTTTCGCGGTGTCGAAAGACAAATAGGGGACCATAGGGTATAGGGACCGAAAAGAGAGCGAAAGAGATGAGAGACGACGAGCACAATGGTAGCGGAAGGTGAGTGACGAAGAGAGCGTAAGAGCTGGTTGGAGCGAGAACAGGACTGGGAGATGCACGGTTAGTTAGGGCTCGTGTTTGCCGAGCGAGTTACCCTAACCCAACTCAGGCGGTTGGCGGAATTAAACGTTCGACGGAGGCTCGTTAACGTCATGAATATGTACCCTCCTACTCTGGCACTCGCTACTCCAACGTGGTCCACTCTCACCACGCTCTGGCTACGCTTCATTCCAACAGCAGACTCTGGCCAGCGCTGTTTGCTGGTTAATATTCATCGGTTACTGCCATACACCCAGTCAGATCCGGGGATGATTTTCGATGGGTTCTGATTACAATCGATTTGATCGCTAGTCGGCCAAGATCTTAACACGAACCAGAGGAATAATCGTACGCGATTCAGGCAATCCCAGGATGTCTTTTTCCACTAACGGGATTGAGAGACGTATCGTGCCCCCGCCTTCCCCTGCCCCTCTGAAAATAGGAAATTTTCAATACAGGTCTACGTACGTCGACGAACACGATTGTTTTCGACAAAAGGAACGAGCCAATTCCTCCGTGAATGAAAAGTAAATGGGGTTAACCAAGCTCGCTGATCGAGCGGCCTATTATTTCGAGGGTAGATACACACAATGAAGACACGAATCTTTCGCGCATCTTCGCGGAAAGAAACGTAAAGAGGAGTTTTGTATGGGTTACTCGTAGCTCGTAGATTTGATATTCGGGTAGCGGTACCTATATATATATATATATATATATATGTCGGAGATGAAAGAACGCCGGAGCTCCTCCTTGGATTCGCGGGAATACCGCAACTCTGTAACTTGGATTAAACGAATGCCGCTCCGATTGTTCGAGATTTATGATCATGAGCTTGGGCTCGAGGCGACAATCAGTCGCCGAACGTAGCCGCGGTCAAAGGGATGAACGTTTTATCTAACAAAGGCACAGAGTAACTCTATACCTCTCCTTAAAAGAAATAGTCGTAGCGATACGTGGCAGTAAATACTTCAATAGTTTCTATCCCGCGGCCCGCCACACGCAGATTTTGTCCTTCGGGTAAGATGATCGCCGGGTGTCGGCATGCCTTTGTGGCGTATGTTTAGCTAACGTAAGGACCCGCTATAGATCTTAAGATTTAGTCAAGCGAAGTCCGTCAAATAGACTTTGTTGCAACTACGGGAAGATAGGAGAAACCTATCCTCCACGAGCGTTGCCCCCCGTCAACAACCTCCCCTCAAGGGCGGCCAGCATCTCTTTCAAAACGCCGATATGGAGATCGACCAATTAGCAACAGCGCTAATTTCCCTCTCCTTTGGAAAGAAAGCTTTCTTTGACGAATCCGAGGATCTCATATCCTTAGACCCACCCAATATAGTTTTCCTCGACGACATCGTCGAGACGGAGATTCATTCTTTCGTACGATCTCATCGACGAATGACAGTGCCACCTTACAACCAGCGAATACATCACTTCTAGTTAATAAAGAGTTAGACTTGAACTGTGCGAGAACATACGTTTACCATCCCGTGACCGCGGATTCGTTTCGAACCTAAGGTCATCATCACTAGTGCGTAATCTTGTTAATAAGCCCGTGCTAATAAACTCTCCATTGTATCACGGCAATGGCTAATTCCAACGAAAATTCATTAAACGCCCATCCCCATAATCCTGACTTTAATCCGACATCAGAAGTGGGATCAGGGCCATACGTAACGATGGAACAACTCATGGCCATCGTGCGCCAGATAACTCAGCCGCGAGAGCAAAGACCGAGTGAAACATCTACGATCGTGCCGCTTCCGCGTTTTAACCCCGGAAGCTTGGGTTCTGACCCAGCCGCATGGTGTGCGACTGTTGACGTGATCATGGAAGAAAAACCTTTGCAAGGCAGTGCGCTACTTTGTGCCTTGAGTGCCGCTCTAGAAAGCTCGGCAGCGCAGTGGCTTACACAAGTACCTGCTACTCAAATTTCCTCTTGGCCAAAGTTTAAAGACCGTTTCCTTACACGCTTTGGTGGGAAAGAGACAGCCGCCACGACGCTATGGAAGATGAAAAACCAAGCACGACTGGAGGGTGAAACCCTGGGAGATTACAGCAGCCGTTTACGTTCCTTCCTGATGGCGAGGTGGGAAAGGTGTACCAAGGACGAGATAGTCAACGCTACCGTGCTCCTTCATATAGGTTCACAGGACCAGCGCGTCCTACGGATAGCACTCACGAACGATATCAAGACCGAGGACCAGCTCACAGGCGAAATGACAGTGCTCTCCGATTCTGTGAAGAGGCCGGCGTCTTCAGTAAGCAACTCCTCCGCGAGTCCCGAAGCTAAACGGCATAAGCCTTCTGACTCCCGACACAAGTGCTACCACTGTGGTAGACACGGACATAAAGCATCTGAGTGCCGCGAGAGGACAAGACTGGAGGCGGAGAAACGCAATCGAAAATCAGGGGAAAACCGGGCTGCCACGTCTTCGAAGGTGTCCTGCTACAGGTGTAACGAGGAGGGCCACATCGCGCCCAACTGCCCGACCTTACGTAGAGGAAACCCTGCTACGAAAGAGGAGCGACAGGTTAACTTCTGTGTGGTGGAGGCCCCGACCGGTAAATTAAGTCACGAGGCTACACCCGAGGACGTGTGATAGTCAGAATGGCCGTGTCGGAGATGAAAGAACGCCGGAGCTCCTCCTTGGATTCGCGGGAATACCGCAACTCTGTAACTTGGATTAAACGAATGCCGCTCCGATTGTTCGAGATTTATGATCATGAGCTTGGGCTCGAGGCGACAATCAGTCGCCGAACGTAGCCGCGGTCAAAGGGATGAACGTTTTATCTAACAAAGGCACAGAGTAACTCTATACCTCTCCTTAAAAGAAATAGTCGTAGCGATACGTGGCAGTAAATACTTCAATAGTTTCTATCCCGCGGCCCGCCACACGCAGATTTTGTCCTTCGGGTAAGATGATCGCCGGGTGTCGGCATGCCTTTGTGGCGTATGTTTAGCTAACGTAAGGACCCGCTATAGATCTTAAGATTTAGTCAAGCGAAGTCCGTCAAATAGACTTTGTTGCAACTACGGGAAGATAGGAGAAACCTATCCTCCACGAGCGTTGCCCCCCGTCAACAACCTCCCCTCAAGGGCGGCCAGCATCTCTTTCAAAACGCCGATATGGAGATCGACCAATTAGCAACAGCGCTAATTTCCCTCTCCTTTGGAAAGAAAGCTTTCTTTGACGAATCCGAGGATCTCATATCCTTAGACCCACCCAATATAGTTTTCCTCGACGACATCGTCGAGACGGAGATTCATTCTTTCGTACGATCTCATCGACGAATGACAGTGCCACCTTACAACCAGCGAATACATCACTTCTAGTTAATAAAGAGTTAGACTTGAACTGTGCGAGAACATACGTTTACCATCCCGTGACCGCGGATTCGTTTCGAACCTAAGGTCATCATCACTAGTGCGTAATCTTGTTAATAAGCCCGTGCTAATAAACTCTCCATTGTATCACGGCAATGGCTAATTCCAACGAAAATTCATTAAACGCCCATCCCCATAATCCTGACTTTAATCCGACATATATATATATTTTAGAGTATCGTCAAAGATTCGAAAGGAATGAATAGAAGAGAAATTCTGTGCGGCAGAATGCTGAAAGAGGAAGGAACAAATTTATAACCACTTAAACACAGCTGCATTTTTGTATGCTTTTTATTCCTGCTAATTAACCGAGAGGTGAACGATGAAAAGCAGAATGCGATTCTTAAGCCACTGGTAGCCCGTGAATCCAACGTGACAAGTTATGGCGCTTTTAAACAGGAAGACGTCTCTTGAAAAGCGTGACGAGTCAACAATGAATACCATAGTCGGATCCGTCCACAATATCGCTTAAGCATACGAGTAACCAGTTATCGATTCATGGCACCGGTAACTGTGATATATTTCTATTAAAGGAATGATTGCTTCCAAAACATTAAACGATTATCCATATTATTTCCTATGTAAAAAAGGAAGAATAATTTAAAAAAACCAATATCACGGTAACAAAGGTATAAATTGAATTCTAGGTAGATTGAAAATAATGCAGGGGAGAAAAAGAAACCGGTTGAAAACTGAATCTCGACATTAACCATAACACAACCGTTCCCTTCCACAATTAATTTATCATCGAGTCGACACGTTAGCAGAGCATTCAACTTGGCAATAGGCTTGCGTTAGTCTTCGGCTGCTGCGAGTTATGCGTTGGTCATTTATATAAATAAGAAGCAGAAGCGATACCTGACTACCATCCACAGGGTGACTCCACACTTTGCATTATTCCCGAACGGCCACGTTCGGCCAAGAATCAGACACCGCGACCGGAGGGATTACGAATACAGAAGAGAGCGCGAACCGAGTATTCAGAACACGTTCACGAGCGGTATCGTTAGCGTATTTTTCTTCGAGCAACGAGCAGACTCGTATATACGCTTTTAATGAACGGCTACTGTCCCGTGCACGTCGACGATTATAATTGATGAAAGGAATTTTCACGACTGAAACGTCTTCATTTTCAGTCCCAACCTATACCTATCCCTTTCTATGATACGAACATCGAGAACATTGGCTAACTTGACGACCAAGTCGTATCTTTTTAATTTAATAGCTTAAATCGAGAAAAAATTTAGGTAATTGATATTACGACTTCCAAAATTATCGAAACATCCGATTTCTACTTTCCGTGGAAATGGTGTAGATTCACGACGGTTCCTACGAAGGAATCTTTTAAAGGATTTCCTATGATTTTTTAAGAATAAATAATTATACCTTTCGTTTGAATTTCTTTAATATTAATTTTTACGCTGCAATCGTGCCAAACAATTTCGTCAAACTAGGAAAAGAAAGATTTGAATACTCTATTATTCCGTTATGAGCAAATTATGCAGCTTAACGTAGATTACTAACTAGAAGGACAAGAATTGGGAAGTCGACATTTTTTTCGACAGATTTGCCTTGGAGAAACGTGAGATTTTTTTCAGAAAGACCGCCAGAATAGCTGAAAGACGTCCGTTGTGCTCACGAAACATATGCGACGAAGAGAAACCGGGGACGGTAACAGGTCGTCATAACATTAGTCGAAGGCCTGACAAAAGATCCCTAAGCAAATAAACATTCTAACGAACCAGTTACTTAACCACTGTGCTGACCATCGTCCATCGTATAGCAGCAGAGGGGAAGGAAGCAAAGAAAAACAGCGGAGCAAAGACAAACTGGTCCAGGAACCTGATGCAGAACCATCTCATTACCGGATGCTGTCGCAAGCTGCGGAAACACTGAATTCATTGGGTGGATGAACCAGTCTCAAGGACGCTAAAATTCGACTACTGATCACAATTAACGGTTTCTGATGACCCGAAAAGGTTCAACTAGGGTCCAGTTCAAGAGGATTTTTAGCTTTCTTTTTAGAACCCGATAGAATGAAATATTCATGTTGTTATTACAGCTTTCTCGTACAGACAACGAGGTAGAACAGGCTGTTCTATCTGTCGGAATACTCTCCTTAAAAAGCGTAAATACGTTCGGCCGACCATTATACTAACAGAGATACAAAGATAACAGATAACGCTGAATTGACAACAAACATAAAAAAAGGAAAGTGGCAATGGTCGTACTGGTTTTTCAAAGCGATGAAACGCGACGTAAAAGCGTGTATACTATGCGAGCGTAATTCGTCATCGCATTCACGTTGTTTCGTGAAAGGCCTTTGATATCTAAGGGCTAGTTCGACTCTCAATTAACCCATCAGCTACCGAATGGCTCCCGCGTTTAAGTTACCACGAAATCTCCACGTGAAAAAAAGAAGAGAACGAAAACGAGAAGTCGACGCGAAGTGAAGCATTGAGGAGGAGCAGGAGGAGGAAGTAAAGAAAAGAAAAGGAGAAAGAGAGAGAGAAATAAGAGGGCGGAGGATAAAGTGATGAAGCGAGAAAGAGAAACGATTGAAAGTCTAGTCCGAAACCGCTTAATTAATTCAGATTTATCCGAGGCATGACGGGCCAAAATTTTATTCAATTCTCCCCTTTTATGCCAGCTTCCTTTTTCTCTCTGTCCCGAGGAGACAGCAACCTCCGCCGGTTGTGCGAAGCACGTAGCCAACGTGACAACTTCGTGATTATTATTCCCGCAATTAAGAAGTAACCAGAAGGAGGAAAGAAAATACGAGCTCGCGCGACGAATGGTCGCAAACTAAAATGCTCGCCGCGTCACGTCGACCGTCTTACTTTTCCACACCTTTTTTCCCCCTTTCTCTTCTTTTTTCTCTCTCCTCCCTCTCCCTCTCCCTCTCTCTCTCTCTCTCTCTCTCTCTCTCTTTCTCTTTCTCTCTGTCGCTGTTGAAAGGAACACGTTTGTTTTATTATCCAGTGTAACCATCATTCTGGAGGAAATCACTGATACACAAAGCGTAGCCGGTTGCGCGGTGAATTTCTCACGATCCGCTGGACGTTCTTTTAGTGGAAAAATGAAAATACATACAATGGTGCAGGGAACGGTGGCTCATAAAATATGTGAGAAGACGACAAAGGTCTTTCGTAAAAAACTTACAGTTTCTTACGATACGTGTTACTTCACTGAACAACGGTTTAGAGGATTTCATTTCTATCTAGTACGTTCGCGACACGCACGAACGATCTTTAAGTCCAGACCTCTTCATCAAACTATCCAATCTGTGTCAGTAACTATACCCGTAATGTATAATATGTCTACGGTGTATAATACGTTTTTTCTCCATTCAGTTTTATTTAAAACGCTCCTTTAAGACACACTGTAAGTTTTATTTTCCATCCACACGGCCGGTTAAAGTCGACTACCAACAGCAGTCGTAATTTTACGGTTACGCATGGCTCGCGTAGCCATCGATGAGCATCGGTTTCTAACTTCTAGACGTGGCTGCTGAATATATCGCATCCTTCTCGAATAAAAGTTGAATTACTACCGTTTGACGTGCGAGAGAAGTCGTCTCTCGTGTCAGGTGGCTGGCGTTCTCGTTCCCGTCCGTCCGTTTCTACGAGTCACACCTTGCAGGAAACACTTCAGGCTTAATTGCTCCTTCAGGACCCTCCCCCGGCGGCCCGTGAAGCGCAGAATCAGCATCGAAGCTAAGGATATATCCAAACGAGTTCTTAGCATTCCACCTGCACGAAACCGTGTTTCCAGCCAAGATAAAGCGAAATTCTCAACCATACGCGTTATCACGGAGGTAAACGGTGCAAAATGTGGAAAGCGGTAGAAATGAAAATTCGATCGTGGATGGCGAGTTATTGAAAACTAAACTTTTATGCTAAATCATTTTGGTAGCGAGCGAAGAAGAGTTTAGAATGCACGCGAAGGGATTTGACGGTGCATGACAAGAACGTGTACCGTGCATCCAACGTCTCTAACGTTAAAACTACGGAATTAGTTAAAATGATAATTCCGTAATGTTTCATAGAAACTTTCCGGTTTGCGTTACGGTGAATTTTTGGGATACTTCAGATGAAAGCTTGTTTTTCCCTTACATTACGTATTTTTCCACGTTTTATTTCAATTTTTTCCGACTTATTTCCAAGTAAAAGCTTCCTATAAAACTGCTATCCTCACTTACTTTATAATTACTCTTGTCACGCTAATCGTTTCTGATAAGTAAGTGTAAAAATCTACCTGCGACCCAACATACTTACGCTACAACATTCTCCGTTATTAAATCCAAAGATCAAAACATCTACAAGTAGAATATCCACAAAAGGAGATCGGCAATAGCTTCCATCTAGATCTAGCGAAGCTGGCACACGTGATAAGTCCAGAGAATTAATCCGCCCTTCAGGAAGATTACGGATTTCGGGGAAAGTAAGGATTTCCGTAGGATGGAAGGGTGGTGGTTGCAACGCAGAAACGGCAATCTTCTGAAGTGTTTGCTCTGTGTGTCCAACAACGCTTACCCTCCCCATACCCTTAACTCTCCCATCTACCAACTCTCTCTCTTTCTCTCTATCCAACTCTCCCTGTCTCTCTCTCTCTCTCTCTCTCTCTTTCTCTCTCTCTCTCTTTATCCAACTGCACCCCGAAGTTTCCTCAAGTTTATCACGCGTCACTCTCGCTTCTATCTAGGAGAACGCGTGCTCCCGTCTTCGTTCATCCTGGCTGTCGAAAGCTCACGCGTTCGAATCTCACTCGACACGGGCCATCGTTCATCTCCGAATCGTCGATAGGTGGATTCGTCGGGTGAATTTCGCGAAAATCGCCGAGGGCGAGTGGCCCGATGTGGCGGCGATGTTTGCCGCCTACACGTCGAGTATTGTTGAATCACGGCCAGCCCCGTAAGGAAAAGGGAACAAATAAAGGGTTATTGTATTTACACCGAAGCTTCGGGCGATGGCTCTGACACGTGTGTACGCGATGGGAAACGCTTGTTCTTATTCACACGGAGAAATCTGTATGATCTTCGAATTTGATATTTGTATCGTAATCGAAGATTTTCAATCGTCTGTTTCTTGGCGATGAATTACGGTAACCAATAGATAACGTTTAATATTCTTGGTTTGGAGAATTAGAGTGATAGAAGAATAGTAAACAGTCTTAGTTGATCTTATATAACTTTATAACCACCTGGCACATTACTTGACTTACACTTGCTATTACTCTTCTTAGATATATGTAGCTATCCTGTTTTTATTACAACTCTCTTTTAGATCCTTGAATAGCTAATCTATTGTACGTTCAAATACACCATAGAGGTACGAATTATTTATACCTGATAGAAGAGCGTAAGAGGAGGAGAGCCTTGAACCTTAAAATGTAAAAATCACTTGTAAATTAATATATCAAATTTCTTCATATCTATGCATCCTGTGAAAAACAGCACATTGTGTGTTTCTAGGATCTGGTATTCCAGATTGCATGTTGTTTTTTTTCAATGTACTACAGAGAAATAAATAATCCGGAAATAACTCCGTAAGTATCAGTCAGGCTACTAATTACAATTCCAATAAAATTTCAATAAGAGAAAAAGCTTGAAATAAACAAATTTAGCAGCATCGTGAACATCGTCAATGAATCTTCGGTTTGTCTCGTGCTATCGTCTGACACGGTAAACGCCAGCGAAGCTTCTCGCATTAGCATTTCACACGGCGTAATGGCGAGCATGGCTGGACAACGTTGTTCCTCATGGTCAGGGGGCGTTGGTACGCGGAAGCGGTGCGACAAGGACGAGGAGGTAGCTGGTGGTGGATAGCCAGGGGTGGTGGGTTACACAGCACCAGGAACGAGCCATCATGCCTTGTGATTACCGGTAACCCCTGGTACGGGGCAAGAGACGGGTGCTGGGTGCAGAGAACATAGCCTCTCATTAGGACTCGCGTGGCGCGATGCGAAATAAGGGTGTATCGCCAGTCGGGAAAATTGTAAGTGTCGCGAGATCAAAGCCGGCTCTAGTAACGCGATATCGCCCCCGCATGATAGGGCACGACTTACCCTCTCCCACTCCTCCCTTTTATCCCGACACCCAGCGTAGGCGACCGTGTCAAACGACCATCCCTTTCACGGGACCGAGAGAGAACAAGCACTTCCTCTGCTTACAAGCCGATGGGTGGGGCACGTAAGGAAATATAGCCTCGCAGAAGGTGTCAACTGCAGCACGACGAACACGAGTAATCGTGTATCAGCCATTAAGAGTAGGGAGAGCGTTGGTCGCTTAATGTTAAAGAGAAGCTCGTAATTGAACAAAGTCGAGTAAGAAACTTTTGCTTCAGTCCTTTTTTGATCTTTAGGAAGTAGGAAGATGAATATCACTGGAAAGACAGAAATTTTGAGAAGGCAAAGTTGTTAACGAACGACAAACTCCTTTTTACGTTAAGATGAACCAGATATTTTAATTTTAAATTTACAGATCGGGAAATTAATTAGATAAATGATCTATGCTGTTATACGTAAATATAAGATCCGCGTGGGATATGAAGCACAGTGCCAACAAGGTGTTCTGCGACGTAGGAAATTCATCGATCATCCGCGAACGATATCGTTCGACGAATCGACGATTGGAATTCAATGAAAGATTTCTAAAAGCACAGTATCGAAACGATGAGTCGCTGTTCCACATCATCCGTTGAAGTTCGTCGAACTTGTGGTATTCGTCGGGCACGTTCTTTGAACATGGCCAAAGCAACTGCCGTGGAACCGTATCAAGACAAAAATCGATACCGTGTTCCCCGTTGGCTATCTACGAAGCATTCATCCAACCTGGCAGCGCAGTACGTAAATTAAACCGCTACGGAGCTATCAAGAGGATTAAACGCGAATGATCAAAACCGTCTCCCTTTCGATCTGTCTTCGATTCAACGTGTTAGATTAGATTAGATTTTATAAAGTCCCGTCCGGTAATATCCGTTCGATTACGCGAGTCCAACCGCCAGTCCATTACCATATCGAACTCGTAAACAACGACGACGCTGGACAGAAGAGCAATAGGTAGCTAGAGAAACGGGCCGATATCGCCAAAGGGCTATTTATACTTTGCTAGACAGGCTAGCATTCAGGATCGTACATTAAACGCGCGAGCTCCGATTTTCTCTGAAAAGGAGGCCACCGCTATCGGAATGAGAATCGATACGGGAACGTTTTACAGAGTAGCCATGTATGCGTGTCGCGGCACCGTAGAGAACCGTGCCAGGTAGCCGTTTTGCTTCCCGCGGGAGCACAAATCACACGTTTCGAGCCGGTGGGCCTCTTGCCCGCAATTATAACCGCTTACAAGTTGTAATAACCGTGCACGAGCACCGTTTGTAATATATCCAAGCCACCCTGAGAGGCGACTGCACACCCAAGAGAACGACGTTAGAGTGGTCAGGAGGGACCTGTTCCTCCGAGGTTCGGCCAACCCCGTTTTAGAGGCGACTCGGCACATAGCACCTATATCATCGAAAGACTGCGGAACACGAGGGGGGATGAAACCGGCCGAAGGACCGATAGGATCGGGCTGCCGTGCGCCCCGCGACGTTATTTACGATCGATAATTAGCGGTATCTATCGCTGGCGGCGCCAACTTCACGCCGTACTCCGCCCAACCCGAGCCAATGATATAGGTACCATACGCGAGGCGAGAGAGACTGTCAGAACTCTTCTGTGTCTCTACGTTGCTGCCGCGGTTTTGCTGTCGTTGCTGTTGGCCAGTTCGAGTTATGATCGACGCCCAGCACCGCTCCGAGCTCGTGCTCCGACTCCAGACCGGATGGAAATTACTCGCGGGGTTAATTACTCATATCTGCGTCAGCGAAAGTAAAAGTTGGCGTTCCATGGATAAGTGGAAGACACTTTTAGACGTAGAGTTGGGACAGTTGTGGCTGATATATGAACGTAGAACGCGTATTTCTCTATTTAATTGCGTCTGGCGAGGGAAACTGGTTCGTTTCCATACGACCATTTTTTCCTGGCACGATCATAATGACAGAGCACGCGCATTTTTATTATCGATCGCAACTGTTTCATCTACGAATCATAACGTAGATAACACCTGAGATCAGAATTATAGCCGCGACTATAGAAATGCCAGAATGGTCAGAATGACCAATTCCGTTTCACTGAATTTTTAGGATTTTAATGATCTATTGTGGAACGCATGGCCCAAAGTTAGTTTCTTCTCTCGAATTATTATCTTTCCACATGCTGCTCACTCTGATTTCTTTGGTACGTATTTCATAATATATGATCGTTGCCTACTCTAATATTAGACTCCTTTAGCGTGACGAACTGAACTTCTTCGTTCACACCGTCGCTTCTAAGCTAGGGTTCTTCATGAATTTTTCAGCAAGTTTTCAGCAATTTCTCGGTTTTTTTCAAGGATCTTGCTATGTAATTTACCAAGATCATATTTGTGCTGAAATAATGAACACGGAGGACGAGATTCGCGTAAGGATGATGTTAGAGATATCAAACGGGTTAACGGAATTCACTTAGGTAAAATTCAATTAAGAATTGATAATGAGGTGCGAAGTGGATGCATGTGTGTACAAAAGGTAGCGAGGTTGCCTCGATAAGATTACCGAACATCTACCAAGCATGGCGTTACAACGCGAATTTGAATAATTAACAATATTGCAATGTGTCGAGTCACTTGGCGGAACAGATGGCGATTAGCAGCGTACAAACCGTTGGCATTCGCCGCCCTGTGAGCGTTCGGGCTCGCGCGCGCGCGCGCCAGCAACCGCGAGTTTGTACGTGTACGAAACAATCAACACCTGAGCCACCATTGGAGCCTTCCATTTTTCAGAACACGTTCGTTAGTTTGACACTTCTCGGCACATAGCTCTCGCGGTCCGAAACGTAGAACGAACACTTGAGAAAAATTAATTAAGTTAATGGACGTGAGAGGGCGGTAGAAGCTGATAAATTGGTGAGGAAAATGGCCGGAAGGACGAGCCGTAAATGGAAAAAGAAAAATAAATAACGCTGTATAACGGACGACTGCTTGGAAATAATTGCAGAAATTATATTCGAATTAATAACTACGACGCGTCTCGCGGCACGTTGATCGCTGATCGTCATTTTCAAACTAGCAAAAAGCTAAAATTATACGATGATCGTCAACGATGCTGCATCGTGAAAGATTTACAGACGCTGTGCGAAGTAACTCTCGACGAATCGATGGAATTTGGCAAAATGGAAAATTGGGAATTCGTGCATGACGAATACAAGGAACGTTCCTCACGAGGGAGACCAGCGACAGACGACAGCGTGGTGTAAACACATTTACGCGGTCAGAAACGGAACGAAGTCAAGAGCGCTCGACGGAAACGGAAGTGCCTGTCATAGCTGGATACATAAACACGCCACGCTATTATATATTCACGCAACGGGTGCCGCGAATAATCTCTTAGTCGCCTTGAATTTCCTAGCGGGATGCCTGAACAAATATCGTTTCCTACCTCGCAAAGCCGATGTAACCGTGGCGAGGTAAACACACCAGCGCGCAACGTACAGATTTTCCTCCCCGTCGAAACGCCATTTCTCTATTGTCTTTAAAATTGCCACAGAGATATACAACGTGTAACATTTGCCAAGATTATCGCGTTGTTCGATAATGTTCATTGCATAGACGAAACAATGAAATTAATAATAAATTATTTGGTGTTTGGCTATGTTTCGGCTATGGTTAAATCTTTCGGTTAGCCTGCGGAAACGCAGTACGCAAGCACGCACATTATTCAGGGCCGTATCTGTGCCATGTGGTCAGCAGGGCTCTTGGCAATATTTATGCCGGCGTAACTGTCCGCCTACCAGTAAAGGGGTTCCTAAACGCATCAATTTCACGCCGCGGCGCGAAAAGGGCGTGAATATTTGAAACGGATATCCATCTTCGGTTACTTTGTTATTTGGCCGGCGCGATCGTGGAAAGGACCTTCATTTCCTATTATTATTTTTTCAGTCAGCTTTTCGTGACCCATCGATATCAGTTTCCTGAGTTTCGCGTTTGAAATTTTACCCTTTGACCCTCGTGTCGTAGCACGTCGAACGTAACGTCACGTTCATAAGTGTATTACTCGTATCTACACGGTCGTAATAAAAGATCGTAATATTAAAAAATATAGAAGACGCTCAATGTAAAATATTCGTCACAATGTTCAAAGGGCGAAACGAATTCCATTGAGAAAAATATAAATTTGCGTATAGAACCGCGATCCAACGTAATTCATAATTATAAATGTGGAAACGCAATGTGGTAGCGAAATTGACGCGGTCTCGACATCGAGTCGCATTCGTAATCGATTCGTACGTACGGCTACGTCGTTCCCCGGGAACACGAATTTGCCTTACGGACGATTTGTTTTCTATTCATGGACAATTTGACGAGGCTGCTGCCGTTGCAGCGGCGCCAGCTTTGTTCGCAATTCGGTATAATGTCGCATGTATTTGGATCACGTTCCACGATATGTCAATATAAAGGAGTTACTCGTGGGTCTCTGCATACCAATTCAGGGGCGGAGCAGCTTGTTATCCTAAATACACGAAATCCTTTGGAGACGCTGGGTCCGCCTTTGCTCCCACCCCTCCCTCCTTTCCTTGGTTCGCCACCCCTCTACAATTCGACCCTCCATCCTTTCCTTACGTTCTGGATAATGCTAGACAAATTGACGATTCAGTCGAACACTAAAGGACACACTGCGTCAATGCCAGCGTCGCCTAAAGGATCAATTTAAGCGTATTATAGAAATTGACGATCCAGAATATCGTGCATTACAGCAACGACGAAAGGGAATCTTCAAACTTGGAATATTCTAACGTCATTAAGAGTTTCAAGAAACGATAAACGGAAAAAGAAATATACTCGTCGAATTGATATACCTCCTTCTCTTCCGAGATCGGTATAAGAAGCGACAAGAAGGTTTTATATCATCCTACTAAGAGCGATGATCCTACAATGAGAGTACCGGAGTAGTCTCATATTTCCTGCGCGCGTCCATTCGCAGGACGACTAGACCCCACTGTCCCATCTCAACATGTAAAACACAAGCTAGAACACTTGCCCCCGGTATATCCAATCAAGGAGAAGGTATCGCGATTTCTTAGTTCTGACGAAACTCGCCCTACGATTGATCCAAATTAAACGAAGAACGGAGCGAAGCTAAGCTTACGTTGTCGTAATAATATCATCGACTTCGTTTCACGCAGACGTCCACGGTAAAAAGAAAGAGATTCCATCTCCGTGGTTCCCGTTTCCATGTTTCAGTCAACTTCGCGGCAAGCACGGAAACAGGGGCGAAGAGGGTGAAGAGAGGCCGCGCGACCTATCTAATTTTTAACGCCGATCGTTTCACGTCGGAATATCGACGACTCGAGAGGACAAGGAGGAGCCGACAGTGGATATAAAACAAGCGAGTTGAAAAGTAAATCGGGGAGAGCCAGTGAAAAGAGAGATTCCTCTTTCTATTTTCTTTCTCTCGCTCCCCTGTCGTTTCCCGCTGCCTACGGAGCGAGGTCGAGCCAGGGGGTTCGGTTGAGGACAGAGATTGGAAGACAGGAAAAAGGAACTCGCGCTTTATTCGAGGCCTTTTTTTACATCGATTCCGGCAGCATCTCGCCTCCTTCAGATTCTTGCTCGAGTCGTCACCGAGGGCTCGTCTATAAAATATTTGCTTTGGTAATGAGGCCATGGTTGAGCAACGGGGGTTGTGCCGCTGCACCCCTGTCGAAAGGACTCAAACGGCAAATAGAAGAGTGCCGAGTTTGAGTTCCAGTAACACCTTCGAATACTCCGCGAATCTCGCCGACAGATCTACCCGATAGTCTTTGCCAAGAAACTCCTTCGCCACTTTTTTCGCAAACAAGACGTATACACCTTCAACACTGACCTTTATCGAATGAGTACTATTATAATACGAGCCTTTTTATACGAGAAATTCTACGAAGTAATCTTATCGAACCTAAACTTAATCGTCCTGATCTTTTGAAAAGGAAAAAGTAATTATATGTAGATAAATGAGCAATTAGTTAAATATTTGGAGAATAAACTCGACTTAATTCGTAATAACTCTTTTCATTCATTTTGTTGTTCTAGATTCAATTTGCTTAAGGAAAGAAAACTAGCAGACATTGTGGAATACTTGAAAGAAGAACAGAAAAACTCGCGATGTAGTTATACGTGTTTTCAAGATATTTAAATATTTAGAGTTAATAGAAAAAATGTACGCTTTGCCGAGGCTGACGTTGCCTTTCTAATAATTAACTGGTTCCCACGCACGTATTAACCACAGGATTATTTTCCCTCGACGTACCCGCACGATCCAATTAAACATTTACATCGGCCACGAACCACAGCTTCCATCCCCTATTTGCATATGGTGGCTCGAAATCAATTACTCCGCATCTTCGACAAGGAATCGAAGGCTCGTAAAGTCTCGCTCGGCCGCGTTTCGAGTGAAATAACGATCGGGCAGGGCCCAGGTTTCGTGGCAACGCGTTAACGCACAATACCGTAACGAGCTAATCACGATATCAAATTCTTTGCCTGTCAGCGCGGCATTTCGATGCTAAGATATCCGGGCGTAGAGACAGCGGGGGGTATGCTCTCTAGAAAAACGTTGGATGACCGATTATGATGAAGCGATTCTCCCAGTGTGGACCAAGAAGACAACGGGAAGAGAAGGATGGAAGCAATCCCAATATACCTCGGAGCGAGCCTTCTCATAATTGAAACACGCAATCTTGTACTTACGATAATGCATTTTGCCCGGGCGAGGGCCGTGCTCTCGCGTTAGCGAGAACACCGCGTGTGTCGCGGTTCGTTTCGTCATTTTTCTAATTAACACGTCTCACGTTCTCGCTCGCGTTTTTGTCGCGGCACCACGTATGGACGACGAGACCGACCGGCCAAGTAGACCGCAGGGGAACAAGCGGGGGATAATTGAAGCTCTCTAAAAAGGTGTCATTAACGTAGGATGAAACCAATTTCGGCCTATCAACGTTATCGAACGATCAGCAACAACCGTGGAAATTCACGAAACGATTCCTCGAAGGTCTAATTATCCCAGGACGCGCACACGCGAGCAAACACGCTTCACAGCCTTACAACTGAGACGCGATCGTTAAGTACAAGATCCTTTGGATTTCCATTGTAAAGGCGTCACGATGCGTGGTTTGCAATATCGACAAACGGTTCGCGAACAAAGATAGAAAGAGGATCCGAGGCGAAGGGTTGCCGAACGAATCGAAGTACCAGGTACGTGCGACCAGACCACGGTGCCCCCACTACGTGTCAGATCAATCATACACCGTGCATTCAGACATCCCGCTGCGATACAGGACAACTAGCCCCGCAATTCGTTTCTTCTCTGTGGCTGCTGGCCTGAAAGAACGTGCCCGCAGCCCTCTCTCCTTCGGAACCTGGCCCCCAACTGGTATCCACGTTCGATATGTTACAATAAAACCACTATCCTAGCGCCGACACGTGATGACTCTATCGGACGGGCCGAAGGCAGACCTGGCCTTTTCTGAGAATCACGCGTCTCTCGTTCGCGTCTCTCGAGCAGGATGCACCAGTCATCGTCGAGACGTCGTCGACACGTTACATGCCCCCTTCTATGGCCCCTCCACCATCGGCTGTTTCATCATGGAAATGGTACGAGCAATCGTTGCGTCGCGGCGAAAGGATGAGAAAGAGGTAAAAAGAGGAAGAAAAAGGAAGGGACAAAACACTTCCCCTCTAACTAGTTACGAGTCCTTACGGCACTGGTGTGCCCTCCGGGAAGATCGAGCAGGCGCGAAATGGATCTGGCATTTCGAATGGATTGGACCCCTCTCTTCTTTGAATTTATCGATAGTATCGGGATGATCCCGGCGCCCTCGTGTTTGCTCGCTTGCCTCGACAACGTTAGGCGTTATAATTTAAACGAATCACGGCCTGAGATTCTCTTCCGTAAGAATTATTGTCAGAGGACCGATTCCGATCTAGTCGGTCGAGAATTACGTGTTACGAATATTCGATGAGTGAGAATTATTTTTATATTCTTCATTCAACAGCGCGATATCTTTCCCTTGTCGTTCATCGTATTCGATACTAAGATGATTCTGGTAATTATCGATGTACTATTAATGGAATAACCGAAGATCAAAAGAAGAACACGATACGCGATTGATCGATCTCGTATTAGTAAAATTGTCTTTTTGCTTGATTTCACGACAATCTAACAAAATATGTCCTTTTAACTAAATACATCCTTTCCTCTCGAATACTTTAAACATGTTCCATTAGCGTAACATTAAATATCGATCCACAAGGAAACTTTGTATCTCTTCTATTTTAATCTTGTCTATATCTTATCTTTAAACTTAGCAGACCGTATTACAGTACTATTTATGTCACATCGAAATACTTTGTATTAATGGCGAAGTAAAATCAAACTCGCGGAATCGATTCAAGAGGAATGAGAACTCCTTTCGGAAAAATGAAATTCAGAACGGTTTGTTCCAACAAGCGTACAAACGGATTAAAGCCGTATCAAGGAAACGGGAGAACGAAATAATCAAAATGGCAGAAAGCCGGCATTATACCGGCATCTAATTCAACGAGCTCGAAACGAAATGCAGTCATGACGAGAACTTTTTTCCCCCGCGGGAAGTTTCCACGGCGGAACTCCGTGCTTAAGTGGGTTCCGCGTTCGATCGCATGCAAATTAGATTTGGCGAATTGCACTCGTGAGTGCCGCTCGATTCCCTCGAATCTTATATTCCAGGGACTTTCACGTAGCTCCGTGGATCCGTGGCAGGTAAGGGCAAATAAATTTTTTCACGATCAATCGTATTACACCGGTTCGTTGTGTAACGTTATTACAAGCTCGTACTACATTCCTATTAGATACTTATCGCTCGAACCTCCTACGGTTGAGTCGGCTGCTATCGACTGGTTCGCTCTGCCGTTTTGCACTCTCCGACCATTTTGCCCCTTCCGTTGTCGTTATTGCACGTGGCCGAGATTACAGGGTTCGCCACCCTTGCCAGATCGACTTTCGTCTGAAGATTATTCAAATTTCGCGTGTCTCGAATTTAACCTCGAAGATTTTCACCTTCTCTCCCCGACTCGTTGCCAAATTACCGAAGAGCTTTGTTTCGACGTTCGGATCGTTACGTGACCGACATATTTCACGTCTTTCTCCCGTAATTGCGTTGAAGCAGTCAGCGAATAGGTAATTTTATAACACGGGTAATCGACGAAGGTCTCCGATATTTTTCTTCCGTTCGAAAAAGTAATATTCTACGCGATCTGATGCAACCACGTTACATAATCGACACGAGGTTCCATATTACGCGGTTACTAACTGGGAACAATGCGAAGATGTTCCATTTACGATCCAATCACGCATCCGCGAATCTCGTTCGGATTATGCAACGTACGGTTATTAGTGCAAAAGAAACATTGGTCGATGCGACGTCCTTTAAAGACGCGCGTTAAATCGTCCACCGCAAGACCGCAGGAATAACCGACGATTTCATCAATCTGCCGTCTCGTAACAGCGGCGTTAAACGAAGTGCCGTCGTCTGTTTGCTCAAATCGTTCCCAAGAACCATGGAAAATCGTCATCGTGTATCTCGTGTACACGAACTGATCGAACGTTGCGCACAGGGAACACTCGATTTCTCCGGCGAGAATCCTTAATTCCCACCAGCCAGTGCCCATTTACTTTGCGGTCGGCATATGCAATTGCATCGGCCGTGCAAGTGAGTCCCTGATGCGTCCTGCGGTCAAACATCATCACCGTAGCTCACGCGCCCTGACGCAGGATGCACCTACCCTGCGGGACCTTCTAATATACGAAATTGCTCGTCCTGGCATGTTTATTTGACGTCGGGGCTGCCGTACTCGACCCGTACTTCCAATTTACCGGCTGACATTTTTCAACTTCCTCCGCCGCATCGCGACGTTTCTACTTTTCTTTCTTTTCTCTTCCTCGCTCTTCTCTTTTTTTCTATTTTCGTCAGCGTCCCTATTTCACCCATTTCTCTTTTACAGTCGTGTTTCTCCCGCTTCTTCGTCGTTCTTTTTCGTTCGCCTTTTCGCTCTTTTACGCTCCTTCGCGGCGATTTTTCGTTGGTCGAAGCAGCAACTAACGGTTTCACAGAGGCAAAGAGGTAAGGCTCGATGAACGGTTAGGCCGATGGTTAAAAGCGTGCTAGCGTCCCCGAGCAAACTCACGTACGCGTGAAGCTTGAAACGTTTAATTCATCGATTTGTAACTGGAATAAGGTGACGTTTTAACGAGAATTCTTGTCTCTTTGACAAACTCTTCGGTAATATGCTTGAATACCTAATCTAGCTCGTATTGAAAAATAGGAACAGCTGCGATACGTAGAAGATTCGAAGTTTATCGGATTCTAATCAAATTAATCAACTAGGTAATCTATTCATCGGTATTTTGCAGCCGTCGCTTTAAGAAACATTTTCGTGGCTCTTTAAACGAGGAAATCCTTTACGCACTGTAACAAGCAATATTTATCCATACACCGAATTTGTTATAAAACAATCAGAGGATATCATATTATAGTAGCTGTCTGCATATTGACACTACATTATTTACAAGACGATCGTATTTGTTTGCTTGATTAGTCAACTAAACACATTTACAATACCAATGCTATCGAATGTGTCTTTTCATATTTAAATCTGATCCGTAAACCTTCTCACGAGTCTCGCAATGTGAAATGTTAACGGAACAATAACGTAACTATTCGGGAAAAATTTATCTTTAACTTTGTAATATTCGAGATATCGATTCGAGACGAATTTAATGCAGCTAAATATACGAAATACGAGTTGACGAATTTTCCAGACGAAAATGCGACGAAGGATGCAAGAGAGAGAGACTTTGCAAACTCGTAAACACGACTGCATTATGCAGCGTGCACAACAGTGCGTATCCGTTCAAACGTCCGCCGGCGATAAATCGGATAATGCACGGAGGCGCGTCGCACGATGTATCGGCGAACATATAATTAACACGGGCCGGCGTTCTACACAATCATTCGCATTATCGTGCTGATTATCGTCTTCGGCTTGCATCATCACCTCTGGCCGAGCGGCAACCGCTAAATCGCTCGATACTAGGCCTGATTCAAAGGAAAACGCTACCTCGATAATTACTGCGGCTAATCTCCGCTCTAACCGAATGTAGCTGCCGAAATATACTTACTAGAAATACGCTTATCTTATCCCATCGATTTTCCTGCCTTTTCCACTCTATAGAATATCCCTAAGATATTGTCAGGTAATTGTTTTTGTTGTAACTTGTGTTTGATTTATTATTACTTTAATGCAGCTATAATGATTTATTATAGCTGCTTCTTGCCGAATGACTTGCTAGTACGACGAAACTGTAAAAATATTGCCCAATTGATACCACAGCATTGTATCGGACTAGCATCGACATATTGATATTATTCTAAATTATTATAAACGTCGTACTCATTTTATGGCACAAACACGTACGCCGTCTTCGCAGATGAGGTGTATTGTCATGCAAATGTTAAAATTTAATTATCTAGATATTATTCCAACAGCGATGACGTATTATGACGTATTATGAAGAATAAACATTATTCGGTTCATGCTAAAATGCTGGAATTCAAAGGATCTATTGAAAATAACAACGTGAGTTCTCGCTCGCCATCTATATGCTGACGGCTAGTTACAAAAGGAGTAATTAGAAGTTATTCCTAGACACGGTCGATAGACCTGATCGATAGTTTTAAGACCTCTCTTGCCTTTTTTCTTTCATTCGTTTGTGACCCTTTCAAGTGTGTGCAATAAAGGTTTTTCTGCTCCGAGAAGTGTGGATTTATTATCTATATAACATAATAATAACTAACGCGATCCTACCTCTAAAACATAAAATAACAACAGGATCAGTTAATCAGAATTTAATAAAGTTTCTCAATTGTAATGTATTATATGAAACAAACTCGGGAAGATACCGTTGCGGATAGACGAAAGTACCACTTATATTATTATTTCATTTATTCAGTTACGTTCAGATAATCTATATTTTACACGCCCATAAATGTAACATCGAAAGCAGATTTTTATACATCTATGAATCAAGCTTAACCTAACACGTTCTACCTCAATAACTATCTATCTATCTCCTCTATTTAACGTTAAAAAATTGAATTTTTCATTTCCATACGCGTTAACGAAGAAAGAAAATTGTAACAGTGCCGAAAAGAAGTTTCGTACAGAAAAAAAGAGCAGAACGGTAAAACGCGAAACGAGCACATTCGAGTGAAGTGTTTTCCCGTTTCGCGTTGTAACGAGGATCGAGTCGATTAAACGGAACACAGGCCGAACGACAGCTTGTATAATACATTTTTAATTCCGACGGACGCATTGTTGAGCCACGCTCGATATCGCTGACGGATCTGTGACGAGATATCGTATAGGTGCATCTTGGTCATTAAGCCCCGCGCTTTTTGCGAGACGAGCAACGATCCCTATCAGTACAAATGAGTGTCATTTGTACCCCGGACCCAGCAATAGGATACAAAAGTATGGACGCGTCTCTACAAGTGTCGTCATTTTTTTATTTTCTCTTTTTTCTACCTAACACTATGTTTTACTACGCTCGCGTCTTTCTCTGCTTTCCTTTCTTTTCGTTTCTCTCGCTCCCGCTTTCTCTAGCTGGATGTTCTATACACGCGTATCCACGCCTTGTATCGACGCTTCGTGCGTTCATACACGAGACAATAAGCGAATGCGCTCGACTATACAAAATGGGATATTGTCCGCGAAAATAGAAAATATTAATTTCGATTCGACCACGTGACACGCTTTCTTTCAACGCTGCACAATGCAACGCAATATACCGCGACAAGCACCAGACAATTAAAAGTCCGTTGTGGAAAATATTGGCACTCTTGGCCAGCGAACTGTATCGATTAATGACGAAAACATGTTTCGTCTGGAAGCCGCGGCCACGTCGAACATTATCGGGCGAATATCAATATTAAATAAGCTTTTTGAAAACTACGATTAAACACGCGTTTCAAAAATCCTATATTCTGAATACTTTCCGCTTTTTCTTTTTCCGACTAAACGCGATCCGAATGTTATATAGATATAAATAGAAGAATAATATTATATGTAATAACTTCAGATCGTTTAAAAAGTTGGAAAAAAAATATATATAAAATACGAAAAAGTTATTCGAATGTTATTATACAATACGATAAAAATAGATCGATGTAAATACAACGTGTGTTTGCATAACCTCTCGTTTATTTATATCGTTAAAGAGTTCTCACAAAGTAACACCAAAATTCCTGAATATCTTATGTAAACACGTGTTTCTAAACATTTTCTTTATATGTATGCGTAATCAACGATATCGATGTAATTACATATTGCACGTAATTTCGGAATAGAACGAACGTATAATACGTTTGATTCCAATATGACCGATCTGCGGGCATTAATTTCTGAACGTACGATTCTGAGGACTGCGGAAGCTGTCTGTCACGATTGGTCGTTCCGATATGTTCCGAGAATCCATTTCGTTGAGGTTAAAATATCCCTATGCGCGGTACAGAGTTAGTCCCGAAATGTGCCTGTATTAACCACGACTCGGCAATTTGCGCTTATTAATTCGAATTATCGCTGCCAAGTGGGTGTCCAGCACAGGATATTAAAACCTCTGACCTTTGACAGGATGAATCGTGCCGAAGTTCACTCGGCTCCGCTTTCTGACATGGCGTATTTCTTTCAGCTGGATCGACATGCATGCGAAATTCACTTACCCGTTAAGGACACTGGGCTCCCACGATCAACAGGCAGCAGATCGAAGCCTCGACGTCGATAAATTACGACGCTGTAAACTCTACCGAATACTCTCTCTCTCTCTCTCTCTCTCTCTCTCTCTCTCTCTCTCTCTCTCTCTCTCCCTCACTCTCTCTCTTTCTCTCGCTCTCTCCCAGGGCCACGTGAAATTAGATGCCATTAAACGATCCGCACGAGAACACTAAAAGCGATTAACGTCATTCAACGAACCCCGAGCGCGTTGTTCCTCTCCGTTTTTTAAAAATATGCCCGTCAACGCGACCAACGTGATCGCGACGTTCGACGAAAATTGCATTTACCACGGAACTTTCAGCCACTTCAGTACTCTAAACGCACTCGAATTTACTCGCGCGATACTTCAGCCCGGCATAGACCGGGGATAAAACGGCCGGTTTCGCTAATTCGTTGTAATTTTTATCGTTGTAAAACAAGAGCACGTCACCGTGCACCGCCGTTTTGTAACAACTATGAGTTACATAGATGGCGGGATGACCGTTAATTTTTTAACATAACCGCGGGAAACATCGTCATGTAAATTTCCATAAATGGACGTTTACATATGTGTATTTAATATTCGAATAACGACTATAATGAGAAACGTGATGTATTTTTCTAAAGATTGAATTAACATCTTACGGTATTAATATCTGCATATTTTACGTACGTATCGTTATATGTGTATTATTCTACAGACGTATTAATGCAACGTTAATCGAAAGTAAAATGTCCTATCCCGATAAACGCGATAAACTCATTATTCTCGTCAATCTGCCACAGTAATTTTATCTTATAAGAGATTTCAATCTTCGATAAAATCTACTTTTAATATCAAAATAATTAATAATCCATTAATATCAACATCGTTATAGATTATAAACATGTTTCTATCAAACGCCAACAGACATGTAACTATCGCCACCTAGCAGGTAGTGGCGAAAGCGCCACATAGGAGTGGCGTTACCGACGTTGCGGGTTCGGCCGGAAACTCATAAAGGTGTACGTCCAACGAACCACGATGATAATAATAATAATGATGACAACAGCGACAGATGTAGGACGCGTTTGAATCCCCGCCCAGGAACGCCCTCGAGGAGACTATTGGCCCGATAACCCTAGTCCGGGAAAAGGCTGCCATGGCCGGCAGTACCTGGCGAACGATCCAATCAGAATTCGTGTCGGCCAAAACAAAAGGCACGCACAGTCCTCGAGAGGGTTGCAAGTTTGAACAAATGAATACCGTGGTACCCCCAGGGGTGTCGCGACGGTAAGGAGGACCGAGAGGGTAGACGATGGATTCCCGAGTTTTTGATGTATTAAACCGTGGGCTCTACGTGACACCGAATGCTAAGTAGACCTTTGAAATAACCACACGGCGTATTCGAATCGCAGAGAGTGGCCCTCCACTGCCTCTTTATTATTACGACCGGCACCGTTATTATTATCGTCATCGTCATCATCGACCGCCCTTGTTCGTTCCACAGCGTCGAAACCCGTGCCGAGTTATTATCGTCACGCTCGATAAATTAAACAGCCAACTCGAGTGTGACCCACAGCGTCTATGATCGCCATTACCGATAAGATTTCGATCGACCCTTAAATGTGCCCAACTTTATCTAGATACCATTTTCAATCGTTTCTCAAACCTGGTCGAACCCCATTGTGAACGCCTTTGACCCGCTAAATCGTTGGCACCGTTTCGGTCAGAATGTTTCATCTATATGTAGCTATGTTTACCGATATGTAGATATTGATTCAATTGGACGAATAAAGTTATCAAAATTTTAATTAGACAAACAAAGGGGTGAATTTCTTTGGAATAATTAAATAACGTACAAGTTTGTAGATATAGTTTCTCCTGTTACGTGTATGATTTGCAACGCGTTCTTCCTCTGCCGGAACTCGAAATTATTATCGTTTGTTTATAGTCTAGCATTCGACTAATAATCATTATCCTTTCCCTGAGACCTATAATTTACCACTCAATCGACTGGCAACGTTGGTCAATTAGAAAGGAAAGGAAGCAGAACCAGCGGTGCGACGGTTGCGCTTACGCTCCTCCATCTTCATTCTCCAACATGTTTTCCAAAAGTGATCCGTCACGTCCTGTGCTCGAGCCTTATCTTCTGACTACCGTTTCTAGTTCTACCAGCCATTTACGTGCAACATCTATAGAGAAAAATACACGTTGCCCATGATCTGTTCTGAACAGTGAAATAACCTGTACCAAAGGATGCTTATTTACCAGAAATCAGTGAATACCATCTAACGTAATCTTTCTAGCCTGAGGTACACTCAAAAGTCAGGCTCAGCAACTGAAAATGTTATCTTAGATTGCTTTGCTTTTTCGAAAAATTCGATTACAATTTGACATTGATAATTACCATAATACATGCCATTTAGCATTATTGACTGTATCGACGTTTCAGAAAATTTGATTACGATCTTGATCGTTTCAACACCAATAACACGCTCTTAATACGTACTTATTTTGAAGCATACTTTAAGGATCAATTTCAAACATTATATATATGTGTGTATGTATAGGTACAATTTTTTCCAATTTAGATAATTACAGTTCTTCCGTCTTCTTCTTGAAAATTCGATTACAGTCTCATGTTGATGATAATAACGGTATAACGAGATTGGAAAGACAATCACGCCTCGATGGGAGTAAAAAAAATTTGTCAATGTTCTCGTTATTTGCCAACGATGTTGCATTACCCAACGTCCGGCAAACGTGACGAAATAAACGTGTTGGTAAGGACGCAGAGTGTGGAAATCAATTTGATAGACGAGTGTACGCGTGCCGAATTACCTCTACGTGATGTCGGACCGTTTCACCATTTTCGTCATTATATTAACGACGAGACGAACACGCCAGTCTCGACTTCCCAGTCCCGCAATGGTTACACGCGTATCGCAATGTTACCATGACGAACAATGGTAACATCGCGATCCAGGGCACGTTTCCACCCCGTGGTGAGGCAAATCGCGGAGGCGGCGGTGGCGGTAGCGGCACCGGCACACTGTACCTCGTTAATTGAAGTCCGGCGGAAGACGACCATTTTCCAAATTTCATACTTTAGGTGCTCGTCTTTCTGCGACGCGCGATAACGTTGCGTAAAAAATGGAATTTTTTTGATTGAATAATTGCCAGCACGAAATTGTAGAATTTTCACGAACCTAAATGCTTCCGTTTCTCGTTTCGTTCTCCGATCGAACAACGATTTATTTAAATTACGCATCGAATTGCGCCGGTGGATAAGTGCGTCGATTTAACCGATGAATTAAAAAGGAGGAAAAGCAAGTATCTCTCAACGATATCGAACGAGAATTATTCAACTTGCTGATTATTGCTTCTGTTGATAATAAACATCGACACCGATTCCTTGCGTTTTACACGAACGCGGAATGGTCCCAGGGGTAACTTCATTAAAAGTATGGTGGCAGCCTGCTAAACTAGAAATATCGATTAATCTTTTTTTTCGCGCTCGATATAATCCTTGACGGAACAAGGCACTAATCCGGGCTCCTGTCATCCGTCCTGGGGTCCTGCTGCTCTATCCGACGGATGAGACGGATTACAGCTCGTACCAAATTAACCTTTGTCTCCGCTTTGCCCCGCTTCACCACCCCGGCAGAGCTGATATGTCGAGTTTACACGAAAACTCACTCAACCGGTCGCGATAACGCGAAACTAAAACTATCCTTGGTGACACAACAGGTGTCCATAGAAGCCGCGATATGGATCGACAAATCTTCCGGTTTACACGGTACGCTCCGTCGAATCCATTTGCCGCGATCAGTCCTGTCGTTTCAGCACTTCGAGCCGTGAAAGTGAATCCTTCCAGATGATCTTGGACAATTCGAGGAAGACACAAGCTCCGGTTATAGCAGTCCTTTCTCTTCTCCGATCATAGCTAATAGATATAGAAAGATAACAGCGAAAATGATTCCTTCAAACGTTTAAAACGACGCGATCTTAACAAACTCTTACGAACCAAGGTACTTAAGATTCCTCGGATCCTTTCGGAATATAAAAGACGAAGCAACGACGGTTGCTGTTCGAACGCAAGTAAAAGTATTTCGAGAGATCTTGACTTCGATAAAGTCCACACATCGACGACCACGAAGGCCTGAGATCTTGAATAGAAAAATGTCCGTCCGTCACCCTGAACATACAAAATGGCGTTTCTGCCCTCGAGGGGTGGTAACGCGTGTATATTCCAACCCTCGGTTCCAGCCCCTTCAGATCCATGGGGTAACAAGCACGTAACGTTATGTAACCGTATACATGCCTAAGATCCTGGAGGGTTGGCAGAAAATCGGGCTTTGTCGCCTGGCCATGTGTCCCTAATGCGACTCCCGTGGGGGGTCATTTCTATTCTATTTCCCTTTCATGGGGTGTGTCGACGGTTCCCTAACCCATCCCGCACCGCCCTTATCGCGTATGGTAAATGCATCACGGAGACCCCACAAGGGTGCTCTCCACAGATTGACGTAAAATCAATGAACGAAGTCAATGGGTCTCTCGTTCGGTTATCCAAAGAGCAAGGAATGGAGAATGGAGGAGTATTATATAGGGTTGTAACACGTCGTATACCCTGGATAATACGCTTGTTAATTACTTAGTATCACGGATCGAAAACATCGATGAATGGCAAGTATAAAGAAGTTCTCTCGATGCATTTCCACGATTATCGTGAAACTTTCGAGATTACGTTTCCTTTTAATGAGTTCTGAACTACACCCATACATGCGATATTTGAATTAATATAAAAATTGTAAATTGGAATTTTGCGTGACATTATCAGAAATTTTCTTTGAAAATTATTATCGACGAACGATGTAAAGAAAATGTCAGCAATTATCAGGAAAATTTAGAGATAATATTTCTGTTTGTTTCTCACGAAGAAGTCGTGAAAACTGTGTGAAAGTGGACGCGTTAAACGTTTCCTTTTAATGAGTTCTGAAGCACACCTATACATGCGATATTTGAATTAATATAAAAATTGTAAATTGGAATTTTGCGTGACATTATCAGAAATTTTCTTTGAAAATTATTATCGATGAACGATGTAAAGAAAATGTCTGCAATTATCACGGAAATTTAGAGATAATATTTCTGTTTGTTTCTCACGAAGAAGTCGTGAAAACTGTGCGAAGGTGGATGCGTTGAAATAAAACTGGTATTTATAATTTTCCATACTTGGAAAATTTATCACTTTCCGATTCTATTCGTTGATCGTTTCGAGCCAATGAAACTAAAATAATTGTTTAACAGCACAGATTTCCACTGTGGGTGGATCTCATTAACGAAAATCGCAACTGTGAACGTCGAAACATATGTTTCATTTTAATTAAAATAGTAATTTAAAAAATTACAATAATTACGAATGTAGCTACAGAAGCTTTTATCGTAGCCAAACGTTTCGATGGAACGGAAAAAACATTTGTGTAACTGACGGAAATCGTCTGGCGAAAGTAAGTCTCTCGTTCAATTAAATGTACGAATAAAGACAGCTCGTTATTCGAAAACTTTGTCGGTAGTTAAAAATAAACAACTCTCCGCTCCTAGATAAATTCCATTGGTGGAGAAAAGTTTGCACGATCTCGTTTGGAATCGCGTAACGATTGTGAACGAGGTAAAACAGACGTAAAAAATAATTACTTAATGGTCGTATTAGAATTGAATTCCTTCCCTTACTAGCGCGAACGAACGAGACAAGCGATATAATTAAAGTGGAAATCATTGCACAAGCGTCTATTTAAAATTGTGACTGTCAGCGACGAGAAAGGAACTGACGGCTAATCCAAGATCGTATATGTGAAAGAAACGCTCCATAAACTAATTTCTACGCGGGTTTATTTATAACCACGGCGTGTGTAATCGACACTCGGCTACCGTGAGACGAAAAGGAATAGTTTCGAAGCGTAGCCGTTCGGATCTAAAAAGTGGAAGAGTCATCGTTGCTAACGAGACGACGACGGCCAGCCGTGGTCATTATTGACGTTCTTCCTTCGAGAATACCTTCGTTCTTAGCGACAGATATTATCGCCATTGTTAAGATCCCATGATGCAGATCACCAACGTTATAATACAGCGCGATCATTACCGTTAAATTGCTCGGCCGCGAAACCTTTTTAAATATATAGTTGACACGTTGCTATCACGCGAACCTGCTCGAGGCGAAATAATAATATAGCGGCTACTCTGTAACTGAAATAATATTTTTTTCATTAATATGTAATTCACAAAATATACTAAATCGCGCAGCCTTCCATTCCATATCACGTGTTTCGGATCTTGCGCTTCTATTTTCTATACGGATACACGTATCTATCCTTTGGACGTCACTTTGATACTCAATGTATGCTCACTGCCAACATCCTTTTACTTACCATCTAAACTTATATCTAAATCTACTTATTAGATCCTGATGGTCTGAACTGCTCGAAACTAATCTACTCCGATCTATGAACCTGTAACTGAAATAATATTGGTATATCGTATAAGAAGTGACAGTAGCTAGGATTTGACACTTGTAGGAGTGAACATTTATAAGAAATTTCTTTTTATTTCTACGATTACGAAATTCTCGAACCTAATCGCGTCTTTATTTTATTATCTATTGTATATTAGTTATCTATTTGTGGGAAAAAGGAAGTATCTCATTGGTTACATTGCGATCGATCAGCCACTTCCTTTTTCCCATTCACAGCAACATATTTCGTAAAGATATCGCTGTTTGTAATAGTAATATTAGGTCATCCCATAAGTTCGTGGCGTTTTTCGAGCGGTTATATATGTTAAGATTGTTTACATACCTTTCAGTTTCGTGAAAAAACGTAATCCCCCTCTCGTTGTACAACTTCTTCCCATTTTTCATTATTCCGTCTCGATAGAAGTTCTCTTGTTTTTCTTTAAAATATGAAATGTATACACAAAGGTCGCCACGAACTTATGGGGTGACCTAATACTATTCTTTACGCTTAATGATATCAAACGACCTTGCTAGGAGCATTTTCTTTCCTCGTCTCTTCTCGCATCGTTCTTATCCCATCTTCGGATGTCCGTGTAACGTAGAACCTCTTGCAAAAGCGCAAAACCCTTGCTACAAATATAGGAACTCGTTCCTACCAATGTTATCCCGTGCTGCCAATATTTCCTTCGGTCGAAGACGTATCAAACGAGATAACCGCGAGCAAACAGCCTGAGCTGCGACGACGAGTGTCACGATCGTATCTCTTGACGATTTACATTTAGATAAAAAATCTATCAAAGTTTTACGAGATCAGGAAAATGCACATTCCGCGACATTTCCTCAATCTCCCGAGAACCGATGGCATCGCTCGATCGGCTCGATCGTGGCAAGGATCCGCCAGAGGATGTTCCGCCGCGCCGGTCGGCGAGTTTTCCGCGGAAATGAAATAAAAATGAGGACGAAATGCTCTCTTCCGAACAGGTAATTCCCGATATTTCACTCTCTCTCCCTCCTGCCTACCTATACAAGCTTCGTCGCGGTCGGCCCCATCGCGTCATCCCTCTATTCCTCCACCGTAGGCAACAACAACGGTTGTCCCCCATCAACCTACCAACCGTACCACCCCCTCGATGCTTTTCGCGCTTGCTCGCCCGTCGCTGCCGGATTGCTTTTTGTTTCGCGCTTTGTGCCTCGTCCTTTGTTTCCGCGAGTCGCCGCGAGGAAATGACAAACAAATGAGCGCCGCACTCTATAACGTCTACGCTCGTCGCCATGGCGATGGGACGCGGCCGATCGGCATTTTTAACTCGAGAGACGCCACCGTGAAACGCTTCGAACACCATCGACGAGCATCGTGATTGGAAAATTTATTTCTTCGAGAAAAGTTGTTAGAAAGAAATGTCCAACACCTACGTCGATGAACTCTAATTACTGTGAACTGTTTCCTCGCCGATCGATTTAAATAAATGGACTTGCGTCGTATATATTTAGCGCTCTTCCATTTAGTTACATTTCGAAGAGATCGTTTCGTTGAATTTACAAATGTTGGTATGTATGTAAGTTGGAACCTCGATGAGTCAGCCGTCTCTGACGGGGGCGTGAATGTTTGAATGGAATGGTCCTTCATTCGGTGAACAGCTTCTTGGGAAGCTTTACGTAAATTAGAAGAATCAATACAGATGTGTAGGTAAGTAGCAGATACTCAAGGAATGAATATTTAATTACTATGGTATATATGATAAATATAATAATTCTTCGATCAAAGTTGAACGATAATGGAGATTCTTATTGAAAAATCATTATGATTAATGTAAAAGTTTCGTCACATACTATCGACATACGATTGCTTTCGTATCGAAAACAAAATGGTGAGCAGGACAAAGCTACCCGCGCAACGATAATGCTTCTATTGCAATTGTAGCGCAACCGTAGGGGGAATTGCTTCCACCATGGGGGTGGCTCCGTGTGTGCCATTCAAAGTCGACGAGTAGATGAGCCATGAATTTTTCTCTCGGTGGTCTCTGTAACTATCGATTGTGTTTCAAAGTCGATTGTGTTTCCATTATGTTGGCAACCGAGAGACGAAGAAAGCGAGAGAAAGTAGAAGAGCCGGGTGCTCGAGAAGCAGAAACTGGATGGGGGAGAGAAAGGAGGGAGAGAGAGAGAGAGAGAGAGAAAGGAAGAACCCCAAAGTACGGAACGTCCAATTGACTCCGCCATATTGAGTTTGGTTCTATGGGCTCTCGAGTATACAGGGCTCTTGGAATCGAGACACGTTATACGATGGTCCGCCCGTAGAAGGAGCTTCTAGGCTAACTTCGTTATGGGGTTTCTACGTGACCAAAATCCGGCTGGATATGGAACTAGCGTACGATACGCGCTACAAAAATGTACATTGCCAGGATAATGTATTCCTTAACTTCGCCTCTTTTTCAAGATAAACAAGAAAGGAACATATAAATGAAAGGGACATACTATATAAAAGTTATCGCTTTTAATATGTTACACTGGGTTACATTAAATTACACAGCACACACATAATACGCACGAGAATATAAAATATCCAAAGAACGCGTTATAATTTTTAGCGGATGAAACAAATCTCTGCTTAGATCTCATTTCTTTGGTCGTAATCATAAGAACACGAATTTGCAAGAAAGCATATTTTTAAAGCGTTACTAAACGTCCACAGTTTAGTAATAAAATGTACCTACGACGTAGCATTAATAGAATCTGAACCAATAAAGGTATACGTCAATGAATGCGTATTGTAAGTAAATCTTTTTTAAGAACCGCAGCATCTGATCAAGATTACCGTATACCGCAACTATCGTACACCGAAGACGTATCGCCGCGAATTTACCACCGGAAACTTAGGAGAATCCCGGAGGGACCATTGTGACGCCCTGTTCGCGATATGTATCAAATTATCCTTATAATAGAAAATGGCGGCAACGTTACACCTACCAGGTGTTGTGCTAGGCGCCGAAGAACGGTCCACGCTGTAAGAACACAATGAATTATAATGCACTCCGTGTCGCGCACAATAATATCTTCACAATGCCGTTTCTGGCTACAAAAGGTGTTGCTTTAATGGGAATCTGGTTACAGCGAAACCTTTTAACCAACGTCGCCACTTTTCCCGCGCGTGTAAACAGTCACACCGACCACTGATCGAATCTTTTCCCCTGGAAAACACATTTTTCTCAGTTAGGTCGAGAGTATGATATTCGATGCTACACAGGCTAAAACGACGATTTTCGATATTTCTGTATCGTCTTTATCTGCGCCGATTTCGAAATATGCTCCAGCTACTTAAAGTGGAGTAGGATTACACAAGAAAAATCTAAGATAGGTCGTCCCTTGAGGATCTCGTAAGAATATGAAAAACACGATTCGTATTTCAACGTCGGTTACGAAGAATGCGGATTGTAATTGATCGTTACGAATTAATGACGATTTCCGATATTTCTGGACGGTTTTTACCAGCAACTATTCATCCTCGAGTCTAAACACGCATCAGCCAAGTACTTAAGCCTGTTACGATCTTCCAATTTTTGCATTTCGATCGTTTTAAACAAACACGAAGGATTTTTAATATTCTAAGGTGTTTAAACACAGAATTTTGCTGAAATTGAATACGTTTTTTTAACGTTAGAAACATATAATTTGATCAAAGATGACTGAAAGAACGTAGCAGAGTTAGAGCTCTGAGCTAGAGGATAGCTCCTTTTTAAAAAAATCTCGTGAAAGTTTGACAAACACGATCCACGTCTTTACCTGGCTACCAAAAATAAAGACTGTAATTGTAGGTAAAAGAACTCGACCTGGCTACGAAAAATACAGATCGTAATTATAGGTAAAGGGAGGAAATTCGGATTGAAACAGAAGCTACGCGTTAGTTTGGCGATACATTTTTCTTTCCGTCGGATGAGCGCTTGTGCCATTGGATAACTACGGGCGTAAAACATTAACGAGCGCTCGTCTCTCTTCGCCAGTTTAATTACGAAAATTCGTTTCGTTTCTCCGATCAATTAACTTAATGCTTCTCAAACGTGAAATCTACCGTATTATTACAAAGTGGCGTGCAGTTCGTTGCACGAGGAAGAAAGGGACAAGTCAGTCCGAGAAAGATAAAAGAGTGACCGTTGTAGTAATGTTCGTTGGTTTGTGTGAACTTGCACTTTAAGGAAGCACAGTGAAGCACAAATCAAAATGCAGTCGCTACCGGAAGAGTACTCGAGCAGTTGAAGAGCCCTTCGCTATTACTGTGGAGGACTTCGCAGTGCTTGACGAATCACTCACTAATTGCGTTCGTGACATGGCCCAGAACTAACAAATGGTTTCTTCGCTTGGAAAGTGTCGATTATTTTTCCTTTTTTCTTTTTTTTTTTTTTTTGCAATCTCTTTCACCGTATTTTTCCAGCCGTATACACATCCGTGAATTGTACGCGGATGTTGCGAAACTTTGTGAAAAAAAGCGAAAAATGCAAAAAATTGAGCGAACGGTTAAATATTATTAATCGTACGAAATCTGTTAATATAGGGAGGAGAAAAGTTGATGTTTTGGAATTCGATTTTGGAAGTAAAATTACGTTACTTTTCGAATGAAACGCCCGCTAGACTGGCTTACTACTATTCTCTCTATTGTCCTAATGGGGGATAATCATAAGATTCTCCTTGAGAGTCTCATTACGAATCAAGGACCCCTTAATGGCTCCTATGAAACTCATTGGCCATTTAACGGCGAGGACGCTCCGATAAACGCTGAAAGATTGACGAGCTCGAGTGCGAATTTTCTCGTCAATCATTCTCTTCTCCTTTGCGACATTTTCTACTCGCAAACTCGCAAATTACGCGAAAAGATTATAATTACGAATTCAGAAGCCGGTTTAATCCGTGATTTCTTCCGTTTTACTAATAATCGTAGGAAAGGAGCGACTGTAACATTTAGGAGAAGACGATAGAAAGAAAATTGAAAATATACGTATTAGAGTTAGGTATGCGCACGAAGATGAGACACATCGCTCACGCTATGCTCGCAACTGTATAGTATTTTCATTATCATCAAATTGGACACGTAGTACAGCCACGAATTTTAACAATGGTAGCCTCACCATACTTGCCTACGTACGCCCGACACCCTTTATACGTTCCCCTTGCGGAAACGCGACGTCTCCATGGTTACAACATTGAAACCCCGCTAGGGGATGACAAAATGGAGAGGCGCAATACTCGGTCTGACAAAAGCGAAGTAAAATCGAAGAAGTTCTTCGGCTACGTGTAACTTGTACCTGAAAAGTCGAAATCTATATAGAAGCAAATAAGCAAACTCGCAAAGTTTCGCGCTAATGCATCCGCCCGATGATTAAAATTCTTTTAAACGAATTCGAAAAAGGAAAACATCTCTTGGTACAGGTAGAAATGGTCAATACCTTTGCGAAAGTATCGACGATAATTATTAACAGTCTAATATGCCCAATAGATTAAACCATAAGTGATAGTTTAACGACTACGATAGAACTTTGCTCGCGTGAACACCATTTATATAAGCGAACTTTTAATTAGCGAACTGCCGATTCCATCCACTTACTTGAACGTGACTTTCTGTTATATAAATTTCAGTTAATTTATTAAAAAACTTATAAAATTACAAATATATCGTACGAAGATATATTCCAATGATCGTCGCATAACTTGCTAAACTCTATAGAAATTAAATGCGATGTATGTTTTACTAGCGCAACCAGTTTCTTTATTTTACCAGCGCAACCAGTTTCTTTTCACGACAAAGGGAAACAGAATTACGATCGCGTCATGTCCACGCGATTTGCGTTAACGTCGTTCAATAATAGCGCCCGCATTGACGCTATCTGTCATCGGAGACCATTCAGCCCATGCGTACCCACGACGGAACATCGCATTTGACGATGTTCAACCTGAAAAAGAAACCCGAAGATCGTATCTTCGCGGTTCCTGCTGAATGGCAGACTATCTTTTTGTAATCTAAGTCTGATAGACTTCCAATGATTCCAATACGACACTTAATCTGATTACGTACGGTATACAATATGAAGAGAAATAGAGTTTGAGAATAGAATAAGTGAAAGCATAAATAATATCGAAGTGTCGATAAATTTTACATAATGCTTATAATTTAATAGAGCGACACATTCGTATCTAATAATACGCGACGATTTATCAATATACAACCCTAAATCAACTTACAACTCGCAACCTTAGAATATCCTCGGATAATATATAATATCGTCGATATTTCAAGGTTCTCAACATCGTTGTATAATATTGAATATTGACAATATCGTATTAACGATACATGTTGATTCTTGTAGTTGAGAATATTAAAATATATAGTCTAAGGGGATATCACCCTTGCATTTCGCTCAAAGTCAGACCATAATCGAACACTGCTGTATGTATACACTGCTAACTATATTTACCGATTGTAGAATTTTTCTCTCTTGTTACGTGGATTAATAAAGTTTAGCGTGATAAGGTAAGATAAGGTAAAGTAAAGTAAAGTAAACGAAAGGTAAGATCTATAAACAAAAGAGGATCATCGAGTAAAATGGCGACCTGATACACAAGCGTCTAATCCCGGATGAGACGACGGATGTGACGGTGGCAGCAAAGGATGACGGTGACGAAGGTGGTAGCGGGAGGCGACGCAGACGCATCTCTCGGATTACGTCTTAACAAGCTCCACGACGTTCATTTGTCTTATCCGCTCTCGCTAATGCGACAGCAGCTGTTGAAATGATTAATTCACCACGAGGATGTTCCTACGCCTTATTCAGATCCGTACACGCGGTCGGACTTGAGCTACCACTGCTACACTCCGACTTTCCATTATGATTCCTATCTCGATTAATCAACTGCCTTATCGTTACTATAAATACCGTCGAATGTTTAATTAAACATCGTTCGCGATGACAGTCGTTCGATGCGAATGCGTCACACGTATTATATTTAGAATAGAGATAAAAGTAACATCGTATACGTGTTCTTTGGGCGAAGAACGGTTCAAATTATAGAATGTCCTTTTGATTTAGATCGATTAGAAAAATATATTTGTAAATTTGTATATTACATCTGAAATCTAAAAGATGAAAATATGTACATGGTACGTATCGTCGGAGTAATATTTACGGTATTTTGTCGCCTGGTGGTTCCTCAACTCGGTTTCAGACGATCATTTCATTGCTTTACTTTTTGTGATACACTGGTTCACGAAAGTGTTCGAACACTTGTAAACAGCTCTTATGAATACATCTACCTTGTTATTCGTGCCGGATTAGCATTAAATAGTAGATAGCAATGTCAACAATCATGGCAATACGATCGTGTCTCGTCACAGTGCTAATGAAATTTCATAATATTTCATATAACATAGATGTATTAGGTCATCCCATAAGTTCGTGCCGACTTTTGAGTATACATTTCATGTGTCATGTTTATAAACATACGGCGATAAGGGACCAATGCACTTGAAAAATGGGAAGAAGTTGTACAACGAGAGGGGGATTACGTTTTTTCATGAAACTGAAAGGTATGTAAACAATCTTAACATATATAGCCGCTCGAAAAACGGAACGGACTTATGGGAAGACCTAATAGTATGTAATACAATATGGCCATAAAAGTTTTCTATGGTAAGTATACAAATACCTTCATGACTGACGCTTTCATTATTGAACTAGCGTACGTCAAAATATTTGTAGATCCTTCGTGCTTTTTATCTCTCAAGTAGCTAGAGCTATATTACACAAGCTATTTATTATGAAATAACATCGGTGTTTCAAATAGATCGAAGTAGAACGAAAATAGCACAATTATAAAACTTCAGTTGTCTCCAGTTTTGAAATAATAAGAAGACCAGTATGTACATAAAGAAACCTTATTACAACTGTTTACACTTTGTCAAAACAACGTTCGATCGTTGCGATCTGACTGGATTAACTTTCAATTTCCATAACTTATCTGTTGCGAAGGAAGACGGGGGATCGGTTATTGTTACCGATCGATGACTAATCCGCTCTGGAATCGTTAGTATTCGCTACGTAAGGGCGCTAACTGACTCGATTATGGTTCGGGGCTCACGAGAACAAAGGACCACCAACGTGACAATTGAGCTTCATCGCGCTGATATAAAGTTACAGATGCGAAGGGAGAAAATGAGAGGCGAATATTAAGTCGGCATACAAAATGGCCGTCGCGAAGTGTGGAAAAAAATAGGGATGCGTTAGCTCCTCTCGCTTCTGTGTACCACATGCTGGTTCACAGAATGCAATGCGCGTGGGGGTCGAAAGACGTGACGCGCATGCGTCAACTACACGGATCGAAAGCTCCGCCCGGTGACTGCCTTTGTTTAATCCACGGTACCTACGCCCACGACATGTGGCCAACAAACTACGAATTTGTCTCTCGACGGGATCCTAATCTTGGATTGCAATACGCCACAGATGCTAAAAAGCATGACGTGAGTGGGAATTCGATGGCGCGAAATATGCCAGTAAGCTCAGAACATTTTTTGAGGTGCTAACCTCAATTAAGGTTAGATAATAATGTTTTATTTACACGTTGTACAGGCGTTTTTGAGTGTGTTGTTGTTCTTTTTTTAATAACAAAGAATATATATAATGACGAGAATGTACATTAAACGAAAATGTAATAAGAAATTGTAATTACAGAGATTAGTAAATATGTAATAATTATGTAGATTAGTAAATATGTAATCTATGTATGTAGTATCGCGAATTTATAAGCTAGATTGAAACGAAGCATAAGGTTTTGGAAGACTCAAACATAAATTTAGATAAATTTACACTCTTATTATTTTACTTTTAATAAATATGGAAATATATGAAAAATTGTTGTACATATTAACTGCTTATATCTAATTGTATAAGTTAAACAAAAATATTCATTGTAAAAAATTATTCGACATCTGGTAGCGTGGCCGAGCGGTCTAAGGCGCTGGTTTAAGGCACCAGTCTCATCTGGGGCGTGGGTTCGAATCCCACCGCTGCCAATTTTTTTTATATGTCAGTAATGTAAAACATTTTTTAAGTGCCAGTAGAAAATATACATATTATAAAATTAACGTAGTTGAAATGAAAATAAAATAATAATCATAGTAGTTAATTGACTCATTCTAAACAGATATGTTAGAAGTAACTTTAGTATTAATAGTAAAAGTATTAGAATAATTGTATATTTATTATACAATTAATGTAGAATTACTATGTGCATATATAAGTAAAATAATAGAGGTAATAATAGGGTTCAAAATAATAGAAATAATAATAGAGGTTCTACTTTACCGATATATGTATAGATGTTATCCAGCATCAATAAGAAAGCAATCTGTAATAGCATTTACAGAAATGCTAAATTACAGACAGATATACAGCCATTGATCAGGAATAGAATAGACTTCTCATGTAATGTAAAATGTGTCACACAACCCGGAGGCTACGTAGCTGCTCATGCCATTTTACTGTCACATGCGACATTATCGATTCAGTATAAGATAAGATAACAGCGCTATTGGAACAGTAGGAATTATAATTAAATTAATGTTCGATATAATTACAATAGAGAAGAAATTTTCCCTCTAATTATAATTGGAATCGATCTATGTTTTACATAAATCATTCGGTTTCACCTCAAATTCTTCACCTTCTGGGTCAGTATTCCATCCAATGTACAAATCACTGGAGGAGATAAGATGCTTTTAATGTAATTCATTTTTCATTCAATTTTGTAGTTCATAGACATTGCATTAAGACATTAAGCATTGTATTATTAATTCTGAAGAACAATACCATTTTTATTTTCCATTCACTGCAGACTGCAGCAATGTTTCGTCATTACCCGAAGGCATAACTAACAGAAAGGAAGTGGAAATGCAAATCAATCCGTAAATCAAAACATTGCTCATGTCGGAAATATGAAACTCCCTGTAAACGGAAATATCCGTGCACCCTGGAAATCTGCAGCAGACGCAATGCACAAACGTGTAACCTGGTAATTGAAACGAAAATATATGATGAAATGGCAAAAGAAAATATTTTAATTTGTCATTTATTATCATATAGAATTATTTTATGATCTAATATTGTTATGTAATTAATTTCACCTGAATCCTGATATTTTATTTAAAAAAATATGAATCTGAAAAGAAACTAAAGTAATTTAAATTATATTTTTATAACTTCATCTATATAATTATATGTTACTAAAATCTTATTTTTTGTGTTGTGCTATTTTTGTGTAGAAATAAGCAAGGGACTTTGTTTGCTCAGATGCAAACTCTTTTCCAAAAGCTTCAAGATATATTTGATTAAATTAAATGAGATGGTAAGTATTGATATTGAAATATAAATTTCATTTTACAGAAATTGTTATTGTAAAAAAACTGTTCTAAGATATAAAATATAAAAGTGAATTATAACATTTATATACTATATATCTATTTATAATTCACAGTCATTTATGTAATATGCATATTATTTTTGTATAGAAATGAGTATTCTATTCTTAGTCAATGGTTCATCTAAATCATTTTTATTTTCCAATTTATTCAAAAGTGAAATAAATATTTCCTTACAGATATTTTGTCATTATGAAACATGTATCTAAAACTTTATTTATCTTAGATAAGGAAAAGTATAACAGTCGAATATTAAAAAAATATAAACCACTTCTGATCCTACTAATTCTAAACAATACATACATATGTACATGTATTAGTTAATATTAGCTATCTTGTGAAACATATGATTAATTTCTTTGGATATACTTTTGTTTTAACAAAATCAATATAAAGATGTTCATAGATTTCATTATGTATTATGAAGAAAATGAAATCAATTAAAATAAACCTAATATGTACATATGTATTTAAAACCAGACTTAAAATAATTGTTTGACCGGAAAAATTTTAATAAATAATATTTTAGAGAAATATATTTAATATTATAAGATAATTTTGTACAATCGCGTATTTTAGACATTGCATTACTGTAATATCTGACAAAACATCGAAGTGCGAACTCATAGCTTTTCGTAAATATGTCACGTAAGCATTTTTAGAAGATAATTTCTAGGAACATTTGATTGTAGCTTTAGTAAAATTCATTTTGACGTAGAACACAGATCCGATAAGGAGCTATACTTCGCTTCTCATGATGACCTCTACTCTCATCTATATGGAGATGAAAACTTTAGTCAGTAATACATTGTCAACTTCACTGAAAACGCGGAATTTTATGTATGACTAACGTCATAAACGATATCGATTTATATCTTTAAAATAAACTTAAGAATTATTTGATTATCTTCTTCGGTTTGACTAGCACAACACGTATATTTTTAAAACGTACATTTGTACGTAGATATGTATACACACATATATACAACAATTTAAAAGTCAAATCTATTTAGTGCATAATTGGAATAAAATTAACACGTACAAATTAAAAAAAAATTTTCTACGTATATTATTAATCATTATTATTAATAATCATGATTACAAATGATAAAATTGTTTATCTCTCAGTTTTGGAGATAGTTAAATTACATTTTCTCTCGTTTGTGTATGGCTTGTATTTAATAGTGAAAAGATTTCCTAAGTGGGTCTGGGATCCTAAGAAGTTTTTTATGATGCAACAGCGAGATAAACCTCCACCTTGTCTTGTGGACAATAATTTAGGAACTCATTCTTACGTAAAAATCAAGGTAAGTATGTATATAATTATAAAGTCTGTTATAATTTAATAGGATAAGTACATAATGTAAAATCGAATTTCGATTGTAAACGTTCAAAAAATGTATTGTGGTCGACCTCTGATAACTCTTGACAACCTAATAGTCTGATGCACATCCGATTTTGATTGATAGATATGATTATAATACATATATTTTTAACGGATATCGAAAACAGCTGTGTCAATTTATTTTAAAACGCAATCCAATTTATCTCGCATCAATCTTTTTCTTATCGCTGCTTGTTTTTATTTATCATTAATTTTTTATTGCTCACATTTATACATGAAAACTTAAAACTTCTTCTTGTCAAACAAAATGCATCTATTTCTAATTTAATAACACTAAAATATCTTTAAATAGTAATAACTGATTGAATAATAAAACAATAGAAAGATAGGAAACAATAGAAACAAGAATTTGTTCTAAGAGGAAAATTTTCATTTCTCTTACAGGGTGTAAAGTTCCATTATGTAGAAGCCGGAAATAAAAGTGATCCACTTATATTACTTTTACATGGATTTCCTGATTGTTGGTTATCTTGGAGAAAACAAATACCATGTCTTACTCAACATTATAGGTTTAAAATTCATTCTTTTTAATATTCTAATAAAATCATGAGACTACTTTTTTTTATATTAATTATGTCTTTATTCATCCAGAGTAATAGCAATAGATTTGAAGGGATTTGGAGATAGTGATAAACCAGCAGCTAAAAGTTGTTACAAAATACAAGTATTAATTGAGGAATTGAAACAATTTATTTTAACTCTTGGAGTAAAGCAATGCAGTATAATCGGTCATGATTTAGGAGGACTTTTAGGATGGTATATGGTAGCCCTATATGGGGACATGATTCATAAATTTGTTGCAATTTCATGCCCACATCCTAATTTGTATTGGAATGGGAAACCTGGAGATTCTATTTTCGATTTAAAGTATCTATTATATCTATAAGTAAATCTATTATATCTATAAGTTTTCTAACATATTTTATTTCTAAGATATATATGTTCATTTATTTATTTACGTTAATGTTTAGATGGATACATTTCAGTAGATTACCATTTTTGCCTGAAATTGATGCTCTTAAAGAAGACTTATCTATAATAAATGATGCATTTCAACATCTTCAACTAAATAATGCAAACAATGAGAGGGATTATGTAGAAGCATATAAATATGCATTCAGTAGGAAAGGTAAATAAACTCAAAAAAATTTTAATAATGCCTGTTATGTATATATAAAAGATGACAAAATTAAAATGGTTAATTACAGAGGACTGGACAGGTGCAATCAATTATTATAGAAACCTTCCTTTAATAAGACTTAATACAGATACTCGTGATCAAATTTCTACTCGAACCTTGCTTATAATTGGAAATATGGATCCAATCGTAACGATAGAAAGTGTTGTACAAAGTTCTGAATATGTTGAGAAATTTAATGTGAAAGTAATCTCTGAGGCTCAACATTTTCCACACCAACAAAAGCCAGATACAGTAAATGAAGCAATCTTGAAGTTCTTTATGGGTAAGTCATTTTATAAACTTTTACAAATACTATGTTATATAATAAATAAATTGTGTTCTAGGTGCAATAAATCATATAGAAAAACCATCATCTAAAAACATTATGTCTTCATGGTTTGGATCTCTTGGTAATACTGTCAAGTATGGTAACCATATGTTTGATGCTGTCCATAAAAAGACTAGTGGAGTAGTTAGTACTTTACCCAGTAAAATATTTTATTTAGGTCAAACTACAAATTGAATTATATTTTTATCTATATTAGACTTATAGACTATAGATTATATAGAACTTACTTACCAGAGCTTGAATTTTTCTACTTTCTTTATTTAAGTTTTAGGCTCTCAGAACAACAGAAAATACCTAGTTACTTTTCATCACAAAACAGAAAAGACTACAAAATATGTTGCCATATATATAATAATTAAATTTTTTTATAGCTTAACTATAGCGTTATATATAAATACTATAGTTTAATTACTACAGAACAAATCAAATGAACCTCTTTATCTTAATGACTGTCCGTATCAACAAATGTAAAAAAGGCTGATTTATTTTAACATGTTTTGTCTAATATTATTTACATTTCATAAACGAGATAGTTTTAAGTAAAAAAATTTTATCACTTTTTTAATAAACATGTATACATATTTTTTTCATTTAATAACGTAAGTATACATATATATACATAAATTTTAAATATATTATTAGATAATATGAAAAATCTGTTTTTTCATAAAGTGTATATTATAAAGCTAGTATAAAAAGATATATTCAGACATTCACATTACATTAAATACTATATTAATAATTGTTAAAATTATTTTTGATAAAATATTTATATATTTACTAAAATAATTTAATAAAATGTAAAGAATAAATTAAATTGTTAATTATAAAGCATTGTATATTTATTATAATAAAAAAAAGTATATATGTACAAATACAGTTTTTAATATAAAATTTGTAAATTTATTATTTTAAGAGGCAGGATCTGTTTCATTATTTTATTGCGGACTTCCCTCTTGTTGTTAATTTTAAATAAATATTATTTTGTTGCGTCTTTTTTAGTCTGTTTTCTGTAATAACGATCGAAATTTGTAATAAGCTATTTAAAAATAAAAAAATTAATACATATTATTTAAAATCATTTTACTTTATACCAGAGAATTTCCTCTCTGTATATACTTACTTTCCAAAATTTTCACCATCTTCAATAGTTTCTGGTAATTCACAGTTCATTGTTTCTGGTAGTAGAAAACATAATAAAGCACCAAGTAATGGTCCAGTTCCAAATATTAATGGTGGTAACCACGGTGCAACTTTTCCCTAAATATACATACAATTCAGCATAACATTATTACACTACAGTCATAAAATACATATGGATTAAGCATATAATAAGAAAAGAAAAATATTACCATTGTTGCAATATATGGAGCAATCATACTCCCAACCCTTGCACAAACACTTCCTAAACCGACACCAACATTTCTAATTACAGTTGGAAATACCTCACTGCTATACAGATATATTGTTGGAAAACTAAGTGACATTCCTGCAAGACCTAATGTAGCCAAAAGCACTGTGAAATTTGAATTTGATATCACAGCTAGTAATAGCAAACTCGCAGCAGACAGAAGATTTCCACTTATTAGAATTCTTAAACGTGATACACGTGATATTAAAAATAAAACTACTATAGTTCCAGGCAATTCAACAGCAGCTGAAAATATTATATCAAATTTTAAATATATATCTTTGTTAAATGAAAATAGGTATTATATAGACTTACCCGATACAGCAACATTTACAAAAATGTTACCATCAATATAACCCATATATTGTGCCAATCCAAAAAAGCAAGTACCACACACAAACCAATTAAGACATACACAAATAGTTTTTAATCTTAAATTGGGAGTTCTAAACAAGTGTGTTATATTATATTTTTCTTTGCTTTGCTTATGACGAAGTCCAATATTGCTTTCATACGTTTCAATTGCTATTTTAACATTTTCTATTGGTATTTTATTTCTGCCAGCTGCTTTGAGTAGAATTTGTTCCGTTTTTGATAGCTTGCCAACAGCAAGTAACCACCTTGGTGATTCAGGTATAATCCTACAATGTATAAAAATGTGTTTAAACTTTATTCCAACTTAATGACACATAAATGTTTAATATTAATAATATTTCTAAATTAATATTGTTAGCGTTCAATGATTAATATCACGTACCAATAATATGATAATAAGAAAAGGGATGGTATTGAAACTGCCATTTGAAAACCATCCCACGTATGTGTTAAATATGAAATTAAAGGATTCATTAGGTGACCCAGTAAGAATGGTACGTGGAAAAGGACTGACATAATTGAACGCCATTCTACTCCTACAATCTCCATAACTATAATTTATTACATATTAAATTATATTCTTTCATAAATCTATATATTATGTTTTCTTATATAATTTATCAATTATACTTACGTAAAACAAAACTAACAAGCATAGTGCCACCTGTAGCTACAGCAGAAATAAATTTAAATATCACAAATAATTCAAACCATGGAACAAATGCACTTATAAATCCGGTTAATGATTGTAATCCTATGGCAATCATCAAAGGCTTTTTTCTACCAATTCTGAGAAAGTAACAAAGATTATTTTTATTATTTATGCTTTTTATTACATCGTAATAATATTTAACATACCGATCGGCCATTATGCTGAATACTAAGTTACCAATAAGAACTCCAAACATTATACAAGATTGTACAAAATTTGCTAATTGTTCTCTATCACAGACCAAGTCCCACTGAAAATAATTATGTCCAGTAATTTGTAAACTCATTTCTTGGAAGTAGGATAATAAATTGAAAATTCAATTTACTTGAGTTATTATACTCTCTTTGAATGTACGCCTATCATATTTAAAACTTGTACACTTCTCCATTGTACCATTCCCTACATCTATATAACATTTCATTATTGTAGATACATTGGTGGTTGAGATTGGAGCAGCACATGTAAAATTAGTTGGAGGTGCAAGAAATACAATGGAAAGTTGATGCCAAGCAACCGGAAATTTTACAAGAGACAATGCCACAGCAATAACAATGTGCCATGGGCCCATCGCACCCATAGCATTTTGTATAACATCTAATGGTGCATGTTCTGAAACAGAGCATTCTTAATTATCAATTATTACATAAATAACGATTCTACATCTTAGTACATAATACCATAATAATAAAATTGAAATTAGAATGATGACTATTAAATTCGATCGAAGTAAAAGAAACACTACTATCGTACATATGTAAGTGCATACGTATAATTTAAATTATAATTGCCGCCAATCATTTCTACATTAACGACGGATGGAAAGTATTAATATTTTTGCGTTATATATAATGTCTGTGGTAAAACTAGAATTTATTTTTAACTCATATATATATATATATATATATATTTATTAATTTTTACTACGAAACTCAATAATATTAATGAAAAACTGATGTTATTAATAACGTTAAAAGCGTTACTACATATAAAAATTATTAACAAGGTAAAACAACTTGAAAACATATTATAAAACCACGAAAAAGCTATCGTAACTTATCATTATTAAACATACTTATAACCGAATGATTGTAACATACAACTTTCCAAGTATAATAACGATATTTATGTGACATGTATATATTACTCAGATTACTGTAACATAATTTTAGAATCCGAGAAAAAATTATCCGAGTTAATAACATATTTATCGAAGTATATATACAAGTACAGTGTCTAATTATATTATGAGTAAATATTATTTTTATACAGTAATATTAAAACGTTATAATCTTTAAAAAAATCATGACAGAAATATGTATATATACATTTAACAATTTCTAATACGCAAATTACGTACACGTTTAAAATAAAATTCGAAAGGATTTGAAAAATATGTATAAATAGATAGAAGGAAACTAACAGCAAATTTTACGAATTCATTTTTAAATATTTGCGATTCAAAAATTCTTGTTTAATTCTTTTTTCCAATCGCATCGATTCTAATGTATTCCGAACTATGTATTATCTGTAAATTTGTAGTCAAGTAAGTCTTTAGATAAAAATAATTCGTGTCATTAAGAAATAAAATTCTATCTGTTAAATAACTTTCTATTCTAATACGTTTCGATCAGTTTGAAAATTTAGAAATTTGTTTAATTGCTTAAAGAATATATAACTAGTAACATAGGTCATTTATTAATAGATCACAGATAAAGCATCTGAAAACAATAATAATTTGAATTTGATAACAATAATAATTTGAAAACAAACAGAATTTTTATATTAACTGCATTCCTATAATTTATACGTTATGGCTGTAAATTTTCATACAAAAAATATTAAAATGCAGAATGTTGGAATTTAATTGAACGGTTGAAGATTAAAACTGAAATTTTCATGTAGCGGTGGATCTATCGTTTCTTATCAAATTTTTATCTTTTTTATTGTTTCAGCAAAGAAATGTTATCTTTCGATTACTAAATTATATTTTTTAAAATGAAAAACATATATTTTATTTTATTTAGGTAAACAAACGACAAGTACACATTACAGAAAAGATTTTAACTTATCAAGATCTAAAACATTAATGAATTTCGCTGTGATTTTAAAACCCATATGTTTCGTTATTAATTACTATTCATAAGCGGAAACTGTAAAAAGGAAAAAGATATTCGCTTTTTGGAATTAAGTAAATAAATCTCTATATTTTTCTATATTACGATATCAGATTATATGAATAAAACTTATGTCCAAAAATTTTTTATCTTTATCGTACACATTTCGATGATGTAATTGAAGACGCGCGGTTTATACCACAAAATTGAATGTATATTTAGACTCATGTTGTGTTTCAAATGTTAACAAGAATAAATGTAGTAGATGTAATCGTGCTAAATATATACATCGCCTTACCTTTTGTCGCCTTTTCAAGCATTGTATTTGAAAATTTCTGTCAATTTTATGTTAAAATTCTATTTCAATTTATGCAATTAATATCTACACAATACCACACGTGTCTAAATATTTAAAAGCCTCAACTTTTGTTGAAAGGCTGAGGCAAACTGAAACTCGACTCTGTTCTTTATCTGTTTTATCGATTAAGATCACAAGCAAAGCTATAAGTTAATAAATATCTACCTTATCGATAGTTTTGATCGTTATGTTATCACCATATTTCTGTATTGTATTTAACAGTAATGATTGTAATGATTACCACAGTGATCGGGGTTAGGTTAATCTAACATTGTACTACAAAACTTAATAGATATAAATAAATAAGCTCTTATTAAAACAGGATATTTTTACGTTTATCTTGTATAACATAATAAAAAATATTGATGGAAGATAATAAATATTAATTGTATAAAATTATAAAATTGTATTTTTTTTACATTTTAAATAGGCATTCATTTGTCAAATGCAAACGAGCTAAGCATTTTACTTGAGGAACGTTTTGGTTCGTTATTTTGTTCATTCTCCAGACTTAATTTTCTTTTTTTCGATTCCGAGGTCTCCGAAGTATTGTTGTTTTGTGAACCTGTACTTTCTTCTTTGTATCTTGCCAAGGCAGTTTTTGTTAAATCTGCAGCACTCAACTCGGGAAATTCCTCCTGCAAATTTTTTTTATTTCTAGCGTACCAACTGATAAACGTTTCTTTCTTTGGTCCATCTTTTGCCTCTTTTGTTTTCGACTTTAAAGGTATAGGTGTTAGTGCTGTTAATTTCTGTGGTTTTTCCGGAGCTATTTCTAACCCAGCTAATCCTATTTTATATTAAAAAAAAAATTTTGAAAATATAACTAAACTAAGATAACTCTCCCAATTTCACCCCCCTATTTTAGTAATAATACCTTTCGTCGCCGGAGAATTTCCACTTTTTAAAAAAGGATTACTTCTTCTTATTGATAATGATTCAGTCATAGATAATGGTTTAATTTCTATATCTGGCTTTTTCGTAATAATTAATGAAGGTGTGGGCTCTTCGATATCATTATTTAGTTCTTCATCGTCACTTTTATTGATATTTTCATCATTGTTGTCATTATTTTCTATGTCCTCCTTCTTTTCTTCTACCTTCATATCAGCAATCGACTCCAATTTATTGGATAAAGCTATTCGATTTATTCTTCGTGCATATTTAATTGCCAATTCTATAACTTTTTCTGAAGCGATTTGTTCGCATAGTTCTACCGCTCGATACTCCAAATTACTTCGGCAAGCAAGCTAATTAAATAAAATTAATACATACGTAGAAAGATACATCAATAATTTATAAATTTAATAAACCACAAATATTAAATTTACCGCAATAAGAGACAGCACTGCTTCATTCTCTTCTGGAGGACTAGTTCCTAACTTCCATAATCTTAGTTCTTTTTCCGTTTTCTCAGTTTCAGGTTCACAAAGCGGCAGACGTAACGATACTTCTGTTATTACTGGGCGAGGTGTAGTTGGCGGATAATGACTTCCCTTGCATAAAATGCAACGAGCGATACTTTGTTGTTCGCTTATTCCAATTATAAAATAATGGTCTGCTTTACCCTTAGACTGTTCCAGATTTATTAATGCAATATAACGGATGTAATGTAGTGAAATATATTTCTTACTTGTTCACTCATATCACTGGCCACTTTCCATAAAGAAGACTTTTTATTATATACTCTTATAACATCATCAGCATCCATTGTTATAGGGGATCCAAAATCGGTGATTCCTAACCACATTAATTCTGATGATGATGACAAAGGAAGACATATTGTTCGACTAATTAAATTTACTCCCCGAATTTGAATTGACAGTAAATTCATACACTGATCTCCTGACGCCCCTATTTAAATATCTCATTTTTTAACAAGAACTTGTTAAAAAATAAAAAGTAAAAATGATCAAAATACCTGTTCCAGTATGATAAGCAAGTACTAAATTATTTTTCAGTCCATTCATTGCTACTATAGGACCCGGCAGAGCTACAATTTCACGCTGGGTGCCTCCTACAGTAAAAATTCTTAAATGTCTCCTGGACGTTGCAAGTGCTACAAAATTATCACCAGCTGCAATACAATCTCCTTCTTCATCTTCAGGAAGATCTAATGACCATTCCTTATTTCCAGAACCCCAACCTATTTTTCATTTAATTATGTAATTACTTTTTAAGTAAATTGAATAAATCTGGTTCAAGCAATAATGATGTATAGTATTAACCTTGTAATGCTATTACAACAAGTTTGCTTCGTGTATCACTACTTGATGGACAATTTAATGCAAATGCTTCTGGTGATAAAGCAGCTATTGTGTGCCTTAAGTAATTATTGATATGCATACTACGATGTACTGCTGCATCATGAAATTCTACTTCAATACTAGATTCGTCTCCATCTTCAGATGTAAAGCATCTTACCATACCCGTATCATTCCACACCTATATATTATAAAAACTAACATTTTAATATATGTACGTATATATTTGTACATATATAATGATACCATATTAAAATTTACAAAAAATTTTACCATAAATCGAGATAACAAATGTACTGGTGATGAACCAGGTTGAAATGGTGGTTGTAAATGAATTTCAGGTACAAAAACATTTGCATCACGGTGTGATTTTTCAGACACTATATCAGAATAACTTTTTTGATCATCTTCAGGTTCTATTGATGCTTTAATTTTGTTTAAAGATATAACATTTTCGCCATCGTCATCATCATCATCTTCTGGAATATCAACATTACTATCTTCGACATCTCCATTTGTTTCTAAAGGTAATTCATTACTTGTTGTCCTATTGGGAATTATCTAAACATATAAAAATGATATATTTATTTTTAAAGTTTTAAAAATAATATATATGTTTTACATGTATGTACTTACAACATCAATACATCCTAATTGGCCTAAAGAATCACAGAATGCAATTTCATCTGATTTATCAATATTCCAAGATAATGCAGTAATTTTAGCATTCTGTTGATGCCCAATATAGCCAATTAATTCTTTACTTTTTACATCCCAAACAACTATTTCTCCTTGTACTGAACTAGCAGCTAATAATGTGCCACATTCAGAAAACTTACATATATTAATTTCCTTAAATGAAGATAATAATATGATAGAATACATATTATATTAAATAAACTATTTAGATAAAAGACAGCATACAGTTTTCATATTAATACATTTTAAACGGAACAATTCCTTCCAAGAAGATCTTTCAACTATAACTACATCTTTTGCATTAGGATATGCAAGGTAACTTCCATCCTTAGGATGAAATGAAGGTACATTATACATTTTAGCTGTAAAAAATGAATTACATTTGGGCACAACATTGGCCCAAATATTTGCAACACGTTTTTCTTTAATATTCCATACTCGTATAGTACCATCTGCACTTGATGATGCCTACATAAATCAAATATTATAAAAAGTATCATTACATAAATACAGAAAACGCATCAAGTATATATTTTACCACAAACTCTTCTTTTGGATCCAAAGACAAACCTAGTATAGGAGCTTCATGACCTATTAGTTCTATGTTATCTGATGTATTAATATCCGTAACTTGTATTCTCATATCACTACAATGTAATATGTATTAAATATATATTAATTAAAAATTATTAAAATGCTTTATGCATATTTTACATACCATCCTCCTGAGACTATAATATTACTATTTTTTGTTGTTGCTAATGCTGAAACAGGTGCTGAAAATCTAGTAACTATTCCTTCTTTTTCAAGATCTGGATAACTAAGAACTTGAATTGTATTATTATCATTGCCAACAAATATTTTTCCATTCTGAAATCATTGAAAGATTTGTAAAAAATTATGAATATCAGTAAGTATATAAAAATAGATTTTATAATTAATATTTTCATTTAATATTTATACCTTTGATACAACTGATATAGCTTGTTCTGAGACACAACATGCACTTGGATCATCATCCATTAGATTTAACCAGGATCGAACATCTCCATCAGATCCACAAGTAACAAGCCCGCCCCTAAAAATATAGATATTATCTTTCTAATTACATGTTTTTTTGTATTCTTAAAAGATCGCTTTGAATGCTTTGAAAACTTTCCTCTAATGTTTCTTCTTATATCATTAAAAAGTTCTAAACAAAAGAAATAGATAAAAGATGTGAAAAAATTGCAAAAATACTTATGTAATAAGATATATTTATATTAAAAGTATTAACAAAAAATGTCATAAAGTGTATGAAAAAATGTTGACTAGTATTTATATCTTCACTTACTTTTCACCAGTAAAATAACAAACATCTGTGTGTCCCTCTGGATGTGCATAACGCATAGGTTTTTTTATTAGTGGCATTTTTCAATAGATTAATTAATAACTTTACATATAGTTGAATATAATATAGTAACTAACTTTCTAAAATCTTTCATCAGAAAATTGTGATCCTCTACACCCGTATTTTGGCGCGCATTCTCCAACTGTACACATTGTACCCCTTTGATTAGAAATTTTACAAATGTAAATTTAAATATTATTTACGTTAATCACTTACATTAACCTTACACTAATATTAATTTACTTAATTTAATTTAATATATATACAAAATAATATGTAAAGCTAGAATAAAGGCTGGTGAAGGTTTTCATAAGAAGTATTTATGAACTTAGGGAATTTTTTTATGTTAGTGCATCAATCTGGAACCTATGTTGAAATACTGTTTCTGCAGCTAAATTCTATACGTTTGATAGCAGACGCAGCCTTTTCTAGACTGGCCTATGTTCAGTAAGGAGTTTGTAAATTTCGTCATTGTAAGATATAAATTTCTCTATTAGGATGACCATGATTTCAAAGGCTGCAGTGGGTATTGCTGTTGGCATAGCTGGAATTTTTGTTGGATATTGCTTTTATTTCGATCAAAAGCGTCGTAGTGATCCAGATTTCAAAAAGAAATTGCGTGAACGTAAGTCAAGCTATTAGGTAGTTTTTCCAAACCATGTGATACATAGCTTATCCATGTTATTTATAATTCTGTATAAAAAACACTTGTAATATTTGTCAATTATTTTAATAACAAACTATTCATAAAAATAATTCGTTATTTTCAGAAAATTATATTTTTTTATTTTATTAAATTTCATATCATTGTTAATATTTTAGAGTCTCTTACCAATATACTTTAAGATTTGAAAATAGTATTTCAATATATAAATTACTTGTCATATTGATATTATATATACTAGATATATAAAGCTTAATATTATTATTTCATGCTTGTAGGTAGAAAAGCAAAGAAACAAGCCCAGAGTTCTACTTCAAAAATCCAAGATTTGAAAGACCATGAAGTAGTACAAAGATTTTTCTTACAAGAGGTAATATTATATTTGTTAACTGTTTATCAAATATTAGTTAATTAGTTTTCTTTTATTATATTATCATAATATGTTTTAAAGGTCCAATTAGGAGAAGAAATGCTTACTTGTGGTGATGTAGAAGGAGGAATTGAACACTTAGGAAATGCAGTTGCAGTTTGTGGACAACCTGCACAGTTGTTACAAGTTCTTCAAAAGACACTGCCACCACAAATTTTTCACCTTTTATTACAACGATTACAACCTATTAGCCAGGTATGTATCAGAACTAATTTTTTAATAGGGACAATGAAAGGGGAAAATTTGGTTTCTCACTTATTGTTACAGAAACTATCAACTCACATTGCAATGGCTGAGGAAGATGTTGAGTAAAATACTATACAAATTGCGTTGAATATTCCAAAAAATAAAATCAAACCATTAGTAGAAAGTGTATGTTTTTTTTGATGATGTAGACATTTGTGTGTCTTTAATCTGGTCAAGCTTTTTAATTATATGTCTTATTCTCCTTGACTAAACTTCCATATTCCTTAATTGTATATTATTAAGTAAAAACGTGATTACTTATATGCATTTAAATTATAAATGGAAGAAATTCTTGTATTCATTTCTAAATACAATCTCTATTTAAAAATTTTCATTAGCTATTTTTAAAGTTGAGACTGCCACAATAATGAGTTATAGTGTGCAGACTAAGTATGTGTTAATTAAAATGGCAGAAGATACATATATATAACACACAGATTCTAGAAAGATCTCTAGTCACACAAGATTTTCTTTATACGATATGAATATAATAAATTGTTCATATTTGTTAAATGTTTCACAATTTTAAGAGTGAGCAGAAGTATAAAAGTAATTAAGGAGTGCATTGATCTTATTATAAAGGTTAATATAATTAGTGCTATAGAAGTTTCAAAATAATTTTATGTATTGTTTGTTGTAACATGTTGAAATATTATACTCCCTTAAAAAGGAATTCATGTGAAATGTGATCCTAAATAACATGTTATTTCCTAGAAGCATTTACAAATGGCTAAAAGAATACTATTATGACTATATATTCATAATGAATATATTTTATAAAATTTGCACAAATTTATGCAAATATATATTCTACCTTGTGAATATAAAATTAATATCCTTGTAATAGATGTATCATTATAAGCATATGTACATGACATTATTTTCAACGGTACTCACTAGCATACTAAACACTTTATAATTATTTTTTGTATAAAAAAATGTTCTATTCTTATAAAGTAAAGGCAATAAGAAAGAATCTGTTTATATCTTAGTATTTAGCAAAAACTGTTTTTCTTAAAAAACTGTATCATGCGGAATTAAATAAATGTTATTAATAAAAAGAGGAATACATTCAGTAATACCTTCTGTATTAAAAAATTTTAATGTATATAATGTAATTTATGTAATTATTTTAAAAAAGGGATGGAATATCAAAATTAAGATTTGAAAGTATTTTTTACAAAGAAATTATCAAACATATTTTCTTTTAATAAAACAAAATATAATATAATATGTTATGTCCTTTAATTCCCCTTAACATAACTACATTATACAATGTTTTACAAATATTATTTCTATTAACTATAGAGTTATCTGATCAGTCACTGCCGCTATACAGGTAGCTCCTAATCAATGTACAAATGTACAATTTCATCTCTTCAGACAGCAAAATGAATGAACACATACCCTTGATATAACGGATAAAGGTAAAAGGAAGCAATAAAGTATCAAAAAAGTGCCCACAGTAAGAATAAAAAACGAGAAATACATATGTATAGGTGTAATGATGAAATTTTTGAATCGAGAAAAATTGTCTTACAATGCTTTGCAATGATAAATTAACTCGTTATCATCGTTATAATCATTTAACAAATTAAAATGTGAATACTAGATTTTGTATATTTTTCATGATATAATATTCTGTAAACATATTTCATCCTAATACCTATGTTAATATAATTAGTTTTCTTGATAATGATATTTGTATTTAAAAAATAGACAATATTTACATGTATATATAAAGTTTCCAAATATATCTCCTTTGTATTTATAACTTTGTTTCAACAGGTTAAATGGTGCAAATTATTATAAATAATGCAATAACATTTTGTATAATTTGAAAATTATAATACGGCAGTGTATAGCTTTTACTTAAATTGTATTTAATATTATAATCAGTTCTGTACAATTCTTTTTACATTTACAAAGCGATAAACGGGATACAATTTGAGCAATTAAATATAGTTATCACAATGAACATTGTGAAATATATGATATATGATAAACCTTCTTAATCATTTTAAATTATGATAAAGTGTGCAATAATATACTATGAAACTTTTATAAGTTAGGTTTTCTAAATTAATTGAATATCAGAATTAAAATTTTTGAATTCCGTACTTTTTAAATTTGTTTTCATCATCAAGAAAAACTAATTTATATATCGCAGTTTATGAGCGCTATTTTGAGTTTAAAATTTCATTCCTTGCTTCTGCCATAACATCCAGAGCGTTTTTTTGTATAAGAATTTTCCCAAGATCTTTACCGAGCTCTTCAGCACCCAAAAGACTTAAATTGCTTACTTTGCCAGGTGCAACACTACAGTACAGTTGTGGTTCTCGATATGGACATTTTCTATCATGCAACAAATGAAAATTTTATGAATAACATAATATATTCATTATAATATAATCTATTTAACTGATTTGCTTACTTTGGAGGTTCTCCATCATCATCAGGTATATAAAGCTTACTTTCAGAAGTACATTTGACAATTTTCTGCCCATCTAAAGACCACACAGCACCAGTAAGCGTAAGAGTTTTGTTTTTTAAATTTGAAGAAACAGCAACTGGTGCTGAACATCCACCACCTAATGTCTTTAGAAAAGAACGTTCACATACACATCTTAAAGTTGTTTCCACATCATATAATGGCTCTAAAAGAGACAATATTTTCCAATCTGTCTCTCGACATTCAACCCCTAGTGCACCTTGTCCAACAGCATATAGTGCTTCTTCTGGTTCCAGTATCTATCAGAATAAAATGTAATAAAAAATGCAGAAATTTTTATTATGAAATTATTATAATTTCGATATATAATGAAAAATAAAATTATTATAATTTTATACAAAACTGTAGTAAAAATCACCTGATTTATTCTATTCTCCCAATTCAACCTTTTTAAACCAGCAACTGCCAAAATAATTGCTGCAAAAGGACCATTTTCATCATCTAGTTTTCTTAATCTAGTATTTAAATTGCCACGAATATTTTCCACTTTTAAGTGTGGCATATTTCTAGCTAACTGGGCTGTTCTACGCAATGAACTAGTACCAATCACACTACCTTTTGGTAGGGTAGATAATGTTTCATTTTTGTACTTCTTAGACATAACAACTGCATCACGTGGATCTTCACGTCTATAAAAATATTTACTTAAAATTTCAAAAGCTTTACTTTATCTTGTAAACTTAATGAAATGTAAACTTAATGAAATGTACAAAATATACACAGTAAAATTATAAGAAGAATATTTTGAAAACATATTATATATTGTCAGATATTATAGTAACATTTTTTGCCATTAAACATAAACACAAGAAAGAGATATTAAAGTTAAATAATATATATGAAAGTGCTGCACTTAATAAAATTTAACCAGAATAATCTACATAGACTATAGACAATACATATTTTACATATGTAGTACGTTGCTTTCATGAATATGATAATTTTATTACAAATTTAAATTCTAAATAAACCACCATTTTGAAGTAGCAAAACATGAATAGAATATTACATTTGCTTGCAATATCATTAACTTTATTTTATACTCACTTTAATATAGCACCTAATGCCATTCCTTCTGGTAATGATGTTGGTAAATCTTTTAATGAATGTACAACAAAATCAACACGACCACTTTCAAGGGCAAGTTCTAATTCCTCTGTAAATAAAGATTTTTCCCCAATTTTAGGTAAAGATTTATCTAAGATTTTATCTCCTTTGGTCACCATTGTAACTGTAAATTAAATTCATAATTTGTTATTCAAAAGTTCATTAAAGATTTCCATAGAAACAAGTTGTCTACAGATAAATACATATATAAGAAGTCATATAGGTATTTCTTATATAAGTTTGTATATAATGTCTGCTATGATTTATATATTATATAAGAGTGTTAATTTTAATGTGTATGTGTGTATGTCTGTGCATGTGCGTAATGATTATTTATTAACAATGACAATATAAACAAATTTTGAAGCATATATATACATGCTTTGTATATTATAATAAATAAATGTTTAATAAATTATTAATAAACAAATTTTAGAATTTTAAACAAATAAAAGTTTGTATATATAATTTTACTTACTTATTTTAAATTCACTTGTTGGATGATACTCTTTTAAACATTCTATTACATATTTTGTTTGTTTCAAAGCCAACTGAAATAATTATAATGATATTTAAAATTTAGTGTAAAATATGCAGTTATATTTGTACTATATATATTTGATAAGGCATACTGCATACTACAGATTCAAAATACATAGTATAAAATAAATACTAAATATTTTCCAATACATCAGGATACAATATTAAAAACTGCTGACTAATGTACATTCAAGAACAATAATTATCTTATGACATTTTATAAATTATATATTATGTCATTTGCGTGTCAAGTATAATTTATAACTCTTTAAAATGGATGAGAAGAGCTATTTTAAGATAAAGCTATGGAAAAAATATTGTTTTTTATCCTTTTTACATTCTGAAGAATAATTAGAGAGCGTATTTATCTAGTTATTATTATTTCCAATCATATCAAATTTTGCAAATTACAGCAGTAATTAATGGTAAGCTATAAGAATATAACAAAATCATACTTTCTCTTTTCTTATAAAAAATTAACGTATTTGTACATTTACCTCGCTTTTCCGAGACCCAACTCGGATTACGTCACGTGTGTCCGTACTCGTCATTATGGCAACTCAAATTTCTGTTCTTTTCGTATGTTAATAACCATATAATATTATCAACAATAATTATTATATAACAAGCTTATCTTATTTTGGAATGTTGCAAATGTACATTTATGTCCAAGAGACATAAGGAATTGAATTAGGTCAAAGACACGGACAACTTTCACTATACTTGCAAGTAATGTCTGACGCGAACATACAGCAATTTCAATATTTAAAAGAAAGAGTTGTATATCTCAGAATTCTCATGGCTATTATATAAAAGTTTGGAGTTTATTTCACAGTTACTGACACTGCAGCAGAAGGTGAATATAATTAAAAATATATATATGGAAGAAACTACATCCTTATGCACGTCATACTTTTACTGCACAAAGACACTACAGAATGTGAATAATACGACTTGAATGGAAGCGACGATACACGACCGACGACTGACAATGAGTGGAGGCAGTGTTACCAGATTCGAGTTAGGTTCGGGTTAGGTTGGAGTTAGGTTCGGGTTAGGTCCGGGTTAAGTGTAGAAGTAGAATCCACTTATCAATAGTAGTGTATAATCATGAAGTGGAATGCTTCTTAATGCGTACAGCAAATGTAACATTCGATAAAGATAGCGCAATATTTGATAAGTTTATTTTATGAAATTAAATATTTTGACTTTTAAATAAAAATATTTTTAAATTACATTTTTATTTCTGACATGTATTTATGAAATATTAAACGGAAATCACAACACTGTTTTGGTAAATAGCATCATATATTTTACGAATTTTAATTTATAATATTTAAAAAATAAATTTAGTTTACATGTAAAAACAAACATATATACATAATTAGGTACATTGATAAAATTCTAATTAATGATATATATGTATACGTAATTATATACATGTATATATAAAAATTAGAAATAAATATTTTATATATAACATAATTGCACTTTTCTATATAGTTTTAATAAATATAAAACATAATTTCACAAAGTATTTTTCATTATGTACAATATTAATATTATATTGTAGATACATAAGATACTTCTTTGGAAAAATAGATTTCATAAAAAATATTTTATGAAAAACAGTTATATTTTTTTATTAATTATATTTCCATGAAACGTAGTTTTTGTTACTATATTATTATGCTCTAACCTGCCAAACATTGACTAGCTTGTATAGGGATGTAAAAATTAAGAAAAAAAAAAGAATTTTATCTCTAATATGTCTAATTTTTTATATAAATAAAATGATAATAATATCTTATGTATTCAATATGAAAATGGGACAATTACATTACATATATAATATATATGATATAACTAATATTAGTAAAATAAAATAAAGATATTAGAAATATATAAAGATATATTTCTTTTTATGGATGTGAAAATATTTTTGCTTATGTTAATATGTAACTTAGTTCGTGCAGGAATTTTTAATTAAGACTAGTTATATATATGTAATATTCAATGCACAAGCTAAACCAATTAAGTTTTAAATGGTAGTTGAATACTATATTGTCAGTTTGCACTTTACTAAACGCATAAGCGAATTTTTATAAATAAATTAATAGATTAATTTTGTGATAACATTGTATGTTTCATTGATAAAAAAAAAGCGCTAAACTTAATTTACCACCTGTATTTCTGCATTAAACAATTTATTGCAATAAACATCCACTTGTATTCTTTGGATCTTTGGTAGTTTGATGAATTGAATCTTCTTTAACAGGAGGTAAATTTTGTTCTTTTTCTAGTTTAGCAGGGTTTAATCCAGACAATGTTCTATATACATCCAAGTTCCATATAGGATGATGTGATTGCATTTGAAAATCAATTGGACTTACTAAACCAAAAGTAGCTTTTGTATCCAATGTTGGAACCTCCCCTGGTATTGTATGATGATAACTTTTAAAGTACAAATTATTAAAATTAAATTTTATTCAGAAGTTGCTTCCTTTAATCTGAGAGAGAGAGAGAGAGATATGATACTTACATTAAACCATTTTCACGGTTACATTTATCAAGAGTAAGTTTTACTATAGGTGTTAGGCGTTTAAATACAGCATGTTGATCTGGCTTTACTCTAGGTGCTGGTCCATTTATTTTTCCATACTCCTGACATAATGTCTTTGCTTTCTTTAAACATGCTTCACTTTCCTGTAAGGCTTTAATTGCTTCTCCACACTTATCCATAGATAATAAATTCTCACCACAATAATTATAAGCCTATAAAGTTTAATTGTGTAAGAAATTTGTATTTTTTCATATTTATAACTTTTAATAATTTATTTACATAGGATTGATAAAATGCTGCTTTGAGTTCCAGATATTTAATCCACTGTGCTGATATCTCTGCTTTAAATGGACGTAAGGTATTAGCAGCATCCAGAAATAATTTACTTGTTTCATTAGCTAGTGCTGATATTAAATTAGCATTATGTTTTAGTTCCACTGCTCTGGCTACTGTCACTATAACATAATATGAGTAGACATCTGTTCATTAACATCTGAAAAATGATAAATGATGTATAATATTATGAATTTATTCATTGTTCAACCTTCCTGTGCTTCCGCTGTACATTGATTCACATATGCATTTATTATTCTTGGATCTAGATCACTTCCTAATGGTGGAGGATTTGCCAATTGTGGTAAAAATTCTGTTTGTACAAAAGTAAATATTCCTGCAGCCCGTCTTAGCATAGTATGTACATCTTTTGCTTCATTCATATTTATACTAAATTGTAGTGATGGTACTTCTTGTAATATTACTTATTTTACATTTCTGGTTATTTTATATCTTACTGCTTATACTTACTCATCCTTGGCAGCAATCATTGCAGCATGTTTCATGAACCAAAGTCCTACATTCATGCTCATATTAGCTGCTTCATAAACAGAATCAGCACTAGAACTATAATAGATATTTTAAATTATATGGTAAAACTATATTTTGGATTAAATAAATGTAAAAGAATATATTACTAGGTACTTGATCCCAATAAAGTGTGTGTCCACTTATATACAATAACATTTCTAAGTTTGCTAGGATTAGGTCTGCCAACATGTTCAGATTGTTCTGCAGCAGAATTTATTTCCCATATAAATCCATACACTAAGCTTAAATAGCTATGAAAGGCTGGTTCTATAGTATCACTTGAATTATTTGCATTTTTTATTAACTCCAAAAGACGACTTCTTGATAATCTTAGATCACTATAATGAACAATATAATACAATATAACATTGATAATATTATATTTTATTATTTGAAATAAATTTTTTATAATATAATGAAAATATTTGAAATATTTATCAAGCATATGTAGAATTAAATGCGTTTAATTTAATTTCTTCATAAATATAGCTAACCTGCATAGTTTTCTTGTAGCATCAGTAGGATCAGTTATTTTTAATTCGAATTTTTGATTTGTCGTGGCTTTTAGCACGTTACGATGAAACCAATGTGCCATTTTACTAACAATTTAAATTAACGTGTTCTCTTTGATATTATCAGAGTACTTATAACCAATCTCTTCGATTTGACAGATAAAGGAAATCGAAGTAAAGCAGACAGCACAACACAACTACATAAACGTTATACTCAATGAAAGATATTCCACTTTTTGCGCAAATCTTCGCACACTTCCGCTCTGTGTGTCAGCGTGTAACCAAGAGTCGGCCGTCATATTTATTTTCTAAAAAGGTAAAAAATATATCAAAAAACAATGTATGTATAGCAATAGATAACATTTTAGATACATAATAATATATGTCGTATCTCATTATTGGTATGATAATTGTGTCTTAACAAAATTCACACATTTGTTATTTAACCTATACAATTTTGGTGAAATATATAACATATACAGTGGCTCGCGAAAGTATTCGAACGCTTACACTTACAAATATCAATTAATAAAATGAGGTACTAAATTAATTTGTTAAAACAATTTGGTATCTATAGTAACGGGAAAATCTAAAGATTACATCAGTAAAATTTGAAAACGATTCGACAATATAGACAGGAGTTATGATAGATTTGTTACAAACATTCATGATAAATATCTCACAAAAATATTCGAATGCTGTAACACTGTTGATAGTTTTTCATCTTCCTTTGCACCGAATGTAAACATCATTGCTAAATGAAAATATTGGTACGTTCACTTGATGTTAGGATATCGTCTCAGTAACAGTAACGTAAAAGTGTGCACAATAGTATTTAAAATAAATACCAAAAGATTTAAAACAAAAAAGTGTGAAAGAGAAATAATATTCCGATTACATGAAAACGGCAAATCATATAACGAGATTGCCTGAATTGTGAACAGGAGTAAGTCCACAATACATTATATAATAAAAAAGTCAAAGAATGAGGGGACACTTGCAAACAAAGATCGATCAGGTCGACCAAAGAAATTGACTGGAAGAGAGGAGAAAGTTATCATTCGCGAATTAAAAAAAAAATCCTACTAAATCCGCTCCTCAACTCGCAAATGCGGTAGCTGATATGTTTCATAAAAAAGTTCACCCGGAATTATGTCGACGAATCTTACGAAACAATGATTTTCATGGCAGAGTTCCGCGAAAGAAGTCATATATTAATGCGGTAAATCATAAAAAAAGATTGACTTTTGCAAAAACCTATGTTAATAAAGATATCAAATTTTTATTTATTAGAAATAAATTCTCGTTTTTAAATTAATTATATTTTAATTTTCTTATCAGCTTTTCAATCTCTTTGTATTTCGTAAAAATATTCTTACAATATGTAATGTCCTTGAAATCTAATGATATTTTATCTACAGGCTGATAAAATTGAGAGATATCACAAAGAAATGTAACTGCAGAGTTTCTTTTATATAAATTTATTATTATCATTAATCATGATGTAATACTTAAATAAATCTGTTATTATTTTTCTTTTTTTAGATGGGTGAACACACAGGCTTAACAAACTGTGAAGCTCGGGAACTTTGCAAAAAGCCTGACCCAGCGACAAATGGTTATATAATGCAACAAACAATGTATCGTATTAAAGATCCAAGAAAATCATTACCTTTTTATACCGAAGTACTCGGTATGCAGTTATTACAGAAACTTGACTTTCCTGAAATGAAATTCTCTCTGTACTTTTTGGGATATGAAAATCCAAAAGACATACCTACTGATAAGAGAGAAAGTATTGAATGGACATTTAGTCGTAAAGCTACTTTAGAACTTACTCAGTATGTTTAAAAATATATATAGTCTAACATATTAACTTAAATTTATTAGAATTAATTTTGGCTACTTGTTTGTAGTAATTGGGGTACAGAAACTGATCCTGATCCTAAATACCATAATGGGAATACTGAACCTAGAGGATTTGGTAATATACTCTTTAACTATTATATAATTGTTGATATATAAAACAAAAAATTGTTATATACATGTACAACATATTCCCTTAATTTGTAGGTCACATTGGAATCACAGTACCTGATGTAGAAAAAGCATGTAAAAGATTCGAAATGTTAAATGTGGAATTTGTAAAGAAACCTAATGATGGTAACATGAAAGGAATTGCTTTTATCAAAGATCCAGATGGTTATTGGATTGAAATTTTAAATCCAGTAAATATTGCAAATTTAGTACCAAATCAATAAAGGATCTGGTATAATGTAATTCTTTTGAATACTCACAAATGTATAAATTTCATCAAACAAAACAATCAGAACTAAACCAAATCATTTTTATGCATATGTATATTTAATTTTATATGTACATGTACATGTGCATAGTAAAATTGTAAGATTGTAATTATTCATATTTATGTATATTTTATAGCACCTGTACATTATTATATTACGTTGTGTTATATGTATAATTTATGTATAATGTAACATCTAATTATTCTTTAGTAAATAAAATCAAAATATTTATTTTTAAACAATCAACTTTTTGTAAAAATCGATTCACATAAATTTTCCCCCGTTTTGTATATAAGTATATATAGTTTTAAATATGATTTCATTCTATTTGACTATCTTTCATGCATGAAATCGAGTGAATGGAAAGTGTAGAAAATTACTATTGGTTCATCTATGTATAGTAACATGTCAAACATATACACGCATACATACACATACATAATATTATTTGAGTGGAGTATCTTACGCTACAGAGTTCCTAGTCCTAGGTATCTTAACTGTACACAACAGAGAAATGTCATATTACCGTATATGACTTTTAATTTTGATTAAATCATGTCTGTATAGCCACTTATATTTGACCTAAGTATTATTTGCAATAGTATCCTGTGATAATCTTTTCTCGTTTATATCATTAATATTTTATTAGCCTCATAATTTTCAATGATCATCTATTACATTGAGGTTAGGTTTCGAACCGCAACATGATATACATCTAGTACACATCTAGTATTTGTTATTAAAAATTATACCGTAAAGAAATTAGAATGATATTTTTCGAATTGTGTCTTTGAAATAAAAAGGATGTACAATTCAAATATATTTTATGATTAATATCATTCAAATTTTTCTCTTTTAGTATGGTAGAAGATAAAAAATATGAAATTGACAGCCGAATTGAGTGTGATGGACATCAAGGTACATTAAAGTACGTTGGTCCTGTTGGTAAAACTAAAGGTTTGTGGCTTGGTATAGATTGGGATGATCCAACACGTGGAAAACACAATGGTACATATGAAGGAGTAAAATATTTTAAAGCTAGGTAAAACCATACAAAAATATAATTATATAATTAATTTAGTTATATATGAATAAAATATTTTTGTTTTGTAATAGGCATCCTACATCAGGTTCATTTATACGACCAGGTAAAGCAAAATTTGGGATTTCTTGTCCTGAAGCTATTAAAATTCGTTATGGCCTTATCAATGATGAATTAGCTGGCATTGACAGAGACACCTTAACAAGCTTACAGAAAGAAATTAATGCACCTTTTTTGGAAGTTGTTGGTTTTTCTAAAGTAAATAAGAAGCAAAGCAAATTTGATCAATTAAAAATTGTGTGGTTAAGAGAACAATGTGTTAGTACTACTGGTAATCCTGGAGAATTAAAAGAATTATGTCCAAATTTGGAAGAATTAGATTTATCTAAAAATTTAATAAATAGTTGGCGAATTATAGCAGATATCTGTTGTCAACTTGACTGTCTTGTTCGGCTTAATCTGAGGTAGATTACCAAAATCTTATTTAAATATGTTAATAATAAGTAATTACCATTGTTAATATCTATTTTTATTATGTATTTAGTGAAAATTATTTACCAACTGAAGAAAATATGGAAATATTAAAAGATTCATTTTTTATGCTTAAATATTTAACTATAGCAAGAATGAACTATAATTGGTTTGACATTCAACGATGTATGAGTATGTTTCCATCTTTGCAAGAACTTTCAGTTTCTTTCAACATTGTTAACATCATACACAAGCCAATAAAAGATGAAAATTTAATGAAAATATGTAAATTAACTCTTGAAGGAAATTTGATATCTAATTGGGATGATATTCTTAAATTGGGATCGCTTCCACGGCAAGTTAATAATTTTGATTGTGTGTGTGTGTGTGTGTGTGTGTGTACCATTGATTATAATTTGTAATAATATATTATTTATTAGTAAGATATTTATATTACATTGAAGATTTTTTACAGTTTAGAGTACCTTAATTTAAATTCCAATAAGATAGACAAAATAAGGTTCCTAACTGTTGAACCAACAGCAAAAACCACAGCCTTTTTTAATCTGCGGCAATTACATATATCGCAAAACAACATATCAGAGGTAAAATAAATATTTATATGATATAGGTAAATTATAAAGTAAAATAATTCGATAATATAATTTATAGTGGCAATCTGTATCAGAATTAGAAAAGCTAAATAATTTGGAAGATTTGAAATTTAGAGAAAATCCTATTTTGAAAAATGAAAATTTAGAAACTGCACGTCAGTTAATCATAGCAAGAATTTCAAAATTAAAATCATTAAATGGCACTGAAATCTTACAAGATGAAAGACGTGGTGCTGAGTATGATTATTTGAAATTATTTCTATCGAAGTGGACCGAAACGGAAAATGATGTAGACAAGAGAAATAGGTTCATAATTGAACACCCTCGATATCCAACATTAGTTGCAAGTAAATAAAAAATACAATTAATACGTTTAAAAGTTAGTACTTCTTTAACTTTTAATCATGATATATTGTTTAAAATTTTTAGAATGTGGAATTTCTGATATTCCATCACCTAAAGTGAAAGTGGAAATGGTTTCTAACGTCATAACAGTAGAGTTTGTATGCCCAGATCATCCAAATCAACCTAGAGGAATTAAAAGAAAACTATTAAAAGATATGGAAGTTCAAAAAGTTATTGGACTTGCGCAACGACTTTTTAGAACTGGAGGAAAAATTCCAAGACTTTCATTTATACAACAAAATGTAATTATAACATTTTACAATTTATATATGTATATTGGGGTATATTTGAGCGAAATAACAAGTTTGCGTTATCGTGTACTTTTTACGTGGAAGAAATTTTTCAAAGACAACCTACTCGGGGAGGGAAGACGGAGTAGTGTGGGATATTTACCCATTACAGTGGCCGTCGTCGGGTGCGACAGGATAGCGTCGGGAACTCATATCGTGCATCTAAATGTATTTACGTGATCATAAACTTACGGGACTTATACATCCTCAATATATATTTGGATTTATTATGTATTTTTTATACTACTTTTATGTAATTTTTTAGCTTTCGAAAGATGAAATACTTCTTGATAAACCGCTTCAGGAACTCCGATACTATTCAATACAAGATGGAGACCAAGTTATTGTAAGATGGTGATATTAAATGAATTTCATAGATGTAATTGTATTTTGTACACTGTTAAGATTTCATCACCATACTTTGTTATTAAACTTTTTTAATTGCATAGATATATTTTCTGTACCCTTAGTGATTTGCTGTACTTTGTTAATTTTTACTGTTAGTTGTGGTTAAATTTTTAAATATTAATTCTATTAATTTATAAAAATCGTATATTATTGGAAAAAATATTTTTCATTGCAAAAATTAATACATTTTATATGTACTATAATATAAATACTATACAAAACACAAGTTGCAGTATATTTTTATACACTATACGTTATGTTAAAAATGGCACAAACTTTGTTATAAATGTCATATTATATATCTAATTTTGTTGCGCCTTCTGTTCAATTTTGCCATATTCTTCTTTTTCAAGTTGTTCTCGTGTCAATAGGGATAATCCCAACTGATTTTCACGTGTAAATGGTTGGGCCATTTGTCGTAACCAACGTTTACTTATCTAAAAGTTACGATTAATAATTACTAATATTTATTTTAGGCGTTCTAAATTTTTAGTTTTACCTGCACAGCTTCCTCGGTTGATAAATTACACAAACTATCAGTTAAATGTTCTTGTATCCATTTTGGTAACTTACTTCGTTTATCCATTCTCGAAAACCTCTAAAAAAATAAATATTGTCAAAGAAATGATTGTTAAAAATTAGAATTATTTGTCATAATTTTTGTTACCTTGTCTGCAAATACCATTATACCGTAATCAGTTTTTCCTCTAATTGCTCTTCCAACGCATTGTGCTGCGTGTCTCATTGCATCAAAAGTTAAAAAATCATTTTCTCTGATCTGTGAGAAGAAAGAAATGGTCATATTATTGATACTATTAATATAAATATTTATAAATCTACAATTTTGTTTAATAACATACTTGAAATTGATCACGAAGATATTCTAATCGTGCTTTTAAAATACGCGATTGTGTATACACATAAGGAATTCCAAACATCAAAACAGCTCTTCCCAAATGATGATCAAAATCAACTCCTTCTGATACTTTGCCACGTGCAACGGAAAGGAGAACAGCACCTCTTCCATTTTCACATGCTCGTATGTAATTTATAAGAGCTAAACTCGTTTCTGCAGAATCCTGAGTTTCAATAAATAATAATTTGTGTCTTTGAAGTTGATCTACCACACCTTGGTCATACCTATAAAAATAAACTATAATTATATTATTATAATGATATTATCAGTATAAATTAATCGAAACAAACCATGCAGCAACGACAGATTCCATGTATAAGTAGGAGGTAAAAAAGCAGACTAAACCATCGGGAACAGTAGCTGCGAATTCAACTAATAGTTGACCATAATTTCTTATAACAGCAACATCTTCTCTTGTTTCATACTTTGATGAAATTGCAACTTGGTCGTTACCTTTCGCTACAATCTGACATTATTTTTGAATTAATTTTTTAGTAATTAATATTCTAAACAATATCACACTTACCATCGGTAAGAGACAAGGTCTGGCTAATGTCATAGTAAAAGATGACATTATGACTGGATGAAAATTTAAAATTTTAGGATACATGTCTAATGGAGACAATGTTCCTGAAGTAATTACTACTGACTGAAATCTATCAAATATAGGTTTTATTGCAATGGATGAATCTAAACAAACAAAATGAAGAATTGGATTTAAAACATTAGGTGTTTTGTCATCAAATGGCTCCACAATAATTGTAAATCCTTTTGTATATGTAGATACTAATGTTGCCAGATGTGTCACTAATATGGCAGGTGAAAAATCGGTTAAATCGGTTATCTCCATAGTACGTAAAAGAGAAGCTAGTCGTTCTGCACAAAATCTTAATGGTTTACGTTCTATTGAAACTTTTGTTTGAACATCTCTCAGAAACGCAGCAGGTGATTCTTGAACTACGTGTTGCACACGTAGACGCGTTTTTAAATATTCTACAAATCGTCTTAAAAAACCGACAAAATGTTCTGCATTTCTAATATTACCAGGGACCACCTCTATAACAAATATATATAAATTAAATCCATAATTATTTTAAACAGATGTAGAATTAAGAATTTACCTTGCAAAATTTCATCTGGTAAGACAGGATTAGCTAAGATAATATCTGTTTCTCTTGCAACATGTGCATCTTTTAATCCTTCTACTAATCTCTCATATTCTTCTTTTAATTTATTTACATCATCCTCTCTCATCCTAAATCACAAATATTTATAATGGCTTTATAATTATATATTAGACAATATAACATTTAAAACATAACTTACTCAGCCACTGTTTTCTCAAGAAGTTGTATATTGGCTGAACTTTTTTCTAAAGTTCTTCTATTAATTTTTACACTCATTGAATCAATGCATACATTATCTAAAATTAATTAAGTAGTTAAACTTTATTTAATTTTTGTCACGTAACTAATGTATTAGCTGCATTGTACCTATATTGTGAGCTTCATCAAATACTACTACAGAACTTTTGCTTAATTCTTTTGACACAGTTTCTGCAATCTTGGGATCTAATAAATAATGATAACTGTACACTACAATCTGGGCATGTAAAATCTAGAATTACACGATAAAAAACATTAGTACTTTATATTGTCTTAAAATAAACAACCTGCTTTCTGAGATACTTACTGTAAACCTTGCAAGAAAATATGGACACCAATTGCGGTCTCTTCCATATTCTTTCAAATCGTCAATAGAATATATTCCTGGTGGCATAAATTGTTCTTTACCTTCCATATCAAATCCTTCATAAAAATTACAAATTGGTGTTGATTCATCATAGTTATGTCTCTCACGAACATATGATGCTGTGAGAGAATGACAACGACCATCAACAATTTTGCCTTCACGTTCTCTGCTTACCTAATTTAAATCTATTGTTAATATACTCATTCATATAAGGCACATTTATGAAAAGCAATTAAGTTTGAAATTAATTACCTCTGGATGAATACACATATTTTTTCGTGAACTAAGAACTAAGCCAACAATTTTAGGTTTACTTCCTGTTTCTTTTTCATAATAATCCATAAGTTTTTTTAATTCTTCTATGACTTTCTCTATTTCTGGTACAGTACGGGAACAATAAATTAATTTTGTCACATCCAATGGATTTTCCAACATATATGCTACAATCAATGATAACAAAGTTATAGTTTTGCCAGTGCCCGATGGCATTTCCAATAAACAGTGCCCCTAAAATTATAAATAAAATTTAAATGTTAATTAATAATTATATGACACAAAAGTGTTGAAAATACATACTTTAGCATCCAGGCCACGTTTGAGCTCGAGCATATATGCATATTGTTCTGGATAAATGTAATCGTAAGGAAAATATACAAGTAAGCCGTCAACGCTGATTCTGTAAATGTAAACATATAGTTAAACTTTCTATTTTAAATAACTAAGAATATTGTTAAATGGATATTTATGATTACTTCATATTTCTATATTTGTTATTAAATAAATAACAATTTTATACACAACAAATATCATTTATTTATTAATATAAAAATCATTAAGTTTCAAACAACGGATAAGGTTATATATATAACGTTATTTGAACTGGTCATTGCACATAAAAGCGAATGCATTACGTTTATACGCTTCATAGATCAACTACGAATCTTGTGTTCGTAAAACAATATTTTTTTTAAATATGTAACAAGAAATTTTTAATGTTCTAAAAGAATAATTGTTTAATTTATTTCAATACAATACATTCTATATTTCAATATATGCATTCAATATGTTGTATAATTGATATTGTATTATTATAATATAGTAATGTAAGATTTAGTATATAAGTTACAAAAATTACATTGAAACACTGCAATATATTACAATTTTGAGATTTTTAATTATATATATTACATAATTTATATTTTATAATTTTATAATCGTTGTTTTGTACTAAATCGGAAGAGAAATAAACACATAAACAAATAACGAGTACTACAATATAGATATAGGTAACACATTAAAAAGTTAATGAAGTCCTACTAATGTGCACTTATGTAAGTAAAGATTATACTAGAATTAATAAGGTTTAGTATAATAAATAATATACGTACATGCAAACATAATTTATATTATGCGTAAGATAGAAAAAATATATAAATTTTTTTATGTACTCTAAAAATAATCAATATTTGAAATAATTATAATCATATTGTAATCGTAATATGTAAGTAATTTTAAATTTCAATAATATTTGAAAATTTTATACTAAATTATTCGTAAATTTTTAATATTTTCGAAGTATGAATCAATCTTTACGTATCGATATATATTTAAATCGATATACTGGTCTAAACCGGAAGATGTTCGCAACTTAATGTCGTTTCCGTGAGCATTCATTCAGCGTCTGTACTGCTACACGTGTATGGATAGATATAACTTAAAATAAATTAGGAACATAAATTTATACATCTAATTTTTAAAATGGGAAAGCCAGGTAAGTAGTAGTCGTTAAAAAATATTATTCTTATATTTAATATCTTATAAAATGAAGGTTTCTTTTTACTACAACACGATTTCTACAATATAGCGCGTAAATAATAACTTCTTTTATACTCATGGAGTATAAGATTATTTAATTTATAAAATATATATATGGATCTGTTTGAACATAATTAATCATTTTTTATATGAATATATTGGACATTCAGTCAGATAAATTATAATTTTTGTATCTGTGTGATAGTATGTTACATTAACCTATAAGATCCCTCGGAATACTCTAGATGGAAAGCTTATCGCTTTCTCCATTTCAGAACTAAATAATCTTTTATTTACAATTAATAGAAGGCAATAAACAATGAATTCCCGCTTGTCGCTCTTTTTATGTTCTGTGTACTGTTTTTATAACAATGCTCTCTTATCTAATATCATGTATCGTATCAGTATTTTATATCAATGCTACTGTATCTACTGTTGTTACAAAATTTATTTCATTACAGGATTTTCACCAGGTGGTGGTGGATTTAGAGGAGGCCGAGGAGGTGGACGAGGAGGAGGAGGTGGTCGAGGTGGACGTGGTGGAGGCAGAGGAGGAGGAGGTGGTCGAGGCGGTGGAAGAGGTGGTGGTACTCCACGAGGACGTGGAGGTAGAGGTGGAAGAGGAGGACGTGGTGGAGGTGGTTTTAAAGGTGGCAAAACTGTAGTCATAGAACCACATCGTCACGAAGGTGTCTTTATAGCAAGAGGAAAGGAGGATGCATTAGTTACTTTAAATTTGGTACCAGGTTCAGAAGTATATGGTGAAAAGAGGATAAGCGTAGAGGTACATAAGCAAGTTACTATAATTTGTTATGTTAATATGGAAAATATAATAATTACTCATATATGGATATTACAGGGAGAGAATGGTGAAAAAATTGAATATAGAGTTTGGAACCCTTTTAGATCAAAGTTAGCTGCAGCTATACTCGGAGGAGTAGATCAAATTCACATGCCTCCTGGAAGCAAAGTTTTATATTTAGGTGCTGCATCTGGAACTACAGTATCACATGTAGCAGATGTTGTTGGTCCAGTGAGTTTATATCAATATTTTGTTTAATATGTATAAATTGCATACATTAGAGCCACTTTAGTATATTATTGCTAATTTGGTGTCGGAGTTATGCTACAGAAATTACATTGCCGTTTTTCTGATTGAGTAAGATAAGTTATATCTTGCTCCAAAAAGACGTTTGTACAAAATTAACAGTTTACCTTTTTATTTAATCTATGAATTGTAATTAGACCTACATTATGCCTACATATCATTTGTAATACACGATGATAAATTTGTTTCTTCTTCTTATTTTAGGAAGGATTAGTATATGCTGTAGAATTTTCTCACAGGTCTGGCAGAGATCTTATAAATGTTGCTAAGAAACGAACAAATATTATTCCCATAATTGAAGATGCGAGGCATCCTCACAAGTATAGAATGCTTATTGGAATGGTAGATACAATATTCGCTGACGTGGCGCAACCCGATCAAGCTAGGATAGTAGCTTTGAATGCCCAATATTTCCTGAAGAACGGAGGTCATTTTGTTATTTCTATCAAGGCAAGTATATTAATCAGTATTTTAATAGATTTCAAATATTGTATTATTTTTTATTTATGCCTTTAAGTTTATATAGTCATTATTTTGATTTAGGCGAGCTGTATAGATTCTACAGCTCAACCCGAAGCAGTATTTGCCTCAGAAGTAAAAAAATTAATTGCTGATAAACTGAAACCACAGGAGCAAATTACATTGGAACCATATGAAAGAGATCATGCTGTTGTAGTTGGAGTTTATAGGCCGCCACCTAAAAAAGCTACCTAAAATTATGCATATGTATATATGTTCTATTTAATTGTTAAGATAACATTATAACGACTACGAATATATGCGATAAATTTTAATTACGAATGAAGATATAAAAATAATCTGTAATATAATGTAAAGTAGACAGTTATTCAGATGATTCGAACATTTTCTACGAATAGAGTTTATTTCATTATTGTACCTGTGCATTTTATATACAGAAAAAGACGTACACGTACTAATGTTTAATACAAAATTTATATTTTAAATACTATATGATCAGCTCACATATACTTTCATACGAATAAACGAATTTTAAAAGCCATATAGTATATTTAATTGTATACTTTATTTTTATTTTAAATGTTACCCAACTTTAAGAGATATACTTTATATGTTTTTAGTACCGCAAAAACAAATGAACATTACAATTACATCTTATAAATTCCTTTATTCAGATAAACTCTTCAAAACTAAATTTTTCAATTTATGTAAAAATTAACTAAATTAGTTCGTATTATACTCTCACATTTCATTATGTTACACATGAACTAAACAAAAATGACTCGTCCACCATTAAATACATCCAAAAGCGGTAAGATACTTTCATGAATAATTATAACCATAAGTAACGGTAGAAAATTATTTTTAGGAAATGCTATCGATGAAAATCGTAAACCATCAAATAGAGCGCTCAAATTTAAAAAGTCGATAACTACAGCAAGCCGTAAATTTAATTCAACTGTGAAAACTCTAGATCGTTTAGTAGGAGGAGCAGATGAACCCGAAGAAAGCGGAGACGTATCGAAACCACCGGAAGAAACTGCAGAGCAAACTGTTGTAGTGGAATCAACATCTAGTGTGAAAACTGAAGATGGAAAACTTACTCGTACAGCTGGACCATGCTGTACTTGTATGTCACAAGTACCAGGATCAACCGGGTATAAATATTATTTTTTCCATCCGATTTTTAAGAGGGAGTGAATTTATATCGGAGGAATGTTTAGACGAATTGAATTGAAACGTTAAGAAATCATATTTATGAAAATTATTGTCTTGTAAATGCAGAGATAAGAAGGTGGATGAAATGATCGACTATGTGCATCAAAATTTACAAGAAGCGGGTAAAGCACTGGCTACCTTAGGCGAGAACTTTGAGCACGATTCAAAGGTTGAGCCCTGTACGCAAGTAGAACCGTCATGAAATTGGGAAAATGGGCGTACAATAAATAAATAAAGTTTCTTTATAAGATTGAATATGCGAATAAATAAAAATGAATGAACTAGACTGTCCTTTAAAACTCCCAATTTCGTAATACGAATAAACTCGTAATCCGTTATTTAAAGAAAACTTAGTCCTGTAATATTATAAAACATAAATATATATAAGGTAATACACGCAAATTGAATTTATTTTTACAAAAGTTAATGTTCGCTGACATATTTGGTCGAATACAACAATGGATTGGTTTGGTTCAAAATAAATTGGACATTTGTAAGAACGAGATCGAATCATTGCGTAAAGAATTGATAGCGCGAGCTTGTGAAATCGACAATCTAAGGAAATTATTGGCAGAATGCGGGGAACGAGAGGCAAGTTTGTTAATTAAAATCTTTACTTCTCTGTAATTTTTAACATAATAATATTATTATAGAAATCAGTGGCAACTACTCAAACGGTTGAACCTAGAATAAATGTCGTAAGTAAATCACCTGAAGTTCCAGTTGCAGAAGTAGTGACAAAGGCAGCTCCAGTCTATGAACCTGTTACTAAGGAAATACCAGAAGAAAATCCAAAAATCCTAAAAGAGCCTACCGTAATAAAGGAGTCTGAAGGAGTCGTAATGAAAGAACCTGAAAACATCAAAATTATTTCTACCGACGTAGCTATTCAATCAATGTTGAAAGACAAAGACAGGATGAGACGAGAAATTGAAGTAAATTAATAATCTTTTACATTTATCCTCGAGTTTGAACGAAATATATTCTTTTATTAAAATGTGAAAATTCAATTGTAATAGCTCGAAGCTGAGATAGCAAGGCTTCGGAAAGAAAATGAGCGTATAATAAAGGAACGTGCCGAATATGAGAATGCGATACAACGAGCATTACTACGAGGTGTTTCCTCATTGAATGTCGAAGCATTGAGAGTTATGCGTTGTCCACCAATTCCATGTTGTACTCCTTGTGCACCTTGTCCTGCTTCCACCATGTAAGATATTAAATTTCATATTCTACAATTAAATTAACAATTGGGAATCGAAGGATACGAATGAGAAAATGAATTTTAAAGGCATTAAGCAAAAAATCTTCTACGATGATAATCTGTATGCCACGCTTGAATACTTTTTAAACACGTGCGATCCTTTCACTTCGAAATAAAGAAAAAACATTTATTGATCTATATCTAAGCAAGGTCAATCTTGACTCATTCAAGTTTCACTCTCAGGGAACCGATTGTGTCTTGCAAGAAGGAAGGCGCGTCGGCTGCGATCGCTAAAGGTTGCGTCACTCAACGTAGTGGCACTTGTGGAAAAACGGCTGTTCGCGAACAAGGTTGTTATACTGTAAAACGACCTTGTGCCAGTCCTTGTTGTTCTACTGGAAAAAGTCGAAAGTCTGCATCAAACAATAGCCTGGTTTTTCTTCTTCATCAGGGAGACACAGAGAATATTTGTGCCTCGAATAACACGCCAATGTCTCGAGTTTGCGGTTCACCGGTCATGAAAAAGATTGAAATACCACCGTGTCCTAGATTCATTATATAATAACGTTCACAGTATATAATAGTAATAAAAAGCCCTGAATCGTTTTAAATAAAACAGACGAACCACTTAAATTTAAAGTTGTCGATAATTTATGATATGGAAATAATAAAGAAACATGACATTGAAAGTATAAATATAACTTTATATAACATCGTCAGAAAAATATTATAAATATTAAACATCCATTCTCATAAATAACATTAAGATATTTTCCATTATTCAATGTAAGATAGAATTGGAGGACATACCAAAGGTTGCGTGATATCGTATCGAACCTCAAACATCATCGACACGTTGCAATCCAATTCCAATGATTTAAATACGAAGTTAGTTTGATTACTTAAAGCAAATAATTCGATAAGATGAAACTATATCAAACGACGACACAAGCGAATGTGTCAAAACATTTCGAAGTCGTGCATTAACAATAATCATACGTAATTCGTTGGAAAAATTTCGCAATTTTTTCTATCGATTCTTTTAGATTCTTAAACGTTTTTCGGCACACATTGTATGGCTGAAAAATTGTGCGTCGAAACCACTGCTTTCTTTTACGAAATTTTTTATACATTCTGAATAAAGATTACAGAGATATAAATGTCAATTGAGTATTAAAATTCGTTAAGTAACGTGTAGTTGCACTTCTTTGATAAAAGACTCAAAAAAATAATAGAAGGAATCACGATGACAGAATGTAAAAACAGTACGAAACTTTTTAAAACGTTTCGTGTTGTAAGACGTATGGCTGTTAACGTTTTACAAGCTGGAAACGGAAACGAAATCGGAAGAATTTATTATTCGTCTGCCGTGAGCACTTGCTTTCAAGATATAATAGGGATTATCTGTGTTTCTCGATCAGCATGCTGTATCACGATGCGAACATTTTTTTACACAGAATCGCTAGTATAGAATCTAAAATACGTATTGTCACGAGTCACGAGGCCATTGGTTGAAAGTGTTCTGGCAATCGTTCAGTTCATGCCGATCGAGAAGCCTCGATTTCGGTATTTCTTAAGTTCATTTTCATATTTGGCGCAGTTGTATTACCGAAGGACGCCGAATCGAATGTTATTCGCCCATTTCCTGAATACATCAATAACATTACAAAAATACTCGCAAAGTATAATATTAATCGAACGGATAATTACAGCTGATCCAGCAGCATGGTAATGTTATTAACATGTTTTTAGCGAAGTTTCGGGTTTCCTTGAGGAAAATATCACGCGCTTTCTCAAGCATATGCGTTGTCGTTTCGCGAAACGATCTGTAAGTTCCTTTTTTCTTTCACGTACTAGAAGCGTTACCAGCAGTTTGTAGAACTTACGTAAAGTTTCGGTATGTAACTACCATATTGTCTCCGTGTCATTCGATCAGCAGTTTAAGAACGCCTCGTTCAAAGACGTCTTAGACAACATCGTCCAATCTGTGTTATTAGTCGTTCTGTTACGATAACTATGGTCGACGGTTAATCCTGTTAATTTTTTATAACGTTGGCGCATACAAAATAATGTTCTCCTTAAAAAAATAAAAGGAATGTTACAAAGAAGCTTGCCGTCAAATCAACGATTGTCTTTTCCTTTTTGGACGACTTCTGTAGTGAGGTAGCAGTATGACAAAAACGTTTGAACAAGAATCGTATCGGGGCCATTCTAGACTGGTCCCTTGGCCAATAACGAAAAAGATATATGCTTCGACGGTCCGATGAAAGAAGTTTATTTATTGTGGATCAAATTAAGGAATTCCTCGCGAGTCTTTGGATCGTCCCGGAACACGCCGAGCATCGTTGACGTAACCGTCTTGCTGTTTATTTTCTGCACTCCTCTCATTACCATGCACATGTGCCTGTAACGTAAACAAAGTATTTTTAAGTTATTCACGAACGCTGCTATATATCGAATAATTACTCGTATCTCGTTGTTAAAATTGACAGTAATTAATTCACCATGTATATGTTAAACGGAGCTTGAGATTTCGCTACGATCAATGTTAACAAAGATACTGTTATCTAATGGGCAAGACATAAAATAAATACTATAATCAAGATACGTTACGTTGCACATTTTAAACACAATCTACGTTCGTTCTAATGTACATGATACTTAATCTCGGAGTTGCGAAAAAGGTATTGGTACTAAAACCGATTGTTAATCTTTTTATTAGTTTCCTCACTTTTGTAAGCTCTCAAGGCGACGATCAATATTTAATCGACACAGTTTTTTAGTTACCATTTATTGAAGCACCATCGCTCTCTTTTTTCCTCCCGCTGAACCTGTTTTTCTTCTTTTATTGCACGCAAGTTAGATAATTCGTTCGCAATTTATGATTACGTTGATTATGTATAGCACAAATTATGATATTTGAATTATTGAACATTCGGTATACGTAATTTAGATGACCACTAATGATTGCAACTCCTTATTTGATATTATAGATACACATCCTGTTCACAAGAATCTTAATTGATTTGTTGGCAGATAGTACACGATCGAATCGTTACGTGAACGATTTATACATAATTATTAAACGCCTTTATGTATACGTTCTTAAGTCTGGAATGAAGCGTTTTCTATTGAGTGATAGCACCTTGTTAGTACAAGGTCGTATTCCTATATGCGATTAATCCTTGCGAAAACTATTGCTCAAGATCCGAGCGTATTGGAACGAAACCGAAGGAAATATAAAAATATGAAGATAATATCTTGCCAACCTACGTCTATCATACTTCTTTGCTCTGTTCAATTATAAGTTTATCATAAGAATAATGGATGAATTTTTTTCGTTAAATTAAAAAATACGTACACTCCTTCGACGACCACAGCCACTCCCGCTGGTTGCACCGCTTTCGTTACAGCTAATGCAATTTGTTTGGTAAGACGTTCTTGAACCTGAAGACGTCGGCTGAAGACCTCTACGATTCTGTAAGACATCAGACAGGAAAACAGGGGTGAATATAGTAGAAAAATTTTGGCTATTAAAAAGGGAAAAAGAAAGAATAAAGATATAAAGAAGACGACTTTACATAGAACGTAATATGGAATAAACGATAGGCAACGAAAAATGAAAGTGCCTGCCACGACCCTAGCTCGAATGTCTGAAAATCCACTAGTTACTTACCGTTTGAAGGCTAATGTTAAGTTCATAACATTTAACAGGTAAGTGGACACCGGTCGATTAAGTCTAGCAATGCGTGAAAGTGGTCGGCGTGCCAACGATCGGCGTATTCTTTTCTTCTCGCTTTAATATTCCTCTAATCAAGGCCGATAACTATTGCCGGCTATTACTGCCGATGCAATTTGTTATCGCGAAATTGTGAAATACGATATCACGGTATTGATTATTATTTTAATTAAGTTTTATCTATCAACATTTTAACGAATCTTTTTCCACTATGACCATGACCACGTAAAAATATGTAACTAAATTCGATAATGAAACTGTTTATACTGAATAAGATCATTTTTATTATTCTTATTAGTTATTTTGATGATCTACGAGACTCCATCCAAGAGCGAATCCGTCTAATCGCGTTTAGATGAGAACAGTGGAGTACCTCATAAGAGCTTGAAGTTATTGAAAATCTCAGGACCTCTCCCTCCTTTTATTTCATGCGGTTTGTCGCGTGCTATGATTGTTGCGAAAAACCCGCGGAATTCCCTCAAAGGGAAGGCCCTCAAAGGTCGCTCCGTACTCTCAAGTGCCAGTAACCTAAGGGTGATCTGACCATTTTTGCAAGCTCAAATGCATAAACAACCGATTCGTGTATTCCTCCCCCGTCAACAACCCTCGTACGAGGGACTATGAGATCTCATCTCGAATAGTTTAGATTTAGGGTACATCAATACCTCCACGTTATCGGAGTGGATCATATCAGATTATCGGACTATCACTCGAGGGAAAAAGTCCCGAGTCTCTGCTCACTGACAGGCAGCTACTAACGATGAGGTAAGTGCTTCATGGCTTCATAAGGTTATTGATGCTAGGAAAGTCAGAATTTCTTAGACTTGTAAACATAAACGTGTACAGATATAAACGTTAGAAACTATAAATGAGTAAAAGAATAAAAACATAAGTTCTGAATATAGGATGAGCATAAGGAGAAATTCTGACTTGGTATCTATTATTTTATATATGATAAAACGTACAAGATAGTTGTGCGTAACAAAAAACAAAGAAAGACCCGAGGCAGTATTCTTGTGTATACGTTGTCTTGATGTATCATACGTTACAAGGTAAACGTGTAGGGAATCTCGAGATGGATATCGATTGATATGTTAAAAAATATATGGTTCTATTTAAAAAAGTGAAGTTAAGCTTAAAATCTGCCCTGCGAAAAAATGATTTGCGCCATAATATGTCATTCTTCGAATCGATCGACTTTTGTTAAAACGGTTTTTTTAATAACTTCAACCCCTTATGAGATATTCCACTGTCCTCGCTTAAACGAAACAAACTGTAGAATATAGCATGTAATAATTCCTATATCAAGTTAATTATGTCGACTATGATTAAGTTCGTTAATCTCTGTAGGAGGCTCGCTTTAATTACGTCAAAAATAAATCAGTACGTATCGGTTAATAGCGTTAATAAAATATCGCGCGATGATGACAGTTCAATCACCGCGATTTAATTGATCGCTGGTACAAATAATCCAGCATCAATTAATCTCCATTTCCACGAGACAAGATATCAGCTGTCTTAATCTGACGAACGATTCAGCTGCTTTCACGAGATTCAATTGCACCGACACGATGTCTCGTGTTAATTCGATTTACGATAAACGTTGCCTTCTAATAAAGAAAATTTCTCGTTACCTGGCCAATTTGCTCAGCCCAAGGATCTTCTTGCATGGTAGGTAGCCGATCGAGACTTTTCCGTAGAACGGTACCAAGTGATGCTCGCACATAGAGAACATCTCGATATCCTTCACTACAACCATCTCGTCGTGATCTTCATCGTATATCGCGTCATTTATAACGTCTGCAATAAATATGTAAATATTATAAAAAGATCACAGGAAAAAAACATGATAAATATATATTCCATAGCACTTGGATTAAGTAATTACAACGTTATTTTACGATTAAGCAGAGTTAGAATTATAATATCATATAATTGAATATTAAAATAACCTGTTGATTCCAAAGGTATAAATTCTTTAAAGACAGTTGATCAGTGATAAGTTTCGTGAAACTGGATGATAATACTAGGACGAATGACGTTTTTGTGTTTAGTTTCAAAAACCAAATAAAAGGACAGCTTTGATAACGCGCGATTGATTGATAACGCAATGGATTGGAAACCTGTTCTTTCGTGATTTATCGCATTGACTTATCCTCCCGCAGCCTTCGTATGTATATAAATAAAAAAAAAAAAAAGCGGAAAGTTGAAAGATATTGCTTGAATAAAATCTCGTATATATATTTATAGACGCTGCTTCGTTTACTGAGATCGCGCGATCGCTACATAATTTTAATGACTCCGTTGGCGCAAAGAACAACCAACCTTGTACAAAGGTGGGAAAATGGTTGTCGTTTAAATTGTTCTGCGAAAGAACATCTTGCACGTGGGTTAAGGTCCTCGCGATCCTAGCTGTGATTTACTCGATATTGACCTACTTACTACAACATTCATACTGGTGATGGTGTATAGGTATAAATCAGTGGTTGGTAGGTGTCGGTGGAAAATGGAGGGTGCTCTCCACGGTTTCCACGGCAACCTTAACAAGAAACACCTTCACAATGACCGGCAATGATGAAACGAATTCGCGTCCCGGTTAACCAAGTGTATTTTTCCATACGTAATAAGATGCTCCTGCCCGCTGTAAATAAATGACCCCTGGAAACCTTTTAACGCGACGAAACAATGATATATAAATTCCAAACGCTTTGACGGTGGAAATTCATTTCAACGGGCTTTTACGCGCACACCTCCATTTCTATACCAGACTAAACTCGAGCAATTTCCTCTCTTCTATACGAACTACCTTTGAAGGAGATGCTGAAAGCGTACAGTTTAATTTTTCCACTTGGTGATCCGACGCGATCAACCTTCGACCGAGATTAATGTTATCGATCGAAACAACAATGTAGAATATTATTAACTAAATGGAGCATCATCGATCCAATAGTTTTAATATATTTTTTTATTGGTAACCTTTATGTTACTGTAACAACAGTGGAATCATCGAAAAAGGGACGTAAAAGGGAAAGTGCAATCGCAAACATATGGCACAGAAACGTCAGACCACAGGCTATATCGATTTTGACATTGTATTTGTAGAGCCGTGTGTCATATGCAATATCTTTTGCGTAGTATAATGTAGAATTAACTATCACGTTAATTATCGTTAATTAGAGGTATTAAAACAGGTAGTAGCACTTAAACGTGATTTTGACCCGATTGTTGCTCACGATCCTACGAGGATAAATTAACGGAGAACAGAGGATTGATGGTTTCATGGAATGTATACTATAGATATACCATTGTATGTCCTGATGCATTATCGATAAGAATGAAAGGTAAAGGGAACCTGTTATAGGGGAACGGTTCCGTAGGAGTTGGTGGTGGGTGACTAAAAGAGAGCGTGGGTCGAGCTTTCGTAGGAAAGTGCTCTGGACTCGTTTCAAATTCACTGGGGCGAGTAGAACTGCCGTTAACCAGGCTTATCTCGAGGGCAGTTGCACTCTAGGTGGATGGAGAGTTAAGTCGAAATGAATTAAAGGGACACCACCACCTGTAGCTGCTGTTTCATCTACATCAACGTTGTGCTAGATCGTACTATTTATCGAGAGCCATCTCATACAAACGAAAGTAAAATATCAAACGGGTTATATAGCGCATTATAATTAATTATATAAATTCGATGGATTCTCAACATGACTGACAAATTGTTTCTTAATTAAGATTCTAATATAAATTACAAATTATAACGTGTATCCGAACACGATATTATGTCGAGGAAATAAATCAAAATTTAGGTATCGAATTAAAGAGGCATATCAGGGCATCCTTAATGGCCATGTCGACTTTACTGCATTTATTCTATTCGTGGAATCATAATTACCGGGGAACAGTAGCATTTCTACGCGGTACACGACTAATGGAAGAGAAAGATGAAAGGTATTTTCTTCGAGTCGCTGTACGTTCCTGAGACCCATTTATATCATGAGCTTTACGCCTTCTTTTTTTCGAATCGTACTTAAGACTTCCTCTCTTTTCCCCTGTGACGGATCTCGAGTAACTTGAAGGAGGGAGGAAAGAAATGGACGGCACTTTCCTCGAGTGGGTATATTCATGGTTTTATCTGTTCTATCGACCCTATATCTTAAGAGAATCATGATTAAATGCCCGTATTATTTTCAGTTAGATAAAAGATCTTTTATGATTAGAAAATCGGATGACTTCTTATCTGATTTATAGAAAATCACGTTATATTATATTCTCTTATATTTATCTTATTATCTTATTTTTGGCTCCTATTGTACGATATCTTTTTATTCTTAATTACTTAATTATTTTCGTTCAACTTATTTCTTTATACATTTGTTATACAAAGTAATAAAAACGTGATAGCTAATGATAAGTGACTTACCATCGATGCTTTGATCGTAACCTTTGGTGAAAAACAGCATGGCTTTCGCAGCACGTTCCGGAGTCTTTAAAAGACCTGGTCGATCAGGATCCTCGCCAAGTGAGCTCAAAAGTAGCTTGTAACTCCGTGACATTTCCGGAAGTAGAGCCTCGCGCGTGGGTGGCCTATGGTCTAGCTCCAAATCGTGATGGAAGGTACATTTTTCATGTCCTGGTAAAGCAAACACTTTGAAGTATCTCTGTCAATTGTTCATCGTACTTTTCAATATTTATTAAATTCACTGAACTCTATTTAAATTAAAATTTATCTCGCACATGTATAAACGTCAATGTTTACTAGATCCTGTTCTCGGCGATTGTGAAACCTGATTTCATTTTTTTAAACATCATCGTTATCGTTGGCAATGACCCGCGCTGACGGAAGACTCACCATTCGATAGGTTTGCTTGCGTGTGGTAACGAAAAACAAATTTGTTGCCTTTCTATGAGAAGCACATATTCGATATTGATAAGAAGTACGAGTACGTATTTGCTATTTGCGATACCTGCCAGCAAACACCTGTTCGAAAATTTTAACGAACAAAGATTTTCATGACGCGTCTTTTGTCTCTCGATACTCTTTGCAAAGTATAGAAGAAGGTGCGCAATAAGATTTCCAGACAAAGATACGATCGATCGGCAAACAAAGTTGAATCGCGAGTTTGACGGGTACAAGTTTAATAAAAGTAGATGTCTAACAAAGTGACACGATTTTAATTGGCAAGTCGAACAAATCAAAGGAACAACATAAAAGGAATTAATAACGTAATAATGAAACGTAACGTAAGGCAACCTTAATCCGTGCTTGTTACTTTGGGCCAGTTCTCTTTTTCTTCTTCCTCGCTTCCTTCAACGGCTACGAACGATTGTATATTCATAAACGTTAAATGTTTCCATTGACGATTAGCATAACGCTTTAATTCACATTCGCAAATGTGGATCGATCGATGGATCGATCGTTCGGCGAGGGTCCCACGCTACTCTTCGAACGATGCCTGTAATATTCCAAAGTGTTCCGATCCACGACGAAGTTCGTCGTCGACGGTCGTCTTGCATGCATTGCCGAACTTATTGCATAACGATTAACGATGGCGTTACATCAAGCATAAGGCGAGATTTCTATCGATAGCCATAATTTATCACTTGTATAACGCTTCGTTCGCGAGCAATCTAGAACGTATTAAATTAAAGAGAATCAGTTCTCGGGACTTCTCTCGGCATAGATTTGTTCTTGCAAGCGCGGTAGATAGAATCTAACACTGGAATTGACGTATTCAAGATGGAAAACTAAGTTAAACCATGCTCTTGCTAATGAACGGTATCGCGTAATTCAATCGAGTAACGGCACTGCTCCAATACGCTGTATCAATATGCACGCATATTGTACGCATTCCTGGAAATTGGTAGCCAGGTTCAACTTTATTATACCTACGTGATATAGTTACGTTGGTTATCTTGAATTGCATGAATTTTGTTTCATAGAAGGTCAAATGTCGATTCGATAACTATACGCTGAATTACGAGGGCAGATTGAAAAGTTTCCAGAATGACAATGACAGTAAGACGAATAAAGCAGATCTTAGCGCGGATGCCGCAAACTTTTCAATGTTTCCAAATTCGGTAAATTGAGTTAATTATTAACGCTTTGGTTCTATTTGATTTGATCAAAATTTTTCGCAATCTTAAGACCTTCTGCCGAGAAAGGAAATTAAAGAAGATTTAACAAGAAAGAGATATTATTACGAAACATAGCACACGTTGCTCTGCACTCTACGGCAGAGGTGGTCAACTTCATTATATAATACATATCGATTATTTTTCTTAAAAATGTGTTCGCGATCTACCTGCTAAAATCTTCTCATCCAAATATGTGCCTTGTGTACTAATAAATGACAAAGAGAGAGCAGGTATTAAACCAACATGGCATTTTATTAATATTAATATTTATTAACAAGTCGACCGACCGATCGTTGCCCACTTGTTGGCCATTCCTGTTCTACGACGCGTACGACACTTCGTTATTATGTAAACATTGATCTTTTCAGTATTTACAATTACGTGGAAAGATTACACGTGCAAAGGCCCATCGATTCTTCGTAATCTATTTTAGCGAGCAAAGATATTATATTTGGAAGATATCGAAGATGCTATCGCGGAAAAGCAAATACGCGAAAGCAACGATCGAAAGATCATCGACGCACGTTTTATTCAAAACGATGAAGTCATTCTCGTTTCTAAAGTTGCAAATTCGTGGCGAATGAAAGTGTACGAAATTTTGTCAACGTTGTTCACCGACAAATAAAAGATGCTCTCTGTTCCTTCAGAAAGTTGATAGTCGCGTTACGAGGGATCGTACATTCGTAACATTACAGTTACGAGTTACGTTCCATCATAACTGTACCCCAACAGTTCCCAGGGTCTTTTATCATTTTACGATCAGCAGGTTACAATTGACCTGGAAACGGGAACTATGACCACAATGCTCTCCAAATCTTTGTCACGGACCACGGTTTGATCAATGACAGCAACGCTGTCCGAAATAAAGTTAAAAGTCGACGAGATAACCGAAATTGGACTAAGAACAATGGAGAGTGGAGAATAAAACGAGCATTAAGTGTATGACTGTTTTGTCACGGTCCTTAATACGTAAATGATACCGTAACGTAATTCCTCTTTTTTCTTCCTTCTTCTTTTTACGGAAAGTGCAACAGGCTACGGTTACTTATGTTCGTGCAATCGATTAGGCACGGAATTAACGGCAGAAGATTCCGTCGTTTGGAGAAAATTGAAATAATTGTTCTTCGAATTTGCAGATAAAGCGCATAACAGAGTTAATAACGATCAATGTTACAGAAAAATTGAATGGCGCGTTACTGCAATTTACGGATCGTACGTAATATCAAAACCTGAATGGAAATTGTTCGATTATCACAAATGTAAAAGTCAACAATGTAGCTGCCACTTGTTGCAACAAGTGTATCTAATAGCCCGATAGAAAAAGAAGCATTCTAATAATGATTCGCGAGTAAAAAAACGTCTGGTTCGGCAAAGTTGTAAAGTCTCGTATACCTTTTGCACGATCAACATTATGAATGAAATTCAACGAATCAGATGTTACAGATTCTTGCTACTAAAGCAGTGTTACACGGTAACAGGTTTTATCGGCAATAAAGTAGAACTTTTATAAATCACAAACCCTACGATGCAAGGTGGCCCTGGAGAACAGAAGAAACGATTTTGTGTATCTATCTAATTTATACAACTTTCAAACGATACATCCATATTACCACACTTGAATTATTTATCGTATGAACATTCCCGTTCCATCTATTACGCAAAATACCAGCACGAGAACTGCCTTTCGGCTAATAGGTTTCGTTATCTAATAATAACGCTTAATATCGTGTATATATATTATCATATTATTTAACTCGAAAATTTGTAAATTCAAATGAACTTGGTAATCGACTAATCACGAACGACGGTAACGTTCGTAACATTCCACCGATTCGTTACTTGTTATTAATCTCGGAAATTTCCTGTGACGCGAACGTGGCAAAATCCCTAATCGCAGGACTGCTAATCATACGTGGAAACGATACCTGGCGTGGTAGAAGTTCGTGGAGTTCTGGGCGTCCCCGGTACATCCAAATTGCTCTCCTCGACGCTCTCCGACCAGGAAACAGTTCTTATTGGTCCCGGCTTTTTTATCTTCATCTTGTGGTCGTCTTCGTCGTCGTATATGCTTAGGTCCTTGATTTTCGCGCATTGATTGGAAATCCCGTTCATGACTGCGTCTTCCGATCCTGTTCGCCACTTGAACTATAGCAGCGATAGTAACACGGCCTCTTCTCAATCCGATAGACGATCGATCAATGAGGAACACAAACGCTCTATCAAAATTGGTTGAAGGCGTTTTGCAAACGGACGGCACACAGCAATCAGAAAGTAAACGTAATAAACGGCAGAGAATCGAAGCGATTGACGCTAAACGTGCCGAGTTTATAATAGTAACTGTATTATTAAGTTATTTATTAATACATATACGCATCGCCGCAATAGTGGCTTATATTCGTGGAATCGTGGTAAAAAGAAAATCTGTTCCATTTTTGATTCTGCAATGTTGATAATTAATACTTCGTTAACTGGCCACCGTTATCCCCATCAGTTCTTGGAACTGACTTGGAAGAGCTTCTGATATTACGTATGTAGAATAAATAGACGTGTCAGGTATATGTACTTATCTTATTCGTATTCGTATCTCATTAATTATTGTGACGGCGAATTAGAATTACCACTTTCTATCATAGGAAAACTTTTGTTGACGAGAAAATATTGTTCTGTCGTTTGACAAGAGAATCCTTCTTTAAGGATTGTGGAACCACGTAACAAATGACGCGCGATTTGCTCTTGACGCCTCTAGGTATTTCAATATGAATTTCGAAGCATTCTGAAACTTCTAAAATATCAAATATGATTTTACGTTTAACATTTTTTTAGTCCCGAAGATTTTTGAATCTTTTGTCTTGATAGAGCTCGAGTCTGTTTTAAATTTTCGTGACTAGTATAAAATATCGAAGACAGAACACACTGTACAGATAAAATATAACATGTATATTAAGATGTATTAAGATTTATATAAGTACTGAGACTTTCAAGATTTATCAAGTTTGTCAAAAGCTTTAAATATCAAATCATATTCAAAGCGATTCAAAGCGTTTCAGCACATCCTCTACCACGTGATTCACGAACAATACGCGTGTTATGCGTATAGTACTCGGCAAGTTTCAGCGAATCGGGTTCTACCATCAAACTGATGAAACTTACTCGCAGTCGGATTGACTGTGTCGGTTCACGTGCACCCCTTGGATGTTCGTCGAGCACCGGTACAAAAAAAGTGAAACGTCGTTAAAAACGTCCGACGTCGCTTTTCCAAGATTAAACGTTCGTACTCATGAGAGAACAATCGCGAATATTATTATATTCTTTAGACAGAATGAACGAAAACGAAAGGGGAGATAAAGGAATGAGACAGGTTTGAGACACGGGAGAAGACAGAAATAAGAAAATAAAAAAGAGAGTGGTCAACGAGTCCGAAAGGAAAGAGAAACGACCGCGAACTCGCTCGGTTAAGTGACGCAGTGTGACTGAACCGACGGAACCGTGGAGAGTACGAATGTTCCCTATGGTTCTTCCGTCTCTATCTCTTTCCCCCTCTGTCTTTGTTCCGCCCTAATCGCACCGTGTCTCCGTCTCTCTTTTTCCCAACAAGTACTTTTTTCCCTCTCGTTTTTTTTTTTAACCTCTATTTTCTTTTACGTAGAAAACTGTAGTGACCGTAGCCGTTGAAGCGTGGTGTCACTACTCGACCCCCAAAAAGTAAATTCTCGCGACTGATGAGCAAAATCTCGCGTCACGTTCAGTATATATCGAGAGAATGCAAGTACTACACGGTGAGAGTGACATAGAAGTGAGAATACCTCCCTCCAGTCGAACGATCCTCCCGCTACAGCGTTCGAGAGGGAAATACCCAACTTTGCCCGGACTACACACTGCGAGATGTGCAGTGTCGAGTGACAAGTAGCGCCTCGCTATAGGAAAGTGTCGAGATATCCGTAACTCGCGATTGCGAGGTCGACATGGCACACGGTTACGCTTTTAGCGTGCAAAAATACCGTGAGAATTATCGTTTCTAGATACATATAATTAAGATTCACAATGAAATATACTGGATGAAAATGATATAGAGCTGCAATGATATTGGTGAAACAGTAAAGGTAACCCTTTCCATTGTCAAGCGTATAATATTCCAAGATATTTTTGCAGAGATTAAGAACCTCGAGCCATTTTCAGGATCATCAATATCAATTTGCAATTATGTATTTCTTTCGAAAGTACGAATTCTAATCTTTAACAATTACAGGTCAACTTTTACTAATTATTGTTTGGGCAGAGGGGACTTAATACTACAGGAATACGAATTTATCAAATAACTTCCATTAATACGTATAGCTTCTTAACTCTAAAATAACCAGCTTCTATAGCGAAGATAAAGTAGGTATATTTTCCGATATTGATAAAAATCAACGCTAATTTGCTTATATGATGTTCTTAGTTATTGCGAGATAAGAAAGAAAAGTAAAATCCATCGCCACAAGCATTTTGATTTTTCTATGAATTCATGATTGCACGCTACATAGATATGTATATATATATATATATTGTACTCATCTAATATCGGAATAACCACAGATTGATTACAAGGAAAATTTATGACGGAGCAACAGGAAAGCACAGAAGGAAAGAAAGCACTATCCTTTATGGGTTTTTAGAACGAGAGTCAGAATTTACGTCATTGTGATTTCCAAGAGACCGGTTCCTCGGCACTGATCTTTTTCCTTTTATTCGCAGGACTCCTTAAGACCGTGTCAACGTGTTTAATGCGCATAGATCTTTCTTAGTGCACGTTTTAAGCGTACGTCGAACATCAATTTCGCGAGATCATACTTAATTTTGACTTTTATACATTCTATCTTCTCTACGTAAACATCATGAAAGATGCACGACTCGAAGAAACTTATATATTTGTATTTCCTATTTATCGAGATATCCCTAAAACGCTACGGAAGTATAGTAGAGTTATTATGAAAACGCATGTATAATCGTCGTTTTCAGATGCAAGCGATGACCTTGAAAACAGCGACATAACAAGATCTCGATAGCCCTATAAGTACTGTTGGTAATTAATAGCGACAATGATAAAAGCGATAGTGGTCGCATGCAACTGGCCATTGCCTGTTTCAGTAATTAAGTTTCAACGTCGATGAGGTTATCATGATATTCCGGCTAGGCTATTAGTCTACAAGGGGACCTGAAGGTGGAATGAGTAAAGTTACTATACGTCTATTATAGTTTGTGATAATATATTAGAATCCATTAACTGACTAGCAAGTTACAAATGACTTATACTTACTTATTGCTTCCTACTCATTACTTGTTCCATTCTCCCGTTATTTCTGTTAATTGTACGATACTTTTACAGGACTCCCTTTCGAACTACGCTTTTTTAAAATAAGGAAATATAACAAAAATAAATTATGATTAATAAGTTAGTCAATTCAAGCTGGAATGACATTGTACCTATATATATATATATATATATGAATGTATCGAAAAGTATACTTTAAACGAGTCTTTGCACTTTGCATTACTGAATGAATAAAGCATAAATCTTTGTTTTATCTAAACGATCTACGCGAAAAAATAATGCGTTGGCTCATATTATTTTCTGTATCACGATAGCGTATCTATCGAACTATACAAAAGCGCGCAAAGTTACATTTCTCGTCCGTATTCATAGTTGCACTACTGAAACTCGTCTGATTGTGAGTTCAACTGACCTTCACTACTTGCAATCAATACAAAGCTGCTGTTGGTACATCGCGAAGTATCTGACATCCCAAAAACCTAGCTGAATATGTTCAACGAAACGATAAAATTTCGCCTTTTTACAAGAGTCTACTTGAAATCCATGAAGAAAGAAAATACTCTCGACGTTCCATTGTGCGGATTTTATTAACGTTCGTCTAACGACTTAACGAGCGTGAAGCTTTTTGCACTGGTTTAGCGGTTGCGTTATAAAGGGGGAAAAACTAAAGGAAAGGCGACGTGTAGAAAACTAAAGTGTATCGGTGAAGAATTCGAGGTCATTCTCATGTAACAACAACGACGAATCAATGCCAGAGGAATGTACGATGATAGGCACGCGAAGAATGGATCTACCCCGAATCATTTAAGCATAGAGTCATAAAAGCGAGAACTGCCTCTCTCTCAAAAATCACTGTTTCATCATAATTTACTTCTGTATGTAATAGCAATAGATAGGAGATAATCAATACGATATCTTTCTTTTAATAATTATTTTAATTATTTAAAAATCGATTTCGGAGATATTAAGATTTTATTTCTATAAATGATAATTTTTAAATAAATAATAAACAGTAAGGACCTGTATTTTGTGATATCGTGAACTAGAAACTCTATATCCAAGTTCTTTGCTCTATCCTAATACCGCATGCTTTACCCTAATACAAAGTATAGAGTATGCAGATACTTGATATGATTATATAGTCTCATGTCGATATCGACGATATCGTTTTATCGTTATTTAATATGATTGGCAAATATAAATCTATTATAACATGAAATCGAGCCGCATGCTGAAAAGAAATGCAATGAATATGAGAAGATATAATCCCTCATAGGTGTTATGTACTCGTTCCAGTCTAATAATTGAGGAAGTCGCGATGAAATTAAAAAGTCATGATAAATTCTAACTAACATATCTATGTGTATATGTGTCCAATGGCTATTAATTTATAGTTAATTTATAAAATGCTTGTAATTACAAGCATTTTATTTAATTTCTATTCCATTTATGAGACTGATCCCATGTTCAATACACTTTTTATCATTAAAATATTAAACAAAAGAATAACTGAACTTAACATGTTAATAAACTCTGTAAAAGTAAATATAAGGTTTACAACTTTATGTAGATATAAAGAGTTCAGTGAATTGGTAGAAATACAAAAATTACGATATTAGCATGAGACTTACCGCTTTTTGCTATGCAATTCATTTTATCTGTAAGATGATCTTCGATGTATTTCTTCATGAAAATCGAGGAGTACTTATGCAGGACTTATATTCTTTAAAAAATAAAAGAAAGATTAATGTTTTCTCTGTACAATTTCTATTATATATATATATATATATGATAACTGTATAATGACGTCTCAAGAAATGATGAGGAAAAACGCGACGGTTAAGACTAGTATGAATCGTTCACTAACGACTCTCTTTCCAACTACAGATTTATATATCTCTACTCAGATCGAAAAACCTTTGTCAAGCTGATTCCCCTTCCATCTCTTACCACTTTGGTATTACAGCAGGAAATACGAGCACTTCTTTTCGAAGCTAAGAATAAAGAAAGTTGTAACAAAGATATTTTCACTATAATACAAAGGCAAATGATCTCTTTTTAATTTTATAAAAATGAACAGTAACGAAATCATAGATAGATGATAGTAGAATTGTGAAAATCGTTTATAATGCCGAGATAACATTCTAAATTATGATCATTAATAAAAATAGAAAATTAATTTAGTTTTTTTTAGCGGTAAATTATATAAATGAATGACATACATTCATTTGGATTTCATGGAAAATCAAAACAATAATTAAAATCTTGTGCAATACTGAATAAATACTTAACAGCACAGTTATATAAAACAATTGCATCAAAATGTCATCTCTATTTAAAAAATGAAGTGACTGAATATGTCTATTACGGACGATAAATAGTTGTCTAAACAAAGTCAATTTTCATCCTATCATATAATGGTTTGGTTTAAATGTAAACGTAAATTTATTTGTAATGAAAAGCAGTTTTATTAAGAAGATAATACAAATGATTAACATCTATTAAAGTATAAGAAATAAAATATAAAGCATTAACATTAACTCATTCATCAATTAGAAATATAAAGATTTATATGATGTGCGTTAATCGAGCACATATACATAGTTTCAGTAATCAATAAATATATTTTTTTTGTATTATACTTTATATAATGATACATTTATAGAAAATGTAAATGTATATATATATATATATATATATATATATATCACGTATTATTGTTTTTACCAAAACAAGTAGTTATTTTATTATATCAGTATTATTATCATATATTAAATTACGACAATTACCAACACTCATAAAAAAATTAATTTTGTCAATTAAACACAAAAGAAATGCAGTGTTATCATAGATAAGTATGTTTTGCATTTTTTTCTTCGATATATATATATTTACTTATATCAGTATATTTTTATGTGCATATTCAAAGCACGTTTCAAATAATCTTTGCAAACTCAAGCTTGTTATTTAGTATTCAAAAATACTTAAAAAGTATTTTACCGTCTGCAAATTGTTTTAAATGCGATTATGTAGATAAAAATATGTCTATAAAAAATAGCTATCTGTGGAGTGTTAATTAGTTGGAAAATTGAAAATATTGGTATCAAATTTAAATATAACTACAAAACAAAAAACGCAATGTTCCCCATTCCTATATTTTTGTTTTCATTATAATAGAGCAAAGTTGTACCTGTAACCTGTAAGTATATGAAAGACTTTATGTTTCAGTGGAAGAAACAACTTCGAATTTTATATCCTTCTTTATCAACTCATCGATCAATGATGTTTTATTAAATGCAGCACCAGCAGATAAGACACCACCACTAAAACAGTATAATAAAAATTATAAAATAATATGTATATGGAATAATATACGTTCAAGTAAAAGCTATAAACGTACGTTACAGGTATTTTATCAGATTCCTTAAGTATTGTTATAGCAGAAAGTAGTAACATAACGCATGTAGCGCCATATGCAGGATCGGTTCCACTAACTTTAGTAATCATTACTTTGTTTGGTAACTTGTCATGTTTATCAGTAGGTTCAACCAATCTTTCAGTCCATCCATCTGCTTTAAAGGTTATGGAGAAACGAGTATTATCCAGTATCTCCGGCTTAGGGCCTTCGCGGCTTATATATCCACCGGAAAAGAATGTAGGATACTAAACAGAATCAAATAAATTTTACAAAACTTGCATTACTTTTTGTTTCAAGTATCAAACTGATATGAAATATGTATTTTATAATAAAAAAAATAGGACATACCTTTAGTAACAAATTACGACCAAATTCATATTTAGATAACATTACAAATATTAAACCGAAAATGGCGGTTGTCAACACAGAGAAAAGAGACCTATCATTAAAAAAGGAAAAGATATATTTAATATGAAATTTTTAATATAATTCTTATGATTGACTTTAAGTAGCTTAATAATAACATAAATATAAATCTTACTTGAGTGTAAAATAAGTTTGAACTTGAGCTGGCCGTTGTTTGTATTTTTCATACAAAAATCGCTGGGTACGCAGAGCTACAGAACGGTCAGATCCTGGAAATACCATAGACCAACCTTCTGATATAGGAGATTTGTGGAGGAAACCCCTAAAAGGTTATTAAGATTATTAAGATTAGGAAACATAAACAATGCAGAAATTTATTTAATATATTTATAATTAATTTATATAATTATAATTATGTTATGTTTATTTTATTGTTAACCTTGGTTTAAGCTTTGGCCAGAATTGAGGTAATCTCTCAGGATAGAGTTTGGAACGCAACTCGCGTAATTCATGAAAATTTGCAATACCATAAATTGCTGATTCATACGTCCCATAATGAATGAGAGCACCACTAACTTTTGTAGTTACCCATGTATTTAGATAGGTTTCAATAGAATTGACTTCACCATTAAATTTTTGTTGTGTAAAAATGATACCAAGATCACATGGTATGCTATCAAATCCACATGCACTTATGATATAGATACCAGCTTCTTCTGCTGCCTTATTATATTTCAGTTGAATACTTTCTATATACTGTAATACAAAATTAAAAAAATAAATAATGTAAAATTTAGAATAATAATGTAAAATGTAGAATATCAAGTTATTAACTTCAATAATTTTGAAACATATTTAAAAAATTACCTGTGGTTCACCACTGACATCAACTTGATGAGTATGTGTAGCAATACATGCTTTAATTACTGGTTCTCCATAAAATCTATATGGACCACAGCAATTAACAAGCACTTTAGCTTGCGCTGTCATTTTTTTTAAAGACTCTTCATCTTTCAAATCAGCAATCAATATAGGTACATCTTCTAAAGTTAATTCATCATATTATTATAATATTAATATAAGCAATATTATACAAGAACCTAATGATCTAATGTTACCAATATCAGAAGCAAATTCTTTAACAACTGCTTGTAAAGCTTGCTTTCTGCGTCCAGATACTCCAAATTTCATTTGTTTTTCTTTAGCTAATTGTGCTGCTACTTTTACAGCATATTTTCCAGTATATCCAGTAGCTCCAAATATCACAAAGTCTAATCGTTCGTCTGTCATAATGATGACACCTAAAAATAATAAAATATATCCCTGGTTTGGTATAAGAAATGCCAATGTCATATTTTTGCAAAAATGAGTTAAATCCGATATTGAGTTTGTGAACAATTGTATATTGTATATAACAAAAGACAATTTCAAATTCTATGTAGAAATGACTATAATAACATTTGTATATACTAATGTTAAAATGTTAAAATAAACCTTCTGTAGAAAATAGCAAAGTCAACATAAAATACAAAAATAACATAAATTTTATTGTCTCTTTCTATCAAAAAAGAAATTTGGAACATCGGAAATGTCTGTGTCAGAAATTATTTAAAAATGAATCTTTTTAACATATCTTTAAGTGCTAATATTTGAATTTAATAAATACTGAGAGTGGTATTTGCATCAAGCCACAGACATGTATATGATCATGTCAGTCTCTTGATTGATTTAACTTTTAAATATTCAAAGGTAAAAAACTAATACTTCGTGACTATTTATATACACATATGCAAATTTATATTTTTATGAATATAAAAAAATTAAATATGTCCAGGTAGAAAATTATTTTATAATTTATTATGTTGTATTATTGCATGTAATAATTTTACAATTATATAATGAATTTAAATAGAATACATGTTTTTAACATGTTAAACGTGATCAGTACATAAATTATTATGAACTAGATCTGGTTTGAAATTCTTTAATTAATAAATATGAATTATATATATATATATATATATATATATATATATATATATATATATATATATATATATATATATATATATTATATGAAAAATAATAATCCTTAAATATACTTTTTTAAGATATGCAATGGGAAATATTAAATAAAAACAAAAGACACGCCTTTTAGTATACTATCTTGAATATTACTGTAGACTGAAATGTCATTTCGCCGGTAATTTGACATAATTATAATTCTCAAGAGTTTACTATATATTGAGCAAAATTTTTATATCTTGTCGACAAAATACATACCTTGTATAAACGTTGATAAACAGAATCACAACCTTTTTCCGTGCTAACTTTAGTAACGTTACACTCTTCCTCACAATTACGTCTTTCTATCTGTATGTTGATAGAAGCGAATTGAGCCTGACCAGAGTACATACATACATATACATACATATGTATACTGAATACCAATAGAGAGGGGATTTTATTACGTAACGTTCAATGGTCTGCTGTTTTTATACATCAAATACAAATCTTTAACTATAAAAATTATTTTCAAAAATTGAAAATATAATATTATCTTGTACAGAGATAGTTACTTCGACGTATTTGCATTTGGTAATGTGTTTTATTAGTATAATACGTATTGTATTTTATATATGTATGTACATATATCTGTGAATTTACATGTCAAAACCGGCAATTATAAATTATTATAATTTCATATTTTGTGCATTAATATTTATATTTTATTATTAATCATTGTAATTTAGAAAATATTTGTAATTACAAAATATTGTTATTATTATATTATGAATAAAATGAGTAAAATGTTAACAACCGTTGTTATATTTCCATTATTTAAATACATATTTAAAGTATCTCCCTCGTTTATACTAATAAATATGTTAAAAAATAATTCTAGCAAATAGTCAAACGAATTAATTTTCAGAATGATTTATATGTCATCAAAAACTTTCATTTATGTTTCTAAAAAGTAATAAAATGCATTACCGTAATTGTTCTATTTCAATTATACAATATTAAATTATTCTACTACATCATTTATTTTTCTTAATTTATATTTACAACAATCTTTTGTTTTATTACTTGTAGTCTGTATTCGGCTAGTAATAAATTATATGTAAATAGCTCACTGTTTAGAATATCACTTTGCAATTAAAAACCTAAACTAGCAAATTTCTATTGTGATTTAATTTCAATGTACTTTGTTTTATGTATACGTAAGATACAAAGTATCGTTAACGTGTGTACAATTCCGCTTTCTCTTGGCTATATATCATCACATGTATACACTATTATTTACAGAAATGCACGCTAAAGTTATACATTTTTACTGTTAAGAAATTCACCTTATATGAATGAAATAATCTATAAAATAATTTTTATTATTTTATAGCCCAATAAAGGCGATTCAAACAATCTCAGATGATGAAAAAAATAATTACGTTACTGAAAAAAAAATATTTAACGTTTACATGACTTTTAGGTTGAAAAAAAATTAATGCATACATACAAAAAGCTTATGACTTTCATTTTTTTTATGGATATAAAATTCGTAAATATTTCTTACGAAAAAGGAGCGCAATTAATATTTTTGATAATGTTCTAATGGAAAAAGTGATAAAATACAATTTTTCACAAAAACTTATGTACTTTACAAATCTTTATCACAACTTAAGATCGAGAAATATGTTCACACTCTTTTAGAAATATTGATCGTTGAATAATTAAAAACTCATATCCTTTCCTGTTAATTACAATATTGTAGTTATATTCAATAATTTTTAACTGATGCAAGACTGAAGGGTCTAGCCTTTTGTTTATTCTTTCTACAAGAAAGCAGAATACTATTCCATTAATTCCAGAGTTAAATATACATCGAATATAACTATCTCCTTATTCTAATATTTACAATATTTCACATTGTTTTTGATAAAGTACAAAACTATAGTACTTTAAAAGAATGAACGGAAAAATAGAATTCTTATCTACCTATTCAATTGCGAAAGTATAAATTCTATAAAAGAGGAGAAAGTTAATATTTGTTTTCTCTTTTAAGAATGTAATCACCGGCTAGCAAATATCATATTTGTAGTTTTGTTCCTAATTTTACAATAAATACATGCGTGGTATGACATATAGCTCACGTACGCTGCATATCACCACAAAATGATGTCATTCTACATATTTCTTTTGATGTAAAATTTTTTTTGGGTTTTCAGTTAATAGAAAATTTATATAATGTTGACTAATTTGTACAATTTTTGCAGACATCATATGAAATAAGACATCATTACTTTAATACCTATCGTAGTGCAATAAAATATCGGTTAATGTAAGATTAATTATTAAACTATAAATCAATCATTAAAGTTTGAAGACTTTTATATTGAAACGTAGCATAGTTTGAAGTGGTGAATAACTGTATATAAGCTACACATCCATTGAACATACATGATCAGTATCGAAAATGCAAAATATGTTACATGCGATTTGGGAAGGCATACATTTTAGATTACGTATTTCAACATTGTACTTAATAATATACACTACAAACACATTAATTTGATCTTAGTTCGTTATCAAATCTTACAATTGCACTGTAATAAAAGACTCAGATACATAAACATAATTTCTTACATATTGGAAATATTAATGAATAGAAACTTAAAACTTCAATCATTTTCTTTTCAAGAAACCCGATATATTTAAAAAAATTATTAATTATATGTTAAAAATATTTATAAACTCATTATTTTCACACCTTTCCTCAAAAATCTTAAAAAGATCATTCAATCCAGATAGAATTCTTGCATATTAAATAAGCAATGGAATAAACTTTATACATAGGTACAAGTCACAAGTAGTACTAAATCACAGAATAAACTGTGTAAAGAATTTAAACAATAACTACGTTTAAAGGAGCATAATATAAAATGCTCAGTCAGCTGAAACAACACAAGGCTCCATCGAAATTACAGTCGCTCAACAACGCATTCAAGGACAGTAATAAGAAAGGAGCACTAGGAATTAGCATTTGGCGGAGGTGGTCTTCTATCGTAGTCTCGTCTATAATCTTTGTTTGGTCGCCATTCGCTAGGATAATTATCTCCAGGGTAACCTCGACCTCTAAAATGGCTCGGAGGAATATCAGATGGAGGATAACCACCGCCGCCTCCACCTCCATATCCTCCTGGACCGTATCCATAACTTGGTGGTCCTGATGGATATCTGTAATAATCACTGAACACAAATTTTATGAATATTATTTTTATTCAAAATCTTTTTTCATTCATTTAAATTTATGATTTACCTCCGTTTGTCATTCATATGGATATTACGATCGCGATCTCGATCTCTATCACGGTGATATCCACTAGACATTCGTCCATAAGAATCAAACCGGTCACGTTTATGATCTCCAAATCTAGGTATTAATGATCTAAATTATATATTGTACTATACAAAAACGAATCTGTACTGTTTCTATCATACTGATTATACATGCCTTCCATCTCGCATATCTCTTCCATCGCGGGATAACCAATGGTCATCCTCTCTGCTTCCACTGTAGTGTCCACTTATACTATAGCCGCCACTATCTCTCCTAATTCGCTCATCTTTACTTCCACTCATCCTGTCCATATTTCTATCACCATGCGGTCTATCTCTATCCCTATCACGTTCTCGATCTCTCTTCATGTCTTTATGTTTCGACTCCTTCTCTTTGTGTCGCGGCGTGTCCACACTATTAGTAGTACTTGAAGTAGAATTTGGAGTCGATGTAATGGGAGTAATGGTGGTAGCACCAATAGTAACTGCAGATGTATTGCTGATACTGTTTACAGCAGATATAATCGACAGATGTTTCTTACTCAGTGTGCTGTTACTATTTGAATTTTCTTCCATATCTTCTATTTTTCGTTTTTGTGATCTACTTTCCTTAATACTTTCTACTTGTTTATCGATATGTCTTTCATTATGTTTCTATAAAATAAATTACATTGATGATATTTCTTATATTGTAATAATATTAAAATAAGAACAAATCTCTTATTATTATACCTTTACATTACTTGATTCTTCTTTCTTTTCTGGGCTAGACGTAGCACTTGTATTACTTTCACCTCCTTTTTTCGTCGCATGTTTATACAATTTATAAAGTTTCTTCGCATCGAATTCTGTAAATTTAGATACAAAATACCATAAATTACTTCTCCATTCTTTTATTTGTTCAGGGTCTCTATATTCTTCTAGACAAGTGTTAATCTGGTTTCCAATTTGTACAAGACACTGTCTCGTGTGAGCGACTTGTTCCGCTTCGCTCAAAGACTGGTCTGGTCTATCCAAAGCCTTAAGCGCCTTCTTTACTGGCCTCATTTTTTCTTTACACTGCATAGTAGAAAATACAATATTCAAATTATTGTGTACATTTGATATACAGGGTGGTTGGTAACTGGTGGTACAAGCGGAAAGGGGGTGATTCTACGCGAAAAAAGAAGTCGAAAATATAGAATAAAAATTTTTCGTTTGAGGCTTTGTTTTCGAGAAAATCGATTTAGAAAGTGTTCATAGAAATTTAATGAGAAGAGTAGAAGTATGTGTTCGGCGGAATGGGCAACATTTTCAGCAATTTTTGTAATAATAAACTTTATGATTACTTCATATTATTTCATTATGTATTCCTAATTTTCTGTTACGGCAAAAACAAACTTAAACTGCGATAATTTCCATCGAGACAACGATCTACAGTGAGATCCGTTATAACGAGACGTGATAAAGTTTACGCGTACCGAGCGAAAATTCAAAGTCGATTTTCTACCAGTTACCAACCACCCTGTATAAAAGAAACATTAAATTTTTAAAATAAATTAAATTAATAACCTCGTTAAATATAGAAGGGTCCAAATCACCAAGAACATCAAGAGCTCTTGGTTCATTATTAGCAGTAAAATGCATCGGACCTGCTGCTTGTTTTGCTTTTTTAGCCTTCTTATTTTCCTTTTTCTCTTTTTTAGTTTTCTTTTCCTTCTTCTTTTCTTCTACTGCTTCTTCCACTTCTTCTTTAGTTTCTTTCTTTACAATAACCTCTTCTTCTTTCTTTGTAGATGGCTTTAGGTAAAATAAGCATGAAAACATTTATGTATAGAATATTTCTTAGAGTCAAATGTAAATATGTAACACAAATATACTTTTAATTGTATATAAATTTACCTTTTCGACTTTAGATTTAGATTTATTACTTTCTCCACCTGAACTATCATTTTCCTCTATAATTTCTTTTGTAATTGCAGTTTTTGTTTCTTTAGGTTTTCTCGGTTTTCTTGCTTTAGTCTAAAATTAATATTTAAATATATTAAAATACAAATATGAAATGAATAATCTATGAATTATAAATCTATATATCGTCACCATACAAAAATGAAAGCCATCAGGAATTTAGAAATTACCTTAAATTGATATTCGGGATGTGGGATAAGGACATAACCCTGCCGGGATAGATTACAACGATAAAAGGGAATTTTTATGGGAATACAATAAAAGTAAAATAATATATCTTACCACTCCTAATTTGGAGTCAATTTGTTTTTTGAGTACTTTTAGTAGATATTCGGCTCGAGTGTTTATTTTTTTTAATTGAAGTTTGCTACCATTTGGGAGAAGTTTATCACCCAGCTTCAAATTATTATCCATTTTTATGGATTCCCATGAACCCATGCCATGTTGGTATATACCTCTTAAAAGCCTAGAATCATCTTCGGAGCTCCAATCACAATCAAAATTTGCCGGTTTCAATCTGTTTAGTAGCATTTATAATAAAATAAATACGTATGCATGTATATAAATATATTTTAATGCAAAAATTCGATAAAAAATATACTCACTTGATATCAATATGCCAATTAGATCGTTGTTCCGAATCCGATGGTAAAGCTTGTTCTAGAGGCTCTAATTCCTTTACCGCAGCAGAGAAAGATTTTGCGTTAACCATAACTCCCCCAATTTTAAATGTAGGACCTCTACCTCTCTTACGACCAGGACCTTTACCCTCTTCTTCACCTTTATTCTCTTTCGCGGTACTTTCAAACTCAGATAAACAAGCTTCGCATCTAGATTTTAGTTGCTCTCCTAAGAAGCGTAATTCTGACATTGGCTTTTCTTGCAATTCTGCATCCGCCGCAATATCATCTAATCGTTTCAATGGTGCAGGGAATTTCTTATAGCTTTTAACAAACCTTCGTATCTGTGTAATAAAAGACTTTAAATTTGCATGTAAATTATTATAAAGTACAAAACTAAGTACATACCTCTGCATCAGTGAAACTTTTAATGTTTTCTCGAGGCGTAACCCTTGGTCTACCCCTCTTTTTAGGACGCTCATCATCACTACCTTCAGCCTCACTTCCGGAATCCTCTCCTTCCTCACTATCATCGGCAGATAGTTTCTTTCGTTTTCTCCCTTTGCCTTGATAATGAAGCAAACATTGAATAATATATAATACATAATATAAATATAATATATATAATAATAATATATAATTTAACGCGTTATATACCTTCTCCACTTTGATTAATTTGCTGCAATGTTTTTCGGCTTCTTGGGGGTAAGTATAAATCTTCCATTTCTTTTGATTTTTCTTCTTCTTCAACTTTTTTTCTGAAATTTTCAGGAATAATTTCGGCCTAAAATCAATCAGAATAAAAATGTTTCAGTTATCTTTTTATACATAGAAATATTATAAAGTATATTTGATATCAAAAAATTATATTCACCCAATCTTTACTCTCATCATCATTATCATTGGGTTGATTAACTGGTTCGGATTCTTCTTCGAATGCAGCAAAACTAGCAACTTTGAATGCTGATAACAGTTCATCTCCAACTGTTGAAGGTCCTTCATCTCTCGTTTCCGCTCTCCTCAGAATTTCATCAATATCGCACTATTTAAATAAAAATAATAAGAATTAATCTTTTCATCTGTACATATAGTCTTAAATTAGAATAATTTAAATTCTTTAGAATAATTACAGTAGGTTCTTCATCCCCATCCTCTTCATCTTTAAATAAATCTTCAGCTCCAAATTTTAAAATAGCATTTAAATCTTCTTTATTAAATGGATTGTTATTGGTCCCTGCACTTTTTTTATCTAATACTGTTCGACCAGTTGTATCCATCCGTTGAATTACAAGATGATCCAAAACCATTTTTTGCTTTGCTCTCTCTACTATTTCCTCCTCTACAGAATTTTTTGTTACTAACCGGTAAATATTTACCTATATAAAGTGAAACATTCTTTTTAATAAAATGTTTACTACTTATGATTATATTATTGATACAAAATATTGAAATACCTGATTTTTTTGTCCAATACGATGAGCTCTAGCTTGTGCTTGTAAATCATTTTGTGGATTCCAATCTGAATCAAAAATAATAACGGTGTCAGCGGTAGCAAGGTTGATACCAAGACCACCTGCTCTTGTTGATAATAAAAAACAAAAATCTTGCGATCCTTCTGCATTAAAATGATCTAATGCTTGTTTTCGTAGTTCTCCTTTTATACTTCCATCTAACCTTTGAAATGGAAAATGTTTTTTTTGTAGATATTCCCCAAGAATATCCAACATCCTGACCATTTGACTAAATATTAAAACCCTGTGTCCTGTCTCTCGTAATCTCACTAATAATTTATCAAGAAGAACTAATTTTCCAGAACCGCGAATTAGTTGCTGTAAATAATCTTCATTGTTATCCTTTCTTTCACTTTCAGTAGGTTTTGTAAGAAAGGCGTGGTTACAGCATTTTTTTAATTCAATAACAATATTTAAGAATGTCATAGTAGAACCTTTGACGCCCTTCCGTAATGCATTATAATTCTTGGTTAATATCCATTTATAATATTGTTTTTGTAAAGATGTCATTTCTACTCGTAATATTTGTTCAACTTTAGCGGGCAGAGATTTTTCAACATCTTTTTTAACACGTCGCAAAATAAATGGTTCTAATTGTTTATGTAATTTGGAATATCCCTTTTGAGCTGCATTATCATGCTCTTTTTCAAATTCTTCCCATGAATTAAATCTATGTAAACAAAAAAGACGGTTATAGAAAATTATTATGACTAAGAAAAAATTTGTAAAATAAAAGAAAGTTCCTAACTTGGTAGGCATTATGAAGTGTAATAAGGCCCATAATTCTTTCAAGCTGTTTTGTAATGGAGTACCAGTTATTAAGAGCCGGTGGTTCGTATGAAATTCAGCGAGAGCTTTATACAAGAGTGAATCATCATTCTTTAGTCGATGAGCTTCATCTACCAACAACACGGCCCAATTTAAGGCACCCAAAAACGCTTTATCCTTAAGTACTATTTCATATGTCGTGAGTATGGCGTTAAATTTTAATCTCTTTGAGCTATAACACCACTCATACTCTCGAATCTGCACGTATATAAAATTAAATTTTTAATATGTGATAAATATATTTATAATCTTTTAAATATTGCAAAAGAAATTCGAATTTATAAGAATAAGAAAATACTACGTACAACATTACGGGAAGTAACGTCACCCAGATATGTAACAAAATTCATATCTGGTGCCCACTGTGACATTTCTCTTTGCCAGGAAGTCATTGTCGAAAGGGGCACCACTAATAAAAATGGCCCATAAAGTTGATGTGTGTGGAATAAATAATAAAGGAAGCATATTGTTTGTATAGTTTTACCAAGACCCATTTCGTCTGCTAAAATAACACTGTAAACGAATAAAATTCATTATAATATAATATGTATATTGGGAGATTAGTTAATATACTGAGAGATTACATAATATAGTGAAATATAATCTACCTATTCTCTTTGCACCAAGAATGAATCATCCAATTTAACCCATCCATTTGATAATCTCTAAGAGTCAAATCCCGACCTTTTCCCATATAATCTGGTTGTCCTTTTAATTGGTGGAATTTGGGTCTGGATTTAAGAACTTTACAATGTTTACTTGGTGTTCTTTTGGACTCTTCTCTTTCACGAAATTCTTTTATTTTTTCTGGCCATTTTTTAACAATCAGTACTCCATCTTCCCATGTAGCCTCGGCATAAGGTAAACTTTCCCATTTACAATAATAATCTGGATGATCTGAATCAGGTTTGTTATATTCAGCAATAATTCTTTCAACATTATTGTAACTTTTTAGGAGATCTTGTTGAAGTTCTAATTGGCATTCAAAGTAATCTATATCTTCAGGTCCAGCATAATCCCGCCACTGCTTGATTTCCCGTTCTCGTTTAATAAAATTATCTAATTTTTTTAATCCTTTTACTTTTTGTGCTTTCAATGACTCTTCTGATTCCCATGTGTTATGTATATGAGACCATCCCTTCCATTTTATTGAATATTGCAGTTCAGTTTCTTCATTAGACAAATCTTCCGGATTTGGATTGCCATTTTCTTCTATGGCATAAATTGTTGTTACATTTCCTGTAACTAAAAGAAAATATGCTATAGAAGAATATCTGAGAAAATAAGGATATGATCACGTTTGTGATTATTTTGCAATTTACAGTTTGCAACTATTTGATAGACTAACCTCCCTTTTTACCAACTCTTTGTCCCAAAATTCGTTCAATTGTTTCTGCATTATCTGGTTCTGCATTTGCAGTGCTACCTTCTTCAACTTCTACAAGATCTTCACTATCAGTCCTCTCTTCACTTTCCTCTTTGTAGCTAATAGCAGTTCCAGTTCTTCTTGTAACTTGCCTAACAGATTTGAATTAATATTAATTTATCAGTATTATATGGTATTAAAGTATTTTATGGTATTTTATTTTTGAAAATAAAATAAAATACCTCCTGTTATCATCACTATCAAAAGAAGAATTGTCAGATGATTCTGAAATTCGTTTCTTCCTTGTCCTTGCCTTTTCTTTGGCTTTTTGTACCGCGCGTCTATTCAACGATTTACTAGGTGGTGGTCTCCTGCTTTCGACATCATCAGATTCAGAATCGGAACTGTCTGAGTTCCATGAATTATGTGAACTGCAAAAAAAGACAATGCTAGCACATGTGTATTTAACAATATAAGAAATATTATAATAATGAAAAAATGAAATACGTTTATAAACTTCATTGTTTGATACTTCTGTCATATAAGTTTATTATTTCAATGATATATTTAAATTATACTTATTAAAATCTTGCTTCTACTTTTCAATAATAAATACAGATTAATTCACATGCTTGATATAAAAATGTTCTCTTTGATAAAATATTAATGAATAATTAACCAATAATTAATACAGCAATTTACTGTATAATTTATTAAAATTGTAATATATAACAAGGAAAAAATGTTCTTTTTCTGGTGTAATAATTTTTACTTACTTTTAGTAATAGGAACATAAGGTTTCTAAGTGGTATTTTGCTATAGCATATTGATAAGATTTTGTATATATACATGCAAGTAATCTAACACAAATTCAGGTGAAAGATTCCATACTTATTAAATGGTTCTTTTTGAGTAAAAGTTTTAATGAATTACGTAAGTGCATATGAATAGATATATAGCATAAACTAAAGCTGGAATAAATAATAAAATTATTCAATACAATGTGATAATTTACTCAACATAATAAAATTGTAGATAAGATAGAAAACAAACAATAGTGCTATAGTGGAAAAATTTATTTGAAGCACTAAGCTTATTAAACACAAATATAAACATCAAGAATGAAAAATATAAAAGCACATTGATACACAATATATGCAATACATAAAAGTGCATACATAATTAACATAAAAGCTTCATAGAATTATTATCACAGCTGAAGTTGCAAGGTAGAAACGTACTACATAACAGTTACTTGTATATTATATTATCCAAATTCATTTTTCCAATAAATATCACTTTTCCAAATTATAAAAATTAAGACTTATAATATTTTTGATTTTATGATCATGATTCTACACACTTTTGAAATATATTTGAATGTTAAAAAATAAAGAAGAGCTTCATTTTTTATATTTGCTCAAGTATAGATATATTATAAATTTATAAAATACTATCTTTTAAAAAATGCAAATTCTGAATTATCATTGTCTAAATAATTAAACTGCACTTATTTATTATATGTAGTTATATTAATTCAATTCATAAGGAATTGAAAGGATTATAGAGTTTATAATTTCGATTTCCGATAATTACTTGAATTTTTTCATATTACTTACCCCTTTTTCTTAAATTTCTTGCGACTATCGCTATCGCTTTCACGTTGTGTAGCAAGCCTTTCAGGCTCTTTCCTAGAACGGCTAGATCTTCTGATTCCATAAATGTCAGGATTCTCATCCCACTCGCGACTAGACTCATTCTTAAGCCTAACTTTTGTTTCTGTGCTGTGATTTGAACTTTTGCTCTGGAAGCTATCACTTTGTGCAGGTGCATCCGACTTCTCTGATTTATCAGAATCAGAACCTGATCCAGACCCGGAACCACTTGAGGAGCTAGAGTCACTGCATTTGCAGTCAGGCAATGTTTTATTTCACTATCATTGTTTATAATTCACAAAATATATAAACATCAAATTTTCCAAATATAAAATATCAGCTGTTAACTTAAAACAACAATTGATTGCAAACCGAAATTTTATTGATGATTTCATTCATGATGATTATTGAATATTGAACTATAATTTTGTAATCTTTCATTATAAAATGGTCTAGAGTGAAAAATGTAGATAATAAACTCAAAGGCGTTATATATTTAATAGGGTAAATGTTGATTTGTCAATGTATATTAATTAACTGCAATAACTTTAGATAATTTGAAATAACTTTAGATACTTTAATATTAGTAATTCTGTTCTTGAGCATTTATATTTCAATATATGTATTTGTGAAAATATTCCTGTTTTTTACCTTTCTGTACAATCTAAATTAACATACACTATGTATAATATTATTAGGACAAATTATCATAAGAAGTAAAATGAATAGAAGCAGTAGGATACTAGCTCACCTAGTGTTTAAATTGTTTCAATATACAAGAAAACATTGCATGAGTAACAGAAACTTTGAAGATTGTGCTTATATAAAATTCAAGGGATACATTAAATTAGCATGATTGTCAAAGCAATGTTAATGCTATATAAAGCTATAGCAATACACAAAGTTAAGTAATTCATGTCAAATAATCCCTTACATATCAGAAAGCCAAACACACATTATATAAGGGAATAATATCATATGGCATCATTAATGATCAAGCATTGATTACTATTATTAGCATATTATATTGGTAACAATTGTGTAATACTATATTGGAATAGTAAAATATAAACACATTGCATTATGTCTTGGACTTTCTGAAAGAAAGAGATTAGATAATAGTAGCTCCAATACCAACCTTTCTGATCCAGAACCAGATCCTGTATTGCTTCCTGAAGAAGAGCTATCACTTTTACTTTCATTTTCAGAATCAGATCCAGATTCTTTACCAGACTCGGACTCTAATGTTTTCTGTAATTTAATCAGACAAATCTAACATTATCCTATCTTTAAAAATATATAAGTCGCAATGTGTTGTTTGGAATAGTTTTTACTCATTAATGCTAATATAATATAATTTTCTGAATGTATTATTTATGTCTTTTAATAGAGCAGTTCTTTAAATTTATTTTAGCATATTTTTAAGATAATAGTACATCTTTCCCATATCTTGGCATATTTTTAATGTTCAGAACATAGCTTGCAGATAAATTAACAGTGCCATCTATCAAGAAGATCTTTCCTCCATTTTATAATTCTTAACCACCATTTTGTAGTTAAGAAATGCTTAATTTTCAGGGTCTTTAGAATTGCTTTCTAAGTACACTTCAATAAAATATTAGGAACTTAGCATATTTGATCTTACATCTTTGGATTACATTCAATTATATATTAGTAAAGAAAACATATAATTAGGTATCTACATTAATATAGATTAAACTATTGAAGACTAAATATCAAACAGAAAGATAGTTACATACATAAATTAGAGATTCTATTCTTTAAGAAAAATATTCTTCAACCGAAAGATGGTTCACAAACTTTGAACAAATGAAGTATTCTTTCAACATTTGCTATGCATTGTATGTAATTATCTTAAACCATGAATCGGGTAGAAGACTACTGCAGACTTTTCTGTAAATGATTAATCTAAGGGACATATAATTTCATGTAAATAACCGGTATAAGGTATAATGGGTATTTCAGAATAATGTAATTCAACATTTTAAGTACTATACAGATTTATTGAACATTTCAACAAGTACATTATGCACAATACTTGACTAAACTTACAACTGTTTCTTGAACAGCATATGAGTTATGAAAGAAACTGTTCACACTCACTTCACAATAACTCTATACTAGCTATCATTAATTTCAATATTAAAATAGTATTTGTGATCTGCACCTACAGTTAAATACTTTTAGCATTAAAAGATTAACAAAGATAAATAATACCAAATTTATGTTGAAGATAACACAAAATACAACTCTATCATGTGAAACACAATATTGTTTGAAAACAAACCCTATATTACATTATATCTTATGAAAACAATCTATATCTACAGTTATACAGCAACACCATGTGCTTCTATATAACAGAAACAAAACTTTTGAAGATGAAAAGTACTATTATTTTGACCAAGTTTTGTTTCTTCAATAGGTTCCAAAACTTTACTTTTTTCAAAACTGTCTATAAGATTAAGAAGTATTTTAAATGTTAAAATTGTGCGTATTTTGCTGCTATCTAGTAATATGAAAGCCAAAATACAGTTACTTCAAATATAATACCATACTTAATTCATTAACGATGATATAAACGTCAGTGAATAACTCTTATATATAATAAAGATATACTTCAGTATATAATATGTATGTAAAAATTATATCATATCTTATGAACTTAGGAAACAATAAATTTTAAATACTCATTGCATAGAAAGTTTTATCTTTTACTTCTTCAAATTTAAGTAACACAAGGGGATATAAGCTTGTTTATGATATTTATATAATCAATCCTTGTTCTTGAAAGTTTTAGTATTATGTTTTGTTATGTAGATCTTAATAAAATGTATTATCCAGTATTATATATTAAATATTATATAACTATAAAAATGTATCTAATATAGGACAAATGTAAGGCCTGCATTTATAAGAATCATTGTCGCCCTTAATTTTATACCTTATTTGTATACAATTCTAGTAAAAATGACATTCAAAGTTACAAATGTATTATCTTACGGTTATTTGTAAACAGAAAATAAATGTATGATGTACTTGTGTCCATACAAATTCAAATTTTATGGAAAACATATCATAAATAAAGAATCAGATATTATTCATAATATATAAAAATTCTTGAAATACAGAGAAATGATTCCTCCAAAAGGAAAAAGCTCAGAATATATGAAATATTTTCCATGTGTAAAGCATGTAATTGTTAAAGCTTTTGCAGGTGATTGTTCTACACAATCTCTACTATAATACAGAGAATGTATATCAATCTTTGAGCTTAATTTGCAAAAATGGGTCTATTTAAAATTTTTGAATAAGCATGGACCCAAGGTAAAGGAGAATGCAAGGAATCATTTTTAACGAAAATTAGGGTGGAACAATGATATTTTAAGTGACAAATGTCAAAATGAATGAATGTAAACAAACTTATAGGTTATTAAGAAGCTGGAAACTATGTAAAATTGCAGAAAATTGTGATTTAGTGAAGACAAGTCCCTGAGCTCATAAGGTTAGTAAGACCCCGCCCTATACGCAAAAACCTTTTAAACAAATTTCCAGTGGTTTTTTTCGTTTTTACGAGGATTTTTCTCCTTGTAGATCAATGAAACGCATGTGACAACGCGATTTTTCCCTATTCCAAACAACACCGCTGCTATATCACGCAAATTGTTCTTTAAAACAACATTGACGCTCGTATTGGCAACGGAAACAAACAATTATTATTAAAAAAAAAATTGACGAAAAGCTGAAACTTAAACAATTTTCGAACCCGACCACTCACCTGCATCGTTCCGTCTGCGCGTCGCACCAATATCTCAATATAACACACAGCATGCACGATAACACGTTAATTTAATAATTAAACTGTCGCGTATACACGTATTCGTTCTATTAAACGACTATTAATACACGAAGTCGCGACATCGTACAAAATTATCGAATTTCCACGTACTATATGTTCACAGGTCTGAGCTTGAGCGCCATTTTGTGAACTAGTCTCGTTCTTTCGCCCTCCCCGAGCGTCCTCAGTCTTCGTTCCAACATGCTGCGCGCGCACTTCTCCCTTCCCCTTCTTTCATCTACACCCCTTAGTAAACTGAACGCCCTGTAAATCTGATAAAAATTACATCTTTTATCAACATAATTTCGAAATCCGTAAAAAGACGATCCTTTACAAAAATAAACATTTACATTCTACAATTTTATCCCCCAATTTTTCAAAGAAATATCGTTTTAATGAATTATATTAAAACGTAGTCAGAAAACGGAAATCGTTGTATGCCAGCCATGTTGATTACTCACAGAAATTTTACCCAGAATGCCTGGTGAGTTTCTATTGCTCTGTATATGCGCAATTACAGTGATCGAGTAATCATGCAATGAAATCCGTTTACTTATATAATTCGCTATAACAATTTTTTCTCATTTTATAGAAAATATCCTTTAAAATGTAGGAGAAAATGTAATTATTCAGTTGTAGTAGTTAAATTTAATGTTGACTTAATCCACTTTAAGAATAAGGATATTATATAGGAAAAATTTGTCTAATACAGAAATATATTTTTATATACGTATAGAAATCATAAATATATAATATTATTTTCGAGCTCAGAGACTTAATTTTATTTCTTAGGACGTTATTATGAGACTATGTATGATATCATGGATATTATATGAAAGTTAATGATGTTACCATGCAAAGTGAATAAGCGATTTTATAAAGCAACATAATATGTAAAAGCTGTCGTTTTACATCAGATTGGGTAGAGACAAAAGACAAATTTGATCGAATTGAAACTATAAAAATATTAGATACATTAAATAGAAAAAAAATATTTTTAGTAAAACAAATAGTTTTACCCGGTCCAATGAAAACCAGCTTGCATTTTCGCAGGCGTTGTAACTAACGTATTATGACGAGAATGAAAGACGAAAAATATTACCCAGACACCCGTGGCACGTCATATCGGAAAAGGAAGAAAAGCCAGCGGGTTCGATATACGATTATTTACGATTTCCGGTTGAAAGTCGATTTCTTGCCGTATCATTCCATTCCACATATCGATATCTCGTTTGGCGATGGGCGCGTAAAATAATTATATGAAACTGCTACAGGTTAGCATAATATTAAAAATTAATAAAAGTAATATATACATATATTTAAAGTAAACTTAGAAAATTAATTCTTCATTGTATTTGATTTATGTATATTATTAATATCCTAAATATGCTATATATTTATAGTTTCATACTCTTATCTTTATTGTAAGAAAGAAATTAAAACTAAAATACAAAATGGATAAATATTCGCGAGAGCGTATAAGTTATTTCGGAAATTCGTAAAAGAGACAATGAAAAGTATTTTCTTTATTTACATTACAACTTTAGGTTGTTTACAGTTTTTAATGTACATAAGACATAATTCCAAGAAAAAGATCAAAAATATTTAAGTAACGCAACAAATTATGATTTGTATGTATACATACACACACACACACATATATATATATATATACACACGTGTATATATGCATTCTACATGTATTAGTACATATAAATATTAATATTTGTAAATGTTCATATCAGAAGTAACTTTTAATTATTCAATTTAAATATATGATAAAGTGCATCACGTTTTACTAAATAATTATCATGTTTAATTAATAAATTGTAATATTCACACCTCCTATAATAACTTGAAATTATGTGACAATTCAGTCTTAAAGTAATTCAAGGCATAACCATAGTATAATATTATTATAATAAGAAAAAGACAACGAAGATAAGAATGTTGTATTCATTGCCTAATGACAATATTTTATTATAACATATTCTGGATATTAAAGAATATATATATACATATATATATATATATATACATATATATATATATATATATATACACATATATATATATATATATATATATATACTTGCATAAATGAGTCATGAAAGTCAACATATGTAATTTACAGACACGTGTTATTCAGGATTGGCCGCCGAGGTTTCTTCTACATCGTCCGCAGTTACTCCTTCCTGTATCAAATCTTTAGCTTCTGCATTGTCTGCAGCTACTTCTCCCTCTATCAATTCTTTAGCCTCTGCATCATCCGCAGTTACTCCTGCCTCTATCAATTCTTTAGCTATTGCATCTGGTAACCAAAGACCACTATCAACACATCGTTTCATGTGATAAAATGCTTCTTTTCGTGGCATCACTGCTAACGTTTCTTGCAATAAAGCATGATCTTGGGTTTCAAAGCATTTTTGTAGGGGCTAAAAGTAATATATTACAGTAAACACATACTATATCAAAATAATAAGCAGAAATATTTACAATAAATTTGCTTGTACCTCTGGTAGACTTTCAAATACTTCAAGTGGGTCAAGACCACCTGGACCTCGACGCGCTTTTTTCTCCTCTTCCTCAGCTTCTCTAAGGGCATCTGCTACTTTTTCAACAGCTCTCTTACGTATTCTTTCTTTAAATGCTCTCAATTCATCTTCGAAAGAATTTCTATGTTCTAACTCAGCATTCTGAATACGACTAAAGAAGGAACCTACACATGCTCTTGGATCAACATCTAGTTGTTTTGATAATTCTAAAATATATTGCATACATATACATTGATGCGCAACGTGTTCCATTAAATCATGTTTCTGAAATTAACAACATATTGATAAAACAGATTCATGTCATTATCTATTATCTATTACAAACATTCAAATGTATATATACTTACTTCTTCTATTTCTAGGTTAATACACCAGATAACCAAGTAATTTGCAGTATTTTCACATACTAACTGCGGATTATCTTGTAAAAATTTCTTACTATCTTCATACCTTCCGAGCATACCAAATTCTTTCAACTTTTTCTCATTTTCTTTTGCAAATTCTTTCATTTTTTTTTCTTTCTCCTCATCTGATAACCCATTGTCATCTCCCTTACGTGGTGATCTCTTATTAATCACTGTTTTTGTAAAACCATCTTGTCCAATAGTATCAACATTCCAAGGTGTTAATTTCTCTTTTTTCTTTATTTCCTCTTCCCTTTCTTTAATCTTTAAATCTTCTTTTTCAAGATCTTGCAAAATTTTTTTCAGTTCGGTTAAATCTGCTTCATTTTGTTCATTTTCTAATTTTTTAATTTTTTCCTCTGTTTCTCTCATTTTTTGTCGAGTTCTATAAATAATATAAATTTTTAAATTAATGATGGTAAAATATACATATTACTATTGTGGATAATTTATGTATGTAACTCTATGCTTAGAAATTAACATACTCTGTCTTTTTCCTCTGATGCTCCTCTTGCTCACGTCTCCTTTCTTCCATTCTTTCAACCCTTGCTTGATGACGCCATCTAAATAATGATGGTGTATCAATGTTTGGGTGAGTATCATCTTCATCGTCTGAAATCTAACAAGTATAAATTTTAGCATCATACATACTTATCATTGCTTATACATATAATATACTTCATAAATTATTTTAAGTACATAAATATATTAATTATGAACAAGTATATTCAATGAGAAAAATAGAAAAGAAGACAAATATTAAAAAAAAATGATATTAGATTTAGTATAATAAGTTTGTACTGAAGAATGTACTTCATTTTTTCTCAATTTATAAACAATAAATACCTAGATGAAAAAATTTTCTTCTAGACAGCTTCTAAATTTCATAATTATTTTATATTTTTGTCAAGTATACAAATAAAAAATAGCTTCGGAATTTCTACTATTACTCTAGAATATTCCATAAGTATACTGGACCAAAACTAGGGTTCCTACCTCAATATCTTTCCATTTGCTATAATCCACCATCGTTCAGCCAGTTAATTGTGCTTTCTATCCAATAATATATCCTTATGGAACTGACTATTTTATAAATATGACTTGTGTATAAAGTTTTTCTTTTATTTTCTTATTTTTGTAAAAGCAGAAATACGACGCCCTTACTTGTCGAAGTTTAATTGTCAACTACATTGGTGTGAACGTAGAACATATTCGCACGAGATAATCGTTCGATGTATCATACCAGTGACTCTCAATTATTTAAATTGATTCGTACGGATTTAATAAACATATGCGATATACGTAATTAACTTTTATTAATAATATTAATAATATAAATTTCATGACATTAGTGATAATAAAAAATATTTGTATACCTTTTTATCACAGAAAATGCAACTTGTTAAAACAGTATACGATAGCCGATTATGCTAACCGAATTTCTTTAAATTTTATTGATTGTAATCTTTCATCCAAAGGTATGGTTTTGCTTTCTACGTATAATATACGTATAGATTAGACATAAGCACGTGTACTCCAAATACGCTGAATTTGGCGTTATATACAGGCACTCTAGATTTGTTGATCCTCAATGAAAACGTTTCATTTAATTCTTTCTTATTCACTGAATTTTATACCTTGAAAATAATGATTGGTATGCGAATGAACGCGTTTAATGATACAGGACTTGGTGAACCAGAACAAGATGCAAATACCGCACTTATAGAATTAGATAAAGGTATGTTTATAGTCTTCAAGTTAACCTCGAATCAATTTATCTACAGTTCTTATTGTAGTAAAAGATATTTTTTAGGTTTACGATCAACAAAGATTGGCGAACAATGTGAAGCCATAGTGCGATTTCCTCGATTATTTGAGAAATATCCTTTTCCTATATTAATAAACTCTTCTTTATTAAAATTGGCAGAAGTTTTTCGTACTGGCAGTAATTTTTTACGTGTTTGGGTCCTTAGAGTATGCCAGCAAAGTGAGAAGCATTTGGATAAAATTTTAAATGTTGATGAATTTGTGAGACGTATTTATAGTGTTATACATTCTAATGATCCTGTTGCTAGAGCTTTGACTCTGCGAACATTAGGCAGTGTGGCTGGTATTATACCAGAAAGACAACAAGTATGGTTTTATTAACTTTTATACCTTAATTTGTATCTTATGATACGTACAAACTTTAAAGCTGAAACATTATTTAATTTATAAGGTTCATCATAGTATAAGAAGATCATTAGATTCTCATGATTCAGTTGAAGTTGGAGCAGCAATATATGCTGCCCAAATGTTTGCTGCACAATCAAAATTATTTGCTGTTTCCATGTGTAGCAAAATATCTGATATGATTAGAGGTCAAGCAACCCCAGCATCAATGAAATTACAACTTATACCTATTTTACAATATATGCATCATGATACTTTCACAGCTTCAATGGTATGTAAATATAAACTTTAAACTTTTAAATAGAATTCAAATATTTTTTTAATAATAAATTTGTTAAAGGTAAATGAGCTTTGTATGGAACTTCTTGGTAGCTATCCAGCCGTTGAATTTGTGAGAGTCACATTAAGCGCTTTAAGTACACTAGCTTCTGCAACATTAATTGATGTTCCACAACAAGTTGCTCTTTTATTACGTTACCTGCAAGATGATCCAAGATTGACTATCAAACGCCATGCTTTACATTTACTGCATTCGTTAGCAAGAAGAGGAGCACATTTATGGCCACAGGGCGCACTTAATAATTTGATAGGTAAATATAATAAATAGATAATTTTATGTGATAAATAAAAATAGGTATTTAATGAATTTTATATTTTAGAAAGTACTACAACACTTCTACAAGATGGTGCTGGGAATAAAGACCTTCTTATACGAACGTTAGACGTAATCGAGGTTATTACTTACTCATAAAATAGTAATGAAGGAAGAAAATTTGTGAAATATTATGATTTACAAATAAACTTTTGATATTATTTAATTTAGGTACTTAGTCAGAGTGCAGTAACATGTGATGCAAACAGGGAAGAAGGAAATCCCCTGCTATCATTATGTGTAAATGCTTGCTATTCTCCTGATCCTTTCATTGCAGTGAAAGCAATTACTATTTTAGCTAGAGTTGCATGTTATTGGTATGTAATTAATAACTTTTTTATTTGTGATGTTAGAATATAGAATAGCTTGAATTATGTATAACTAAATTTTTAACCAAAATCTTAACTTTTTACTCATAGCTATGAAGAAAATTTGCCAGCTTATGGTATACAAGATGTTGTATCTTGTCTGGAATCTTTGATTGTACTATTAGCATTGGATGACAAGTATTTATATCAGTTGAAAGCTTGTTTACGTTCGACAGTAAAACTATGTCAAGCTCAACCTAGCCATTGTTCAATATTTGTCGATGCTATAGGTAGTACACTTTTCAATACTCATGCAGAAGGTGGACAAAGTGAGAAACAAGCACTTGCTTTATGCGAAGCATTGGGTGCTATTGGAAGTTTAGGTGAAAATACATTACTTCCACTTTTACCAGATATATTAATAAAACTTGAACAAACTGTGCATATACATACGAAGGTAAAGTTAAACGAAATATATATGTGCATACTTTATAAAAGGTAAATGAAATAAATTTTCTCAAAGGTAATGTTATGTACGTTACTTTTTCAAATGATAACGGGAGGATATGAATGGAATTCAGAATGTTTGGAAGCAGTAGAGGAGGTTATTAAAAATGTAGACGGTTGGGCCAAATATCGAATTGCACGTAGTGCCGCAAGATATGGTCATCATACGATAGCAACTCAAATATTTAGGAGTTTAAAGGAAACAGTTGCGTCTGAACAATTACACTTTTGGTTATGTGGTTTGGAATTAGTTACAAAAGCTGAAAGTTTTCTCATGTTAGTTTCTATTTGTTGTCTATAACTCATTTTATGGAAGTATATTCCTATTCCTTAAATCATTACAGTGAAAAAACCGGAGAGATAGAGGGCAGAGAAAGAATTCATACCGTGGGAAAGTTAAACAAAGCTATTGCACGTTACGCGAGTGCATGCGCTTCATTAAAAGCTGCTAGTACGCCATTACGAAGTTTACAATTTGCTAGCGAATATTCGAAATTACGGTGTGAATTTCTTCAAGCCATTGTGCAACTTTTACATTCATGCAGGTGCTTTGAATAAATATCATAAAATTACTGTTACTCCTAATTTTTAAAAATTACATAATTATAAATATGTTTTAGATCTCTTTGCACAGCTCCACCACCTGCTATTACATGTACAGTAGTTTTAACTACAAAAGATGATCTACAGCGATATGGACGTGTTACTAATCAGGTACTTTATTCTATCTTACATTTTCAGTCCCATTTTGAATATAATACTTACAAAATGATGTATATTTAAAAGTTGAGGAAATCAGCTCAAGAACTTAAAAACTGTGCGGAGAACTACCAGAAACTTTATCAATCAGCTTTTGATGCTGATCCTGGATCATTAATAAACATACGGGCGTATCCTTTTCAATACGTATTTGATTTCTGATTTATAGTTAACTTTAGTATGGTTTTTGACTTGACTTACCATATACAGATTACAAGAAATTTGTCGTTTGTTAGCGAACAGCGTCGAGCGTGTTTGCGGCGGTACAGGAATTCAAACGTATCAACAAAACGAAGTCAATTTTAATTTTGGCGATACCGTAGAAATGCGTCAACTGGCTCGTTGTTGCACCGAGTTACGTCGTTTAGCGCCAAGCTATATAGGTGAAAATAAGGCAGCTGCACTTAGTCATTCGAGAATAAACTGCTTAGTCTCACAGGTGATGTTATTAGCTGGAACAAAAATGAGATTACCTATACCTCGATATTATTTTCAAGCTTTGCAAGCAACTAGTGTCAAGTTATCTGTCTCACCGCAACCACGTGTTCTTGGTGAACCAGTATCCGTTCCTCAAGGAAGTCAATTAGCGTTAAAAGTTGAAGGAGTGTTACGACATGGTCGACGCGCTTCTCTTTATCGTTCTGTTGCTGCTGTTTGTATTTCTATTTCTACTTCGCCTCCATCTAAGATTAATTCGGATCAGAAGGTACGAATAAATATATTCGTTAGGGTAAATTTTTTTTGTACATATCTATATTGATACCGAGTCCATAAAAATAATGTTTACTGGCAGGATTCCAATACCAACGAACTACAGCAAACGGTTACGCCACATCGCGATTTCTTCGCTTGTGAATTCTTACTTTCATTAGGAAGTCCGGGTACAACTACAACAGCGTGTGTAAGTAATACCACTAATGTCAACAATAACGTAAACAGTAGCGGTGGACAATATCAAGTTACGGCAAGCGCGAGTATACTTGACAAGGATGGCAATGTGTGGAAATGCGGACCGCGTTCCACGCTTCAAGTCAGGGTACACGAAGAGCCAGCTAAAAGAAAGTTACCATAACAATGTGATCGTGTATTTTTTATTATATAACATTGTGCATACACAGCACGCAGAATAAAAAATTGTTTTACTTTAATCAAAATTATCATAGTGTTTTATTTTTAATTATCCCCTTATAAAAAAATGTCTTATTTTTTGTAAAGATTGGATTTATTTTTGTAGTACACATGACGTTGAGTTAGATAAAAAATAATTATATCGAGTAATAAGGTACAAAGTTGCAAAAGCTACGATTCGATGAGAGGTAAAGGACCGAGTAGAGGAGCAGCGATAGTCGATGTACGAGTGGACGCGCCGTGAGAAAGCCCATGAAAGGGAGATTGCGAGGGTGTTCAGCGCACAGTCGTGCACCGTCTGCCCGTTAGTACGGTACGCGCCACATCTTGACATTTGTGCTACGCTTGATTCGGGCATCATCTCGAGAAGAGCAACAGTTATGCCCTCAGATCATTGTGTCATTGGCTGACAACGTCCAATATTAAATTTCGTCACGCGTTTAAGCGCGGTGAGTAATGTGATTTTTCTTTTCAATTTTAAACCGTTTTTTCCTACTTATACGAAAAAGAAGTTTGATAGTTAAATTTTCGCGGATGGTATACAACTTTTTATTCAAACTATAAACTACGAATTGTTATAGGAGAAAGTGTAATTTTTATTAAGAAAACGTTATTTTAACATAACAGCCATGATAATATTACACACTTTTTAAATTTTATTTTTATAATATAGCTACTACCTTAATAAATTAGATGCTAAATTAGATGCTGAGAAGAAGCATATAGAAATCCAAATATGGCTCGATAATTTATACCGAATTCGAATCAATATGCGCCGTTAAATAATAGGTTGAAAAAAGCGCGAAGGAGGAAGAATTGAAATTTTATTTCTTATAATAATTTACGTCTTCTTATTAATTACCCGATAACTTTTTAAAACTCTACAATGATATTTAATATCTGGAAACCCCAAGAACATATTATTTTCGCTAGGTAAAATTAATATACCGGTAGCGAGGGGTAATTAATATTTCTAGAAAGACGTACTAACTGCTACATTTACGGTAATTAACTAACATAAGAGTTGCTTTTAAGGGATTACGCGTAACGTGAAATTGCGCTCTTTTCCTATATCAAAAGAACTGCGTGGTTTATTCGAAGCTGGTTCACTTTTATATCTTCTTAAAAAATTGCAAAAGTCATATACACGCGTGTCATTATACAGAATATCATTAATTAAAGATAAAAGAAAGATCTTAATTTCCAAGTATCTGTACCGCTGAATAATCACAAATCCCTCAAAGACAAGAGAGTATTTTATTAAATATACAACGCGTATTTATTATGGCAAAAGTTTCGTTGAACGAAGTTTTCCAATAAAATTAGCTGTCACAGAATATCGATCATACCTTATTCAACTAGTCAATCTTCTAATTCTGCATGTTGAGTACCATGGGCATCATAGCTTTTACAGTTTTTACTCTTATCGTCCTCGCTGTATGTGTACGGTACTCGATTCTTTTTCCAATTATCTTCGCGCATGTCCCGCGAATGCTATTATACGCTTTGCCACAGTGATGAAGACTCGCCAAGCATAATGTACAATAACTGTACCGGCGAGCACTACGGTACTAAGTATTGCGGTTTAAGTTGCACGCCGATGCATGTGCTGTGATTCGAACTACACTCGCAAGCACCGAGTAGTTGTGCTAAATGGTTCGCAAACTAATGTTCAAAATTCGGGCAATGTCGCGATGATAGTGGAAGTGCGAGGCCGAGAATGTGGAAGGGGGATAGAATGAGAATAGGGAAATAGAAGGGACGATGATGGTATAGGGTGGAGAAGGATAGAGAGAGAAAGCAAGGGTGGCAGTAAGCGATGTCTACGAAGTCTTCCTTAGTTAAAAGTTTTCAAGATTGAATTAAATAAAACTGCTACGATGTTTCCGTTATCCTGTTTCTCTTCGCCCGCCTTTTTTTATCGCTCTCTATCAAGTAGCGTTGCAATGGAACGACTTTCGAAATAATTAGCACAGGGAATTCGAAAATCTATGAAATTCAGGAGTTCACGTTAACGGTGCTAATGATCGCGTCGTATTCTGTTTTATCCGTTCTCCTTCTTTTTACCATATTTTTCATTTAATTGCGAAGATTGGAACAGGATTCAGAAGAGTTTGATATTTCTATGGAAACGAATAAATCCCTACCATTCGAATACCGTTATGTACCCTGTTGAACGCCTATTGGATTTTATATAGTTGTAACAGGAAATGGAAACAAGGTTCAGTTTATTTTTCTATGCATAGCAAATCTCATTTCCTTCGTACGTATGTGTACGCGAAACAGATATCTTACTCCTATCCCTGCAATCAAAATAGAGGATTCCTAGATATTTCTCAATCGACATATGCAATACCATCGATGTAATTCTTTTGTTTTACATTAGTTGGACGGATAGTTGTAGGGATAATTCGCAAACAGATTTTAAATATACTATCAATGAATCTTATAGATTTCGACTTTAACACTTTTTTGTATCGATTGTTAATTTTTCGTTTCTTAAAGGGTGAAAGTAGATGGGAACGTAATAGTTTAAATAGTTGATGTTTTAATATGAGCTTCAGTTTACAACAGGTGCCATTAACGTATTCTGATCCACGTCTATGCTTATCCTTTTTTCTAACCAGTCTTCTAGCCAGTAATAGCTTTTGTATGTAAACCGGTGTTGTTATACATTCTGTAAACTGAACTCATTTTATTAACATTTCACCGTTCGCTCTATCTTTGAACAAAAGAAAACGTCCAGAAGATATATTAAAAACTAGACATAGTCCAGGGGGATTGAATAAGAATGTGACTACAGGGATATTGCATTTGCACAGGGGTGAGTAGATATTACACGGGCGGGCGGAAAATTTCTGACCATTAGAAAAAAGATTCATCAGTTATAAACAGAAAGAACGTAAAACGTATGACGTGAAAAGCTTTGAAAGCTGTTGTAAAAAGATAAACCGCTTTTTTACTTTTGTTCCCTATTTTCGAATCGGCTACGCTCATGGTTATTCTCCAATTAAAGGGAGCTTTAGTTTCATCGAGCTTCGCTACGATGTTTGTTCCGATTCGATCACGTTCATTGGTGTAAACATAAAGTCTTTCAAAAGTTCCGATTCGGGTACTCGATAAAAGAAATTCAAGAAACGAATATCGCAGGGATAAGCGAAATTGTAGCGAAGAAAGGATTTTGAAAAAGGAAATGACCGAAAAAAGAAGAAGGAAAAGAAGAAGAAGGAGAAGAGAAAATGGAACAAATCTCTACGATAATCCGCGCTTAATCAACGAGGTTTTCCCCAGTGCACCGTAAAAATCGAACTGCCTTATTGCAATCCACTTCTAATTTCAACAGTGGCGCGCTTGTTTCTGCACCCTTTCATCGTGGCACACGTTGCATCGTGACGAGGGACGTTATATGGGGGGGGGGGGGGAAGTGACGAAAGTGAACGACAGGAATAATGGACAGGTTTGGCTAGAGTGGCTTTCCGTTTGGTAGAGGCATTTGTTCCACCGACAGTAACTCGTGCCCGTAATAAACATGCCGTGCCAGTAGATTGACTGATGATACCGTTCTCCGTTAGATGTTATTGGTATGCCCCTATTACCTTTCACCATCGACTGCTATTCAATATATCGACGGATGTCGGTAATTATTATAGTCACACCTCTTCTTCTTCTTCTTCTTCCCACCCTTAGTCAGCCGTACAGATTTATCATCGAGACGCGTATACTTGCCTGTAGTTGTAAGCGTTGCTGGTCGAGTGGGCTTGGAGAGAAGATAAAAAAAGAAAAGATTGAAGTCAACGGAAGTAGAGGTTCAGCGAGGCAGCTGGTTTCATGGGTAAAGTGACGATAGTTGGCCGGAAGTTGAGACGCGAGAGCAACTAGTCGAATTCAATTTCGCCCCACGAAAGGGCAAGAAAATAGTGAAATTTCGCATTACAGAGTCGTATCGCGTCTGATTGAGTAAGAACGACAAGCACGTATAATTAGGTTCTAACCAACGAGAAATACAATTTTTCTTGATATCAAGCTTCCTATGTGGCGCGGAAAACTCGAGCGACTATGTTCTTGTACCGAAAAAAGCGGAGAAAATAAAAATACAAAGAACTGGGAAAGTGAAAGAGAAAAAGAAAAATCTCTACGCGTTTGTGTTTTTTACGCTCAGCTCTGCCAATCGAATCATTTAGAGGTTATTTATCTAGAGATAGAAATCCGTGGCTGGCGATACGGATTTATATCGTGGCTGTTCGAAATTTTTTATTTAGCCGGAGAGAACGGTTGAATGCTTTGGCGGGGTTTCGCCGCTAGGCCAGAATAGAGTCGTCTCGCCCGGTATTCGAGGGAAAACACAGAGAGAGGGAGAGAGAGAGAGAGAGAGAGAGAGAGAGAGGGAGGGAGGGAGAAGAGGAAAGCACTCGAATCTCGGAGAAAACGCAGTGCGGAAATTCCCTCGGGCACGATCGTCATTATCATAATTTTTTCTCAATGTCGCCTAACGAAGGTGACACTGAATGCGTAGAAGGCGTGCGTCGCGCATCCAGGCAAACAACAGACCAGGCGAAACAGGTGGGGATTCTTCGAGCGTACTGAAGGGGGTAAAAGGGGCACCTGGTGTATCTCTCTGTGCACGGCTCAGCCGCGGGGTGCAACTTAATGAGCTTCCTGTGTTGGTTCCGCTTGTAGCGCATAACTCGCGTCTCTCACTCTTTCGTTTTCGTCTTTCGCGTTTTCCACCATTGCTCCTTTATCCCTCGGGCTCGGTTCCGTGTCTGATCCTTTCGAAATCCGAGTGCTAAGTTGTTGTTTAGGATGCAGACGTTTATGATTGAAAGCAATTCGCGCGTAATGCTTATTAAAATACAATCAGACTGCTTCATCCTTCTTTGAAGGATAGTCTTTGTTTCTGCGAATTCGCCTAGCACATTTTTTTTTATTAGAAATTTTTCATCAAAGGGTCTCTTACTCTCGCTCATTTCGTTTCCCTAGCAATTATCGGGGGATTCTGTCAGTATGACTCGTAGCTGTTTCGGCACTGCATTACGTTCGCGCGAAGCCGCTTTGCCAATAATTTGGTCGGCACTTGACATATTATTGTATTAGAATTCATAATGGCCTATTTCCACGGTTGATGTTCGCTAAAATCAATTTACCACATTGTATGTATGAAAATTCGATCGATCGACTCTATGCGAATTGATGCCCGAATGTTGCCAAGTTACCGCATGAAAATACCTGAAATCATCGTATCTTCTATAAGTTTCTCTCTAACCGCAACCTGTTACGAATCCATCGAGTCTTATTACCACGGGGGATCGGTAGAGCGCATGAGTAGAAGCATACTTGATGCTCGAATGTTAGATAAATCCCTAGGCTCCACTTATGGCAAGCAGGAAAACAAGGATTTTGCGGTCTTGCAAAGTGCTGCGATGCACTATGTGCCAAGTTTATCGCTTCTAAGCCTCTTTACGTATGTGCCTTTTTTCTTGCTAATTTACTCTAAACCCTGTTTCGTTACTCTTCGGGAAGCTGACCTGATTCACCAACTTGTATCTCTGATCGCTGTAATCTCTAGCAAATTTACATATAATTAAGGATAGTCGTAAACAACAGGGAATACATGCTGTTGCATGTTTTTATTTTAGACTGAAGCTAGTTTGGAATTCGATCGTAGAAATTGGAATTCTCTATCGTACGTGTCAATGACGCGACTGAATAAATTTCACACGTTTCAATAATTCACTCAATTCAGTCTGATATTAATATAACGTTGCTTAATTACTTGTTACAAACGAATTGATTTAACTATTATTCTGGCATTGAAATGACGCGCGTAACAAATATTTGATGACGAAGAACAGCCAGCGTTAACCGCAAGAATTCTGCTACCGATACAATTTTTGTCAATTCATTTCTACACGTCGAATTACCACGTTTCTACATAATATACGACATAACGTGCAGCGTCAGATAGTTTGTTATTTGGTAAATATTATCTCCGCGAATTTTAATACGTCGACAAATTGATCGAATCAATCTGGATGAATAATATCGAACGTTAAATAATTCATTCAACTGCAAACAGTGCTGATTGTGCTTTCCGTTATTTAGATCTGGTCGGTATTATCTAGTTAGTTATATTTTAAATTTATTTTTCTACGACGAATGCTATCTCGATTATCGAAATATAATTTTCCATCGATCTACAGAGAGTACAAGATGCGGGTAAACATTTTCTTCCGTAAGCGATCCTTTGATACAATGACCGCAAGATTCTCCCTATGGAGATAACTTGGCTCTACGGAGAGTCGGAGAGTCGGAGGATCTTCGAACTCTCAGAGAATTTACAGCGCTATGCATGCACAGTAATCTAACCAGTGTCATAATTGAATCTATGAGAAACACAGTGCGAGTGAGATTAGAAGCTCTACGATGTTTCTGGTACATCTTGACCGGTTCGCGTGCTTACACATCGTCATTGTTCGACGTTCCCCTACGCAGCAGTTTGGAAACTGTTCCTTGATAAACATCAGGGATCAGTCAGAGAGCACTACGCGTGCAAGTATTTCAGCGTGGAAAGCGGGAAGAACGCATCCAACTGACACGAAACGCGTCCTGCGTATTGACATCTTCATCTCGAGTGATTAATGAACGCGTCAGACCTAACATTTGGCGCCATGACAAAATACGAAGCGAGGCTCCGACTTTCCAAGGCAAAACGTACCGGAACAAAACGGTGTACAGTATAGAACAAAAACTGATGTTAACGCAGTTAGACCGTGAATAACAAACAATATGAATATTTCGTGCTTAAAACGCATTTTCGCCACCGAGAGCTTATTTATTCACGAATTCATCAAGAAAGAATAAACATACGGACACAATGGATATTACGACCCTCGTTAGAAAACCGCAAATACACGACTGGTTTACCAACACGTGTCATTACATCAAGCGAGCGCCGTTCTCCCTTCTCTCGGCGAGATTGAAGCATCAATTCTTAAACTCTATTCATCCGATATTTTCCATGCTAGTCCGTGCATCCGAGCTATGGAGCCCAATGTCACGATGTTGGAAATTCTTGGTCGAAATTCCACGGACAGTCACGACCGCCGGAAGGAGAGATCGGCAGCGACGCATGGCAGCCAGACCTAGGGGCGGCATATACGACTTTAAATCCCTGGCTCGTTCGTAATTCTATCAATCTTGTTTGACTTACTTTCCTATCGGTCCCGATCGGTGGATTCGCGTCTAGTGCATCGGCGAGACTCTTCCATATCGTTGCCGTCCAGTGGTCGTGTGCCTCATTTCCCTCGATTCAATTTACGGCATGACGGAAGTGCATAAGTGAATTTTCGTGCCCGTCTAGCCGGAGCTGCTGTAATATTTTCGCACTACGTTCCGCTGATATCCATGACGGTGGCATGGTATATGCAACCGGGTGGAATCGTTCGTGAAAGTCTCGGGGAGCGAGTATCGCGGGTACATACGCGGGTCTCGAACTATGGCCTGTCGTTGCTTCAGAAAGCCATAGGAGGCGAAGTCAAGGTGCAGCCAACTTTACAGACAGTTTAAACCACAATCCTTAAGTTCTGTCGTTCTACTCGAGGGAGAAGAGAAGAGACAGAGAATAGGATAGGAGAGGGTAACCCAGCAGCAGCAGCAGCAGCAGCACAGAAAGCAGCACGCGGAGAAACTCGAATTCTCGTGCAAACCTAACTGCGGCTATTACTCTGGTGGCAGTCTCTGCTCATCGATAGTCAATTTGCCATTTCGTGGTACGTTACGTGTGCTTCTGCCGCGTTTCGTTGAACGATCCGCGGTGCTACGTGGATACCGTGGGAGCCAGTTCGAAGACGTTCGATCGATAAGCCTCGATATATACCTAGGCTACGTAAGACCTATTCGAAGATCCGATTTCACGCGGGGGGAAATCATTTTTCATTTCTTTCTTTCCCGTTCGATTTCGACGGACGCAGACGGGAAGAAGAAAATGATTAAGGAAAGATGCCTCCGCGGAAGGAAAACGATGGCAATTGAATGGTTTTCTGGAACGCGGATGCCACCGTTCGCGTACCCACAATCCCGCGATATCTCATCAAAAATGAAATATTACCGGTCTGGCTATTAGCAGGAGCGTGCGAACGCGTGCATGGTAACGAGGATGAAGATAAAATTGCTTTTGAGTATCCGTTCGGATCAACGGGTTGCCAGGAAAATTTAATAAAGCGAGAATTTTCTCTGTGCGAAAGTTAGGAAGGCCTGACTCTACGCGTTCCCTTTTTTTTTTTTTTTAACGCTACCTGCTAGTGCTAATTATTACTTCTCGCGTGAGACAATGCACGCGTGCAAAATTTTAACGATTCACATCATCGCACCCTGTTTCGTCAACAAAGGAAGTTGATGGATCTCTCGGCCTCTATCGGAGCACGATTACGTTTGCCCAGAAATCCGACGAGAGTTTGAAGTATCGAAGTTCGCCGATGAAGGGTGCCTCTCCCGGTGTACCGCTGTGTGTCACCCTCCTCCGAGTCAGGTAAAAAAAATGTTATTTCTGGACACATGTGTTACGCAGTAGTGACTCGTGTTAGCACAGATTAAAGGGTATATAGGATTCGAGGACGTTCGAGGTCTTTCTTCTTTTCGGACGTGTGACGCTGCTTTCGTCGAACGACTCTACATCATCGAATCGAACTTTCCTGATTTCCATTGACCGTGCCGTTTAATGGCTTATAGAAACTTTCACGGTTATCCTCCGCTCTCCGCCCTCGTATACAAGGAATTTCAAACGTTCTCTTAAGTGACACCGAACTTTTATCGCGGATGAACTCGTGCTAATCGATAATAAAGTCGAGACTGGCTGACTTTTTCGAGAAAAGAATCCCAAGTATCCATATCGTTCGAATAGACTGATCGCTTGCTAAAACGCTTAGTAAACGTTCTATCGGAATTCCAATGCAAATTGGAATCCATATTTCGTGGCGATATCGATCGTTTCTGATCCAGTCGAATTCGATGGACGATTACTAGCGAATATACGCGAAGACGAAAGCGGCTGTCTCCGGCGGCCACGGTAGATTAAATATAAGGATCTCGCGTGTACCTTTTATCGCGAACAATCAGGTTCCAAGTAACGTTAAACCAACGCGTATGTAAATACGTATCGAGTTCGGTCGAAACTCCGAAAAGTTGTTTGCATCCTCCGGCAACGATCGGACTCTCATCGATAGTCAATCGCCATTTCCCTGTACCTTTTCGGTACATTAACGAGCACTGAGCGTTGAAGAGGGAGAAAGCCGGCAGCGTAGGGAAAATGGAGGGATAAAAGGAAGGAGAAAGGAAGCGAAAAGGCGAGCCTAGGAGATGGGAAGGAACACGTTCGAGAGGACTACACAGTTGCACTTTCCCAGATCACTGGGCAAGAGGGGAAAATGAATATGCTAGAGAACTTTTGTTGCTCGTATTCCGGGTACGGGGGCTTTTTAAGGAATAAAAATTTCCCCAATTAAGGATTATAGGTCGACTTAAAGAAGGCAAATCGTTAAGATCTTTTGTACACTTCGTTGCGATGGAAGGATGTAATCGATTTTCGTTTTTATCAGAAGGATCGGTTATGCATGTAACAACCGCTTCGTCGTATTCTATGCAAATTTCATAATCATCCGAATGCTTGATTATAACGCACCTGCTTGGCCTTAAACAAAAGCTTTCACATCGATCGAGCGTTACATATATGGGTATGCCCAGATGGCGTTAAAATCGATCGAGATGCCTACTTAAGTCGTATTAGCCAAATGCCTGATTCACAGGATAGTCTGAGTGTGGTATTTAGCTGGAGCTCTAGCAAGTGTACCATGTAAACTGGCCTAATGGAGGCACGTTGCTGGTCGTGCAAAAGTGCAGGAATTATCTATCGGGAGTTGCTCGAATTGCGAGTCGAATTGAATTACGAGTTTGTAACACTTTGTGACGGGTTTTGCAGATACCCCTGGCTCTTCATCCTCCGCCCGACCTTTTGACCCTTGCTAATTCAACTACGGTTGTTCTCCAAGTAAAAGGCGACCGCAAAAATCGATCCTTCAGGAACCCGTAAAAGGAGACACTGTTTTGTTTTTCTTCTTTTCTCCCGGTTTTCCACCGCGGAAAGATTCGTGGCACTTAGTTAGGACGGAGGTTGCTTGTTCTTGCTGGCAAAAACGAGAAACTCGACGAAGTAAATCCGGTGAGAAGATTAGCTGAATGCAAAGGAACTGGCGCTCGACGAACCTAAGGAGCTTCGGCCGACGGAATTCGATGAGAGTGCTCGAAAACTGTGTACGGTTTTTAACTGTACGGTAGAACGATACCTGAACGAACGAGAGAAAGAGCCCAGGGATAAGGGAAAGAGGAGAAAACGGGAAGAAAGTGGAAACTCGTAAGTAATAGCTCCGACAGCAAACCTGGTAAAATGAACGGATAGACGATGCCATGGAGCGACTCTTATTTCCTTTCGCGCTTCAGAAGTCAGGATAGCGAGGGAAAGAAAAGAAAAAAAAAAGACAGAGAAGAACAGCGAAAAGCCAGTAGAAGAGTAAGAGGAACGGGTATTAGACAAAGAGGCGAAAAGAAACGAAAGAAAAGACGAGTCGTAGCCGCTGCTGTGTGTGGAAGAACCGAAGTTACCTTTCTCTTCCCTCTCCCTCGTCTTACTTTCTTTTTGCCTACACATCTTGGTACTCTCTTACCGTGGCGTTCTTTCTTGTACTGCTGTGGGTGTCGGTTAAACTCCAACGTTTAAGGCCTCCCAAACAGACTTGGAAGCTTTCCGGACGCACTTTACGATCAGGGAACTCCCAGTCGTTCTCATGCGTGAGACATTTTTTACCGTATCTAGGGGACGTTGTCCAGCTTAAATACCACTCAGAATTAATGAAGACCAAATTAATCAAACTCTTCTAGAGACTTCTTTCGCCCTAATTTTCGTATTACGTATGAAAGGGTCACGAAACGAATTTTGAACGAACGTCGTTCTCTATGTCCAAAGATATTTTGAATGCAATGAAGCGCGTACGTGTATCGTTTGGTGTATTAAACTCTTCTGATGTGCTTGTATCTGTTGGAAAATACATTAAGGTGTTGATATACGGTAGTAATTGTGCATGGAGAGATTTTCCGTGATATTCAGACGAAGAAAGAGAGAGCGAGAGCAAGAGAAAAGCTGAGGGGTGGGAGGGAGGAAGAGAGTGATGGACTTTATATGGAGAATCAAAGACGCTTTTGGTTAGCCAAACCACGTCCAGTTTCCTTCGAGTCAAAAGTGACCAACAGAACAGCTTATTGGACCTCTCAGAGAGGCACTCGTTGCCTGTTATTCATTCTCTCGGTAATACAGCATGCAATTCTCGTGCGCGCGTTTATAATACTCTGTGCATACACTTTGGATAGATGTGCAAATGTATGCTCTGCGCGGAAATTGGTGTTTCGATGTTTAATTTGCTATGGTACAGCTAATGACGGACATTCAAAAGATCGCGTGATACTGTTTTGCATTTAATTATATTCACGTTCCAGATAAATAGCAACGTTCAAAACACCTAGATTCCATATTCTCGACTGCGATACTAGCTCGAGATGCTCAGAAATCCACTATCAAATAATCGAAACAATTGTTCAGTCTGATTACAATAAAAACCGAGTCGGTTTGTACAATGTTGTACGCGTTCGCATAAAAGCAACGATGAAAAGATTCATGCAAACTAATTAAAAAAAGGGACAGAATAATATTTACACAAGCGTATAAGTTTGAAGTTTACCCAGACTACACTACGATTACATTCGTATTTACTAACAGATAGACGATCGTAATTTTCAGTTCGATTAATTGCCCAGTTTTGCAGCTCTGAAACTCTTCTCGTCTTTCGCTTTCTTCCATTGGAAACCGCGAGACGATCGCTAATTGCGCTTAGTACCTCACAGAAGCATCCTTCTTCGCAACGATTCGCCTTCTCGGAATCAACACGCGACAATGTAATCGCTAAAAGCTTTTTTCTCCTGTCATGGTTACGATGTTGTCCCCATGTAAATATTGTAAAAACAACGAAAAAGAGGCAACAAAAAGCGGTCGCCGGCTGATGGCCACCACTCGACTGCCTCGTATATCCGCCTAAAAAGCAGCAGTCCAGTGAAACGCGATGCACTTTCGCAGGACTGTTTAACGGGAATATGTATGCATGTCGGCCGTCGTGGTTCACAGCGTCGGCGCTGCCGTAATTTTCGTCGGTCCGAGTTACGTACGAGGAAAAGCGCGGGCGAATTTTTAGAGGTTTAACTTCGTACTTTCTAGCTCGCGCACATTCGTTTGCTTCTTTCCATGATTTCGTCAAATATACGCGTGCCGCTGAATTTGACATTGACGCACCCGCTCCTTGACCCCATCTGTCCTATGTTTCCGATATGCATGAAAATATTTCTTTTAATATTTCAGACAATATTAACACCCTCGATGCGTGGGGATTTTTCGAGCATCTTACTCTGTTACGCTAAACACGAAACGCGTAATTCCATAAATAACAAACCGAATTTTAGAGCTAATAATAAAATAGCGATTCCTCACCTATTCATATATAATAAAAACCAACGCGCGCTATCATTGATAGATAAAACTTGAACTAAAACATTCGCGAAAACGGCGCGGTACCAGGCGTGTTAAAGTCTGCGATAATATTCATCTTGGGGGTGTTAATAACACTCGCTCTATAAACGATTCTACATTATACATTCATGTAGGTACCTATATCATAATGTCAGCCACTTAACGAGCTTTTTATCCTCTCTATATAACTTCCGGATATGTATCCCAGTAGCCTTTCTTTCCGGACAACTGGATCGGACAACTGGACCGGTCATCGAACCTTGAAAGATATTAAATGCGTATCATGCTCTGCCGAGGGTCTCTATCCCTCCCAAACTCACCCTTTGTCTGTCTTTGTCTCTTGAAATTGTCGGTTGAAAGAGGGGATAGGGGGATGGTTATTTAAGTTAAATACCGCAGTCGCGGCGTAATTTTCGGCGATGCAAAGAGAACGTGGCCCGAAGTCATAAAGGCCAGGCTTCGGCACGAGCGAAATTTTCATTTGACCGGCCTTTAGTCGCGCGAGTGTGCGTATTTCGCGCGGGCCTCGCTTCGCCTCGGCTCGTAGTGGGGTCGCGGAGGATACTCGGCGAAGGGTAGCGGCTGAAAAGGGAAGAGCAGAGGCGGCAGTCACCCACTATTCGAGTATTATTGCGGTGCTGGCTGCAGGAGGGTGAGGATGGGATATATCAACGGTTGGCGTTTATGTGGCGACCAACTGTCGAGTTAATATTCACGCGATTCAGCTTGACCCCGTGCCACCCCGTCAAACCCGGGCCCATGAACGGCCATGCGAAATTCTTTACTTCGCCTTACCGACCAAAGCATTATGCGTCTTTTCTTCACTGTCTCTTTTCCCACCGATTGCCGTATATTGGTATATTGTATGTTTCTGTATGCTCTCTCACGAGGGACCAGGAAGTTATGGTAATCGCGGTAGACTATGGCTGAGTCAGAGAATTCGATAGATTCTCGTAATAAGCTATTGTGTTTGTTAACCGAATCAATTGATGTAATTAAATCGGGCGTGATTCTGAAGTACTATGTCTTTATTTATACTTATGTCTTATATTTATTATCATTTATATTTATTTAGGTAAATTCCATTAATGACGAATACAAACTGCATTTAAATACAGCAGAGCTCTTATCCGAGCTAATAGGGAAACAAAACTGTTCGGATAATGGAACTTTCGAATCACAGAATAAAATCACTTTTCTCATATGAAATGACATTTATTCAAATACAGATTAAGATTAATCGATAGTTTCTTTAAATACCGATGCATTCCATATCTTTTTTGGCTGCTAAGTCACATAATCGTTTCAACGTATTATAGGTAAACGTATAGAGCCATAATTTTCTTGTACTTCGAATCATCCGAGCGCTTTTTCGAATATCGCGGATGCTTCGGCTTGAGAAATATCGTTTCCACTCGTGTAAAATCGTCGTTGTTATTGTCCTTATTTCAACGAAACTATTTCGTCAAATTGGTAAATTTAAGGTTGTCCTACCGTTGTCAACGTCAGAGGAATGTACGAGCTTTGGATGATTATCGATATCATGTTTTTGTTTTATAATCCTTGCGATTTTGGTTTTCCCAATATCATTTACTTTTGCTAAATCTGTTGCATTTATACCATCTTAAAGTTTTTCAATTATGTCGTATTTTATTTCGCTCATTAACGCTCGTTATTTAACGCTCATTAAACGCTAAAAGGAAAGAATACCTGAACACTGATACAATAAAATATGTATATATTTAAAATGGAAAGGAGCATCCGTTACTGAGAAATATTATCTTCGGTTAATAGAATTTACTGCAGTTTAAAAATCATGTAAAACTAGGTAACCTAAATTAAATTCGTATCAAATTCCATTATAATCGTTTATGAACTGATCGATGGTTGATATTTCAATCGGATCGTTCCTTAACCAAAAATTTCTATAATTAAAAATCGACCAAATCAAGTTAATTCCAATTAGTTTAATTTTAATCTTTGCAAATGTAAATATGATATAATTTATATATTAAAGTGATAAGTATGAAACGATAGTATTAAAACGTATTAAACAATAGGATATTTATAAATAGAGAACTCGTCATATTTTCAAGAGACTGGGATCTGAATAACGAGTTAATTCGCTCCCCCTTTCTCGGTTAATAGGTTCATTAAAACTTTTTGGCGTTCTTGTACTTTTTATATCACCAAAAAACAGGTTAGATGAAGATTTTTACGTTAGCAAGATAAATATAGTAATTCCGAAAGATCGCCTTTCGTCCAAAAAACGAATAAATCATTTTTGTTGCAGTACGTATGGCGTATGGCCTTGCTCTGTGGTATGGCATCGCGGGACATTGTTCTCTGCTTCTTCCTTGCTGCCTTCCTGTATTCGAGTTTCGGTAAGAATCAAATGAGATATTCTCTCTCTCCTTAGAATCAGAAGTAGCACTCTTCATCCAATCGTAGCGGCGAGAAGAGGCGTAGAAGAACAAGTTTGAATTGGTCGGAACACGGGGCGCAAAAGTTACAAGTTTTTTAATCCGTACAAAATGATACGAACGAATCTCTTGTATCGTAATAGCATCGTGCCGTAGCTACTTTTCCTTCTCTCCGTGTTTCTTTGCTCCACTTTTCGGTAAGAATCAAATAAAATGCTCCTAAAAGCACTATCGGAAGTCTCCAGAGCTTCCGTAAAAGCATTCCCGTTCGCAAGGTGAACGCGAAGCAGAAATTACAAGAGCGAAGCTCGGCTAAACGTTACTCCGTCCTCTAGTTTCTCCCGAAATATTCGTTTAATATCTAATTTCTCGTTTCATCGTCCGGTAACGCGTGACAAAGGCATAACGCTCTCTTCAAATTCATCTTTCCCGCGCGTCTCACCGCAGGGAACGTTTATTATTTAATAAGGTGTCAGAGGCTGCGACGCTCTGATATAATTTACTCTGATATAGTTAATAAACATTTCTCTACGCGACACCCTGGTCTTCCTTGTCTTTTTTTCTTTCGTTTCTTCCATTTCCCGCCGATGCGATGTTCAGACGACACGCGTCACACGCGTACCTCTACGGACAAAAAGCTCGTTGAACGAAGAAGAGAAACTAAATCTGAATAGCTCAGTGGAAAAAGAATTATTGCCCCATAACTTTGCCTCGTACACTCGCTATGAATCTATAGAGGAGCGATATGCATGACGAGCTAGATTAAGCTGGTCGTGTTAAGAGAGATGTAAAAGATTAAAGAAATCAATATCGAGCCCGACAGAATATATGGAGAAAGGCAAACGTCCAATGAAATTGTAGAATTCGTGACTGTTATCCGAACGCTACGATGCATTCTCCCGTTGAAGCACATTGTTTTCGTTCGAGGAGCGTAACGTTTAAAATTAATTAGATGTAACGTTGCTGGATCATTAATCCCACGATCGTTAATTATACCCGGTATAATTCCCCTTGGCCTAGGTCAAGCGATGCCAAAGTCCGAGATCCAGCCAGAATTTCTAGCACTTCTGGAGAACCATACGGTCATTCAAGGTCGTGACGTCTCCTTCACCTGCGTCGTTAATCATCTTCAATCTTACAAGGTAATTGCATTCACGTGTCGGTGTAATTAATAAGTCGATTAGGATCAACGCTTCAAAATCGTAAGTAATGACTTAAATCGTATTTCCGTAAATGTTTGGTCACGACTCGAAACGCGATCGTGTCAAATCGAACAACGTAGTTATCGTTGCGTAACCAAGCTGATTAACAGAGTATAATATTTACAAAGGTTCCCTGATATCTCTACTTTATACATGTTTGTACGTAAAAGAAATCAACGGGGCATACGTAAATGGCGAATACAGTTGAAATAGACACGTATGATGTCGATTATGGTAAAGCACGTAGGTTTGCACTTTCGTCAGTCCACATCCAGACTTCTGTCCAGAGCCCCACGCGGGACAGACCTGCCGAGTAATTCACTTTCGAGAAGAAGTCCAAGTTTGATTGCGCGCTCGAATCGACAATCGCTTCTATCGCGAGATGAAACGCTCTTGGCGGGTGTTCAGAGGATTTCGTCCTGCCGGATTCGAGGGATAGAAAAGGACACAAGAGAGTGGAGGAAAAGAAAAAGGAGAAGCGGAGAAAGAAGAAGAAGAAAAAGAAGTAGAAGAAGTGGAAGCATAGGGAATTCGAATGTTACAGCGAGCAGGCGAGTATCCGGAGAAAAGAAAGGAAGCTCGAAAGAAGAGACATAAATCAGAGTCGCTAATATACCGTACAACGTGAATGGGTCTGATTTCTACCAGTCCAAGAGTACCGTATCCTTTCCCTTTCTCTTCCCTTCGCAGCATTTGCTTCTGTTTTAAAAGTGCAATAACTCTATATGAGATTTTTCGTAGGGAAAGCGAAATATCGCGATGCAAAACAATTTATCGTGTCGAATATAAAAAATGGAAAAAAACACGTTTGAAGAGGCCATAACGAAAACAACCCTTGGCGAATTTTGTTGATATTTTAGATAAATTCTAGTAGTCAGACTCGTAACATGATAAAATCGATATCGTTGAAAACGATCTGTACTCTGATTTATTGCGGAATGAAAATTGACCGGTTTTACAGAAATAACTTTTTTTTTTTTTTTTAATTGTTTCTCACCAAGCGAGCGGATCTATTTCTTCTGTTCTTGTTAATAACACTTTTATTTCAACTTAATTTCCAACTTCGTAATTTGACTGGATACAATTTTTTCGGTAAAACATTATAGAAAACAGTCACGATGGTTATACGTAACACGATGAATATTCTGTTAAAATAAAATGGAAATCCATGAAACAAAAAATAAACATGCTACGGTATACCTTTTTCTCTGCTGAAAAAGGGATAAAAATCGGTAAGGATAATTTTAATTACGAAAGCTTCAATTTCACAGATTCTGCGTATACCATAATATTTGACGGCGTGTCACAAACGTATAGAGATGAAGATTTGTTCAAATTCAGCGGAGAAACGATGCGACAAAAGTAATTACTCTAAACGATCGGGGCATCGATCGGCGTACGTTTTAGAGAACCATCGAAAACGCGAGATGTATGTATTCGACGATTCAATGTCATTCTAAACGCGTGAGATATAACAGATGCCATACGCGTAAAGCCACCATTCGATCGCTTATTGTTTGCGTAGAGAGAAAAAAAATTTTTTCCCGCCAACACGTAGAATTATTCTGTCGGGCAGAACGGTCCATCAGCGTTATTTATGCACACCTTAAATTCCATTGCCGCTCGATCAAAACGCCGCTTTTGTTCTACCGATTTAAAATCCCTTTCACCCGTTCAATAGAACCGTCGTTTGAAATACGACAGATCGAGCACGCAGGACGTATGTTCGTACAAACGGGACCAAACGGGGAAGTACGATCACCGATCGGAATTTGAATCCTGGAATCCAATAACAGTGTTCATTCACTCGCGTCAGGATACTCTAGTAAATAATTACGCTTCATTGGGGAGTGGAAGGGGGTGGTGAACGTACAAACGAAATTTCAAACTCATACAACGAGCAGATCGCGATTGATGCTCGTTTAGTTAGCGAAATTCGTCTAACGTTACCCTATCGTTTCATTTTCCTTTTTTCCTTCACGAGACAACCGCAGAATACGTTCCTTTAATTTCGACATTGTTCGTTTCCAGGGAGCAACAAATGGAAAATAAGAGTTGAATTACGCCGTAATACGACTCTTTTTTCTCCAGTTGCTTTCTTATTGCGGTATAATATTTACGTTCCGAGTCTTAACGGGCGCATTTATGTCGGAATTCATGAATGCAGAAGGAAATCGGAGAGAACATTTTACGTTCGCGCAGGGAGAAACTTGTTCTCATATATCGCTTGAAATATATAATTCGCGTGCGTGTAAATAATATTCTTTTATCTTAACGTAACAGCTTACGAAAGGTAAATTATCTGCATTTTTTCCTACCGTAATTTCCCCCTTTTTTCATGTTTATTTTTTTGTTCACGTGTGACCATACCAGGGACAACGCCAACAGAAAAAAAGGTATGTTAAACAGAATTCTATCCATTCGTATTCCGTATTTCCTGCCTTCGACCCACTGGAACACTCGTCCAACGAGGAACGTTTCTTTCGAAATTTATTATTCATACCTCGTAAACGAGTGCAAGGTCCGAAAGAAAGGCAAAGAAAAGGCGTAATAAGAAGAATACCTTGAAACGAAGAATGCCTTGGCCGTTCTAACCGGGTAGGTTTAACTGCCTAATCAAGAAAGTAACCAAGGTAATACCTAGGAACGTTCAATAGACAGTAAAGCGGCGGCATTTACAACTCCAGTAATCAGTCTTGGTACATTCGAGCGAGGAACGCATTATTCTTATTGCAGGGTTCGCCCACGTGAACCTTATTGAACCGGAGAATGTATTACAAGCGAGAATGTACATATAGATATACATATATATATGTATGCACGCTATTCGCTATGTTACTGACTAGGCAGAACAAGATACATCATTCATAACAAACTAATTCTAAAACGACGGTATTATAAGGGGGTGAGCAGTGTAAGTAATGTGGGCAGCGAGTTGCGGTTTATAATCGGTTGCTGAAACTGCGAGAACATTCATGCTCCGTGATTGTATTATGCAGGTCGCTTGGATGAAGTCCGACTCGAAAGCTATCCTGGCCATTCATACGCACATGGTCGCTCAAAACCCACGGTTGTCTGTCACTCACAATGGACATAACACGTGGAAACTGCACGTGACCAACGTCCAACCGAACGACTCTGGCACGTACATGTGTCAAGTTAATACGGATCCTATGAGGAGTCAGGTTAGTACGTACGTTCATCTTCGTACGTTCATCTGATTATTATTAAACCAGCGTACTCGGTTCTATATTTTGCTTCTACCTAAAAGTAGATATATGTATCTATATACGTGATATATTACAAATGATTATTATTTTTGTATGTTGATTTTATTAAATCGTCTCGATATCGTATATACGATACAATACGGACGAAGGGAGACGAGTTAATAGATAACGTTTGTTGCATTACCGTCGATTGGAGCTAACACGGTTGACACGTCGAAAATATTACTATCGAAGGGATAGCCATTGATAAAATCGACAAAATTGAATATAAAATTTCGTCGCGAAAGGCCGACCGAAAACACGCGAAATAAAACGAAGCGGATATAAAATATGAGACGATTCGTTTCATTGTGTTTTCAGTGTTATCGTTACGATTGGTCAACTGGTATATATCGTATATATATTTTTTCCGATGATAAACCTAGATTAAAGGGAAGTCTCAATGTTGGAACAGCCGTATTTGTTGAGGTTTGAATCCGCGAGTTAAGCTTGATTTAAATGTTTCGAGGGAGAAACGGGGAAGAGTAGGTTGGGACAGTATGGGTCAGACTAGACTTCTCCACGTACAGACAAATGGTGGTATACGAGTCTGTAACGGTATAGTCTGTAACGATCTTTGCGTAGATTGGTCACATGAAGGTAGTGATACCGCCCGATATCATGGATTTGGACGATTCGGCCGATCTCCTAACGGCGAAAGAGAACAGTGATCTGCGACTACGTTGTCGCGCCACAGGAACACCGAAACCTGTGGTCACTTGGCGACGAGAAGATGGACGAAATATCACTCTTCGAACGGAGCATGGTGTTCAACGAGGTAACATTTTCCAGAATTATTTCTGACAGTTTATACCGACGATACTACTAATTTGAATGATCTTGATCGATCAGTGATTCGAGCAAGCTTTAGGTCCGACATCACCGATGATTTTTATCTTTGATCGCGTAGATTATTAAAAACTTGGATTTTTCATTGGAAACGGATGAACATTTGATATTATAGATATACACTTTTAGAAGAAGATACTTTTGAATATTTCTATTATTCTAGCTGCGATTAAAGAAATTCTTACGCTGTATTAAAATAATTTCGAATCGAAATGTTCTATAATGCCGGAAATTTATTTAAACTTTACTGTTTGCAAAACTGACAGTAGATTAAAGGAAGCTTTTAACAAATCTGTTAAAAGCAAAAGTAACGAACAATACTATTTGTTATTTCCTTCATAAATCACGAATATTAGGAAACACAGCAAACTTTTCAACAATAACGGAGTCATGATCGTTTTAAAGAGAATCAATATGTATTTTTATTATTAGGCAGTTAAAAGCGTCTGATTTGCATGAATTAAATCTTGTTCCCGGTGCTTATAAAAAAGATGCATACATGAATAAGTACATAAGTGTAATGTGCCTCGAGTATTTCAATGCAGTTCCGTTCCACGCAACGAGATATTCGTTGAACGTATCAACGTGAAAGCGCGATCCTGTCTGGTCCATCGCGTTCCGCAGAAAATCAACCAGCCGATTAGCCTTTCTAACAGTGAGTGATGGATGTTGACTTTACATATATTTCCTCTTCGCCGACCCCATCGATTCGCATACCCGATTGCAATATTCGCTGTGTACATTGCGCCGCAAAAGTGTCTACCACTCAGAATCTATATCGTGCCGGCGTTTCGACGATCTTTCCGTAAAACGCATCATAGGGGAGTATTCACGTTGTTTCGGCTTCCTTAATGAGCTCAATTCGGATCCACCGTCGTTCCCCATACGTTACGTTGCCCGGAAACCGCAATAAAAATGTTATACGGAATATTAAAACGGGATAAGATTCGTATACAACAGGTACGTAATATGACCTGTTGGGAAATTTTCAAAAGGACAAAATATAATAGTCTATAAACGAATTATTTTGAAATTATTGAGAAAGAATGGAATTAACTTCATAATGAGGGTAATGTTCATCCTTATGCTGTATATATATGTGGTAACTTAATGGGTCTTAGAGTAAGGACAAGTAATGATGTTTTGGTTTAACAAGTAATATTCAATATAACGAACTGATTACAATATTGTCGTACGTCTTATTATCATATTTGGCTCTCAACTTCCCAATTCATACTCTCCGGCTCCTCTATTCACACTCTCCGGCTTCTGCACTCACTCTCTCTCTGACTTCTCAACTTACACTGTACGATTTCGCGACTAATACCCCATGGGCTAGCATCCCTTTGTCTTTCCTTAGCCCCACCACGCATGTGTTCCGCGAAGGCCCGTGGCCAGGGTCACGTAGGCCTTTTCTACGAAACTATTCACTTGAAGGACCGACGACACATTGATGGACCCGACGGCGCCTCGCGACATTGTTTATGGTTAACTAGACGTTTTTCTTAAGCCCTTTTCTACGATACTACATATATCATAGAAAGACGTTGTGCTTGTAGGAACATGTAAAGAATTTTATTTATATTTCGATTTGTTTATCATAGCTAACGTTATAAATAGACATTTAAATATAACATAAAAGAATTTAATGATGCAAAAATACACGTAATACATAGAAGAGCATAAAATATCCATGATATAGTTTTTTTATAATATTAAAGAAGTAAAACAAATTTCTTAAATCCTATTTCTTTAATCGTATTTACAAGAATATGAATTGCCGTAAACGGCAAAGTCAAATAATGTTCAGAAAATTGCATCCAATCCATTTCGACATAAAGTAGAAACATGAAAATTACATGTGAGGTACAATATCTTTGAAATATCCTTCCAGGCTTCTAAGGATTTAGAATAGAAATATCAATAGGATTCCTGAAGGAAACTTTACAATCGTTGGAATAGGGTAAAATTACCGTCTAAACGACGGCAGTAAAATAGAATAGGAATATCGATATAACATATATGTGCCTAGAGAGTCTGACCCGACGTTTCATATGACCCGTTGATAATGCTTGACGCAGTAAAGTCGTACGAAGGGGAGCAACTTCATCTGACGGGCATTCTGCGGCAGGAGATGGGCTCTTACCTTTGCATCGCCTCGAACGGCGTGCCGCCAACGGTCAGCAAACGATATTACGTGAACGTACGATGTAAGTGAAGTGGCGGGCCTGTTAAATTGGCGGGCACCTCGACGAAGAAACTTCCAGTGATTAATTATAGTTTTCTCCGATGCAGTTAAACCGCTGATTAAAGTCTCGAACCAATTAGTAGCGGCACCTGTTAACAGCGACGTCGTTCTTCATTGCTACGTCGAGTCCTGGCCGAAAGCTCTGAATACATGGTACAGGGAGAATGGTGAGCATTATAATATTGAATCTCACGTGTTATTTCTCAATATCGTTCTCAGTGTGGCCATTATCCCGCGTCTTGTTATGCGAATTCTATCGTCTATCCTCCAATCAATGTTAATGGTTATATAGGTTGGTTTGTATTATCTATTCAGAGTCAGAGCAGTAACAGCATGGTTCCATTCAGACAAATATATATATATACATACATAATATACCGGCTTTTTCAGATATGTTACGCTGACCATCATTCTCAGCAAATTCAAATAGCTCAGATTCGATCGATTCGAGATAAACCAGAATTACAGTCGGGTACTAGAGAGCCAGGATTCAGAAGTTTTAGTTAGACAAGCTTTAAGTTATTCATGTTTGAAGTTTGAAAATCAGGAGTGAAAATTAGTATGTACTTCAAGTTCTCTTCTCCTTTTTCTCTTCTTTTCCGCTATTTTTACCTTTTTATCGTTGTTTAATAACTTTATAATCATTTAACAAAAAATCTTTTGATAATAAGCGCGGAAACATCGTCAAACGATTGTTACTATAAAAGGAAAGATATTGCTCTTACATCTGTCAGACGTAGACCGATAATATAAACACTAAAGATATTGATCCGAATGGGATCGTTACCGTTTACTGTTTGGACGGATAATATTAAACCAATCTTACGACGGACGATTGTTATAGGTATGAAATTACTGTCGGACGAGAAACATGATCTAACGGAGATTCCGTTGAACGATTATGCGTATCAGTTGAACTTGACCATCAGGAGACTGAATAGGGACGACTTCGGTAGTTACAGCTGCTCGGCGGAAAATTTGCTTGGCAAGGCCGAAGGAACGATAAGACTACAAGGTAATCTTTTCACACTCGATTACTATATCGCTTCATAGATACAGTCAGTTATCAAAGTCTACCCACTTGATAAATTTGAAATATTTTGATGAAAATACACTAGTTCGATCAATCTTTTCGAAATTTTATATTAATTCTACATAGACACATATTTAACGCTAGAGGATTCTTCTTCGTTTAAAATAATAGCAAATTATTTTCACCGGAGAAAGATCTTTTCCACGATTGTTTCGAAGGTATAAGAAAAACATATTTAATAGAATCGAACGATACATTGATAGCTACATCTAGCATTAAAAAAATAACACTATTTATTTAACTTATTAAGAAGAAGAAATATATATAGTTAGCTTTGCGCTGTTCACGCTTGAAAAACTTTACCGCGGCTTTCTCTGACACGTAGCCACGGAAAGCAATTATATTCGTTGATATATGTTCCTCATATATAAACCGATATCGGTTCGCCTCCATGTGCTAGGCTAAGGGAGTTGTAAAGGCAAAAGCTTGCAGAAGCTTAAAGATTTTAAAAGATCATAACCGTATATTCTTCAAAGTATTCTTCGTTTATATCATCGGAATATGATCGGAAATTTAATTCCTCCCGTTAGAAGATCGATGTAAACGCGTTGCTTTTTTTTCTTTTTTTCGGTAACTCGTTCAATCGGACACGTACAACATATGTTTGATCGAAATGTGCGGACGCGATACCTAAATCGTTACATTTTTTGCTCTTTCATAAATAAATATACAGTTTCGTAAATCAAATTCTGTACATCGTTGACAAATGATATGAAAATAAAATGGTTACAGAGTTGCATTTGACGCGAACCACGTCGATACCTATTCGCTACAACACGGACTTCTTAGACAAGTACGGCACGAAGAAGCAAATGGACAGAACAGGGAACCATGAATTCGGACGAGAAGGTGGTTCGTTGTCGAAAAATGGAAATATGGGTCACGCAAAGCCGATGTTAAGGAGAAACAGTTCGAACACGTTGACGGATGTCACAATGAAAAAATCGAAAGTTTCATCATATCCGGCACCTGCACCTGCGCCAGCGCATTCTACACCGACTCAACTGAGCGTTCAGAATAGCGTCACATCGCTGCGACAACACTCGCGATTAAACTGCGTAGGATTAATGTTCGTTTTCCTAGTGATAGTGATCTGTAACTCGTAAACAATCGGCTGTTTCGTATGTACGGAAGAGTACAAATCACCTTTCACGGGGATTAAACGAGAACAGGGATTAAAGAAAAGGAGCTAAGAGGGAAAAAATGAGGGAAAGGCAGGAAGTAAAAATATCTTTGAAAACAAGAGTCCATTTTATCTTAACTAACGCTCGTTATGTTTTACGTTAAATATTCATATTTTCGATTCATAGACAATGTTTTTATATTCTTTTTCATCTCCAATGCGAGAAATGGTCAGCGACGCTTCTATCGTGTAGAAAAGTACACGCACAACCTTTAGGATTATAAATGTTATCGTTCACACATGTGTGTTTATGTCAAACGCATCGATATACATCGTTTTGTGGTGAAAAAAAAATAACGAACGGTTTTTTATGACAATAACTGTAGTTGTATACGGTAAATCGGTAGAACAATCATCCATCACCGATAAAACGCTCGAGGACTGTTGTCGTTGCCAGATACACGTGTAGAAAGCGTGTATGTGAATTTACCGAATCGATGGATGTTCATTTTTAGACCAATCTCTCGTGTCACACTGCCGAACATAGATATGATGTGCAGTTATTTTCGAATGTACGTTCGAACGCGAACGTAGACGTTAATTGTTTATACATATTTTGTGCGTGTGCATGTTGAGGGAAACGTTATTCGCCGCTTTCCACAAATTTTATTTCGAAAAATCGGTTGCTCAGGCATGAATGTGATCGAACGAACGGAACGAGATCTACTTTTGCACACCTGATCATCGGTTCATGAACGTTCTCATTAGTAACAAATGAATGTATTGTTTATCGATGTTAACGTCTGAGTTGTGTATCTGTGTATGTATGTACGACAATAAACGTTGTTTTTACCAATGGCCTGTTTCGATATCCCTTCTAGTGAATACCAGTGATCCTTTCAAACAATGCAGTTTGTCTTAAAGGGACAATTTTTTAATCAAAGTAAGAATCAATACATTCTTTGCAAATGTATGAATTTATTTTTGCAAGAACGCGATATTTTTGCTGTTTCATGACAACTTGGATCGCTTTATATCCGTAAAGAAAATTGATTCGAAAACCGTGTCTCTACATGTTGTACTTTGAAAGAAATAGAACACGGTTGTCTTAAGAATATTATCGAACCAGTAAATTAATATATAACTTAATATCTCGCGTATCTTATCATTAATATTTATTATTTAGTGACGCGAGATTTAACTAAAAATCAATTTGCAAGGCATCTTGCCGATAAATGCGAGGGATATTCCTAAAGTAATACTACGTAAAAAATGTGCTACATTTTTAGATGCAAAATATTTTAATTTTTCTTTTATACGAATATTGAAAAACCGAGATTTCTCATCGAATGAACCACATCGCATCGTGAGATATTTCATCCGCAGACGCAAAGAAGTTACACTCGAATTTTTTTAATTATCGACTAACTTTAAATCGAAAATAAAGAGGCACGATAGCGTGTTCTTTTATTTTTCATAGAGTATGAAACGACTTTTTCGATCGGTTACAAAGAGTGCGATTCTCTTATCAAAAGAGGAAAACGTAGCGAGAGTCGAAGGATACGCCGCACCGCCCACACGATTCAGTTGCTCATCGCCCGAGATGTCAGAAACGTACAGTTAATTAAACGCTCGTGTTCAACGTCGGTTCCTGTCTCGCGTGAATCATGAAACGTCTGCTACATGCACTTTTCATTTTTAATCTATTGGCAAACGTCGTAACGGAGCGGGCCAATTGTCGAATCATCAACAAATGGCAAGATATGAAAGTCACGTTGATCTGCACGGGACTCACGAACTTAACGGTATTGATGGAAGGGTATAGCAACAGTACGTCGATCACGATTTCAGATTCGAGAATATATAATATACCAGGGTAAGAAAAGAGGTCATATTTCAGAACTACAAAAGCCATATTTGAGTCGAAATTGTTCGAGTTTTAGACATTTGATACTCTAAAAAATGTATATTTCTATTTTATCGAAACAGAGATACTCTGGACTCAGATAGAATCTATAAATATACGTAGTTACAATCGCTTTAGAAACTGTGAAAATTTAGGTCAATTTATTACAAATTATTTATTCAATAGATGCTATTCTTTTTTATAGTTGGACAGTATAGATATAAGATTTTACAACGATAGATTTTCCTACATGATTATATCCTGACGTTATTAGGTCATTTCGTAACAAATGTCGTTTCTTATTTTTCTTCGGATAAATATGCGTACCATGTTTCGCTGATATGTTTGTAGGAATTTCTCCCTGTGTTTCTTAAACAATATCCTCTTGATGGTTTTTGATACGAGTCCGAAGCAATTAGATCAGCTTTTTCATATTAAAAGAAATTATAAAATGAGTGTCAGCGAAAACAATTTGCGGCCTTGTATGCTGTCCAAATTTAAAAAGGCAGTACAATTAAACATACTGTTAGAAACATTAGTAGAGTGTACTTTCAAAAAATCAGGATGATCATCGATGATTAAATATAAACCTAAGTATTAATTTGTTTCACTGAAAATATGTCGTTTAATAGAGTGCAAAAACGACATTATTTATGAGATGACATAATATTTCGTTGAAAATATCGAGTATGAAATTTGTAACTAGTTGATATCGAATTTCGCCGAGACTATTGAACATTATAGTCGTTACGATGTCAGCTTCTTAACAAGAACGTATTTGATAACATGAAAACCAGACAGAAGATAATGATGACAAAAATAAACTAAAATAAAATTGGAAACTCTGATGAAACGCGTCGTTTGTTTATAGATACAGTTTTGAAAGATTTGGTGCGAGCCTGATAACTTTGGATCTACACGGGTCTGACATACAGACTATAAGTCCTGCTGCGTTCGGAAAACTCGCCAAACTAGAGAACTTGTTACTGTGGGGTAACAAGTTGACCACCGTAAACTATGAATGGTTCGTGAACATGAATGTGTACAGTTTAAAAACCCTAGACGTGTCGTTCAACAATATCTATATGATCAGTGATATGGTATTCACAATGCTTCCCAATTTGGAGAACTTCTATTTCGATTACAATAAAATAGAAGCCATCAACTTTCAAATGTTCGACTACTTGAGAAACCTTAAAAATGTAAAGTTTGAGAAGAACCCGTGGTTCTGGGGGTAAGTAATTCTGGAACTTTATCGTTTGCGGTTTCTAGTTTAAATGAGTTACGGAAAAATATAAGAGGCAGTCGTCTCTTCTTCGATCTCACAGTCAGGCGTATTTTTAAAAGCTGTGCTACTTATGTAGATACAACTACGTTCTTAAAATAATTAATGGATAATTGATCAACGCGATACAAAATGTGATATTTAACAGCAAATTCCTTAAATTCTTATCTGTACTTCAATAGTAGAAACCTGTGGTTTTCCATTTCAAAATTTCCGTATAAATGCTATGCTAGAATTCTTTAGAATATTGTAAAACTATTTTTTTTATAATTATATATACATGTAAAAATATTGATATTTTACACACGAGACGTACTACATTCCAACGTGTATCTATAAGGAATAAATTATTTTAAGGCAATTAATTTGTTTTATAATGTATAGATATCGTGCACATTTAACATGGAAGTTTGAGGCTATGAATGTGAATTACGGTAAAGATTGGGACGAATGGGAATGGATGAACGCCGCCATCAAAGAGTGCTCCCAAAATGGCTACGGAGTAATACCGCAAGATACAATTCTCGATTGCATCGTTGAAAACTTACTGAATTACACGTACGAACTGTTTTCTACGGAACAGCAAGACACGAAATGTATCGGGGAAGCTCAACAGTTGGTACGCTGTATGAGACCTAAAAATATTACTGGGAATACGGACAACGAGACTGCGAGAAGAATACTTGAAGATTACACAGCGATTCTACCGACAATGTTCAGATCAAATGTTTTATTTAAACCACCGCAAACTAGAATTCCTTAAATCTATGAAGCACTTAATTAAATCTCAAAATACATATATCTGTATGTTTCTTCTAAACGTATATGTAAGTTATATCAAAGTAATGGGAAGTTAGGTACGAGTAGAAAATCTATTTGAATGCGCGATGTACCTAATTTCTTGTGTATTTTAACCCTAATAAAATTATTCAAAATTGTAGTTTACGTGAATTACTATAAGCTGCTTGTGATTCAAGATATTTCGTTACTAAAATTGTAGTTAAATGGATTACAAATAAAATTGCATGGCATAATGTCCCGTAAACATGGTAACAATATGTAAACCTATTTTTGAATGATAAAAAAATGCATTCTTTTTATGTAAGAAATATTTAATTAGCATGCAGGTGTCATCCAATTATAACAATACATAGGCTAGAAGGACCACGATTGGAAGTTCCAGTTTCACATTCAGAAACGGTTGGATATTTAAAGCAAATGATATCTAAACTTTTGGATGAGAGAGATCAAAATTGGAAACCGGAGAGAATGAGGTTATGGCTTCGAGGACTTTATATGCAGGATAATCATATGATTTCTGATTATAAATTAAGTTCTAAAGATCGAATAGTGTTACTTCTTAATAATTGTTAATATAAATTTTTGAGCAAGGCAAACGCGTTCATGGTTTTTTCGCTTTTTAATATGTTTAAGGAAAAGGATCGTAAACAGACGATTAAATGTGTCCGTTTATTTGAACGTTTATGTAGATACAATTTTGTGAATTGATTGTGGAAACAACTAAACATAATACATCGTTATCATTACTAATGCTTCTGTACAATTTTAAAAATAAAAAAATTATTACGTTAAATCTGAAAATCGAACCAATCAATATATAATTTTACTGATTTTCACAGATTATTATCACATATTCGATTAACTTTTTAACGAGCAGTACGTATATAGTTTAACTCGTACCGGCAGAGTAAAATTAACTTAATATGTATTTAAACTATATATTTAACGTAGAGAACCTGCAGTTGCTAGATTTTCTAAATTCAATCTTTTAGTAGATTACTTTAAAATAATATGCTTATTGTTCAACTTCATTTGTGATAGATATTACAATTAAAATTTTCACAACATTTCACGGTATTTTAAACGATCATTAAAAATGCGCTTTATATCATAATTGAATAAAACTGTAAATATACTCCGATCGATCTTTTTGTACAAATATATTTTGAAAATTTGGTTAAAATTCATTTCAATTGTAAAAATTTACCGTTAAAATCTCAATTTTGTGTCAGAAATGCAAAAGTTAATTTACATTTGGAATACTTTCTTAATACTTTTGTCATCATGCTTTCGGATCTCTACGTTATAAATAATATCAATGATCTTTGCATGTTTCACTATAAAAATCATTCAACGAAAGTAATTTCTTTAATTATAATGTATTTCCCTATTCCAGCTGACTGGCGACCCAACCACAGGATTAATGCCTAGCTTTTGTTCCATGCAATAGTGCTCATTTTCTCGTAGCACTGTTTGAAAACAGACAAAAAAATATTCATAAATCACAGCTACATACTTACCACCGTCTCTCTTTCGCTAGTGTTTTACAAGCTTTCAAAATATTCGTTAAATAAAATTCGTTAGATTATCGTTAATTAATTATTGATGCAATATCCGTGTTACTTGTTGCTAAGTTGAGTTACGAAACAAAGAAATACAGAAATAAACTTTCATACACCCGAAACTTCGAGAAGAATGGAGACATCAAGATAAAGAATTATACGAAACGTGAAATTGATATCAATTACATTCGTGGAGAACGTATCGTGTATTGAATTACGTTCATTCGTCTCCTCATGAATTTGAACGCGAAAATTAGCTGGATATATATGTTATTTTTAGAAAATATTTTTCTTTCATATACTCACCGAGATCCTGGAACGTAGACACTATGAGTTGATACATCTTTGTGCACGCAGCAACAATAGCGTTTTGCTTCGTTGGCATTGATTCTCCGTGATATTCGAACAGAATAAGGGCTTGTCTAACAATAGTTATCTAAGAAAATAAAAGAAAAGGAAACAGACAATAAATAATCAGAAACTAAAAAAGATATGTTGAGAAAATAAAAACAAATATAAATGAATATAATCATATACACTTACTTTACACATAAAAGTGGACCCATTCGCTACGCGCAAACAGTTAAAGTAACAAGTACCGTCAAACTTTTCTCTAATGAAGTTTTGTAAAGCAGTTGTGTGTATTGAGGTTATATCGAGTATATTGTTAGCGTTCATGTCCACGATATTCTTAGGATCAGACTTTTTCACTGGTGCGCGTTTGGCGTAACTTGGTTCGAGATTACGTGAGTTTGCATTTGCTAGAGCTTCGTTGATACATCGTTGTCTTTCTAAGACTTTCGTGGCTCCGATTGGTTTTGCCCAACGTATTTCCCATCCTTCAGCCTCAGCGACGCCATTATGTCCTATTTTGTTCTTATTTTAATAAAGTGTGTACAACGATTAAAGATGAAATGAAACATGACATAAAATAATAAGCATACTTGTCATAATGTCCATTACATTCTGTGCTGCTTTACGATTTTCATAATGTACGAACGCGAAATGATTAATTTTCTTTAATTTTAAGATAGGAATTTTTGTATTTTTCTGAAAGATATCTCGAATTTTTTGTTGTGGCATGTTCAAAGATAGATTTCGTACAAATAAAGCAGTAACCTATAAATAATAGCAAATGCTATAGATACTTTTTATCTTATATCATTAATATAAAAAATTTATATGTATTTTTCCAATAACATAAGATTCTACATTTTTTTTTATTTTTCATACAGCTTAAAATAGCTTACATTTTCCATAACTTCTTCGTCGATAGGATCACCAGGTTCAGGGTCGGCCCAATCAACCGCGATTTCATGGTCCCATAACATGACTCTTCCAGGTATTAACTTTCGTCTTGCCATCGCGGCTGCTCTATGATCTTTGAATTCGACGAATATGAAACCACGATTCAGCGTCTTGTCATGTGCACTTGGATACAGATAGATATCAATGATGCCCTCAAGAATCTTATTCAACTCTTGCATAAATTCTTCCTTGCATTTGTTCTTGGGTACACCACCGAAGAACAATCGACAATTATCAACCGATTTAACAACGCCGATGCGATGTCCATGTCTGATTTCGTAACCGTCAAGTTTTGCGCACGCGCTTCTTGCTATTTTTGAATTTTCAAACAAGGCGAATGCATATCCGCGAGTTGATCCAGAAAAATCGAGCATCAATCGTAATTCGATCAAACGACCGACCGTTTCCAGCATCGGCATTAATTCGTCCTCGTAACAATCTCGCGGAAGACGGCCAAGAAAAATTTCAGCACCTTTCACGCGTTGCTTCTCGCCACGAATGATTTCTGGAGCAGTTAAACGGCGTTGTCCATTTTCTTGCACCAATTCGTATTTCGTTCTTTGCAACATTTCCAGCAATCTGATAGTCAACTGGCACTCTCCCACAGCATTCTCCCGTATGTTCTTAGTTATATCCATTATCAGGTAAAATAAAGAACTTTTATCACAAATTTATACACAACAAAAAGAACGATCTAAATAAGTGGGCTGTCGACAACTAACTGATCCTCCTAAGCTTTTTTCCTTATCCCCTTCTTTCTTCTGCTTACCCCCACAACCATATAGAATTCGTAGATATACTCATGTGAAACGTTATTCCTCAAATGGACCAATCGCAGTGATCGATGTGTCACTGCCAATACAGCTATATGTTCTCAGGTAAAGGAAGATAACGAAGCATCTATAGTTGCTCGGGTAGAAAATGTAGGTACAGATATATATCTTAGGGGAGAGAACACGCATCCTGTATTATATTTCATACTGTCTATAGACTATAGTGTTAAACAAGTAAATAGGTTAGTTGTAAATGTACTTATGCTTACTATGGAATTACTATGGTAATTAGCATTATGAAAATATGAATGTAGTTCTGACCTCTAAAAAACATAAGAAGTAATGAATTATAAGTAAATAATTATAATAGGAAAGTCATTGACTGGTCTACAATGGTAACTTGGTAACAGTTATCTATTTCTGTATATATGAACTTCCGAAAATATTCGTTGCAATTTATACAAGCAGTATCAGAAATTGTGATAGGAATTTATTTGCTACACAAACGTTGTATCAAATAAATTACAAAATTAATTAGTATACTTGTAGAATATGAATAGAATGAACAAGGACTATTAATTAGAGATCTTACCTAATCGACGGTCTCTGTCCATTTTGTTTTATTACTTTATTTTATTTGCCTCTCTATTCCAAGTATTTTATTACCTAATTATCAATAAGTACTGAATATTTTTATGTTAATTTGAATATGATTATTTGGTTTCAAACATGAACTCAATTGCCATGACTTTTATGATAATCGTGCACAAGACAAACAAATTTTGATAATCTTTCATTAGTTTATTTGAAAGATATTTATGTGATATATTTATCTTCGTGTACAAACGTGATAAAGAGATAGATTTAATATTTTGCTTTTATCAAAATGGATTTCAATTTATCGTAGTAATTTATAATCATAAATCAGATGTATAATATCATCAACCACTGAATTTCAACTGTATTTTAAAAATGTATACTGAGAAATATTAAATATAACTTATTACAAAATAGATTTTATTTCCTTTTTACGTAAATTTATTTCATTTCAATCCCCTCTTTCATTGTCCCATGAAAGGGGCCGCCCCTGAACCAATAGTTCTGGGCCTCAAAAACTTCAATTCGGTTCTGCTGATCCACCGTCTTCGGACAATACGCTCGCACCATTGCACGCTTGCGCGGAAAGGTCTATATACAGACCTCGTGAATTTAAAAAATTGAACATACGTGGGTTATCAAAAATAGAAGTATTCATGTAAAATTCAAATTGTTAATACTTTAATATATTCAATGCGATATGCGAAATCAAAAGGGGCCCGTGGTGGCAGAAATCAATCTTTTTATAACATGTAACCATTTATCGGGGCGCTTTTCGCAAGAAAATAGGAAATCTGATAGTAATAGAAGTTTTTTCTTTGTTCTAAGCTAGATAAAAGTGTCTTTTACACGGGATGCTGCTAGTAGGATTGCGGATTGATAAATAACTTCCTTGTAAGATATATGTAATTATAATTTTCTGACCTAAGATATATATTATTTTATTTCAAACTAAACGTTATCATCTTTTCTATTTTTCAACCAATTTTATTAAAACAAATTACATTATGACACGCGTGCTAAATTTTTAAACACAGATACTCAGATTTCGAATTTATAAATTTTGTTCATGCAGATTATATTAGCTTATGCTTACAACCAGTTTAACGTATTATTTCTTTATTTGAAACATAATACCCTTTTATCGAAAATATATCCTTTCCACGAATTTAACGATTCTTGTCGCATAAGTATATGTATGTATATATACGACTTGCAAGAGGCCCCCCCCCACTTCCTACCAACTGAAATTGCCTGTGTAAACAGAGACGTAGGGGACCAGTCTAGTGCCGAAAGTCGAAGCGATTAGACACCTTTCAATATCAGTCCGTAACAGGTGTCGATTTGTGTAGTAAATATTTTATAATCATTCTTCCACCACTGAAACGCACGCTACGGTAAACTTCGTTTAACGAAGGTATATTTTTATTCCATAATTTATTAAAATCTTTTGTAATCTGATATTTGATTATCTTTTTTTTCTGTTTATTCTGTTCCAGTAACTCGTATATTAAGCTTTCAAGATGCAATTTAGTTTTGATTGTTTCATTTTCATACAATTTGCTCTTTTTATACATTTATTTTAATATTTCTTTTTTTGTGCAGATCGTTGTTTGATTGCGAGGGAAACTTCGAAGTATTAGAGGGATGTTGCGAAATTCGAAAGGACGAGATGTCCGACGAGACGCCATCATAGTGAACAATGATAAATCTGACAACTATTCGTCGAGACGTTGTAATATTTCATTTATTCTAAGGAAGGCGAACATTATGTATGTATACATTTGTTTATTTTAATTACTTAGATAATCGGTGGTATTTATTCAGTTTTCAATCGACTTCATTTCTCACAAATATTTCGTGATATTAATGTAATTAATACGTAGTATAACAAATTCTAAATTCATGGTTTATTAAGAATATCAAGATGGGAAAGGCAAGATTAAAGAAATTATTTTTTTATTTCGAAGAAATTGAATACATTTTTTAACATTACTTTGACATAAATTCTCTCGATTTTGCTTCATTTGAATAAGAAATTCAAACAACTTTTTCATTTTGCTTCATTATTCTTTTAAAGTAACTTGTTTATGATAATATTGTTATTTGGACTCTCTCAATAGCTTTTATTACATTCGACAAAGTACCTTATCACAGACAGGTTTGAACAGGTTCTGCGCATCGCGTTTTTTTTTTATTGCGCAGCATTGTTTAACTGTAGAGAAAACGCGCCATGTTTTATTTGAACGAAGTAGTTAAATCTGTAATGGCGGACATTCAATTTGACGGATAATTATTACAAATCGATCGTGTTATGAAATATTCATATATATTTGACAATACCAGAAAATACTTTATGATACACAAAGATATTTCTGATACATTTACCTTATATTTTCTTCTTGTAATTATTCTTATAATTATATGTGTAATTTTGAAATCACATATATAATGAATTTAAAATGTGATTTTATGTTACATATTTTGTTACAGCTTTTTCACAATCTCCATCTCCTCCTGTTCTCTGGATAGGATCTTATGGTGCTTTAAAGGCCAAGAATGTAAGTATTGTACTGCAATTAACTGTATTTCTTTCATTTTTTTCTTAATCATAATTAATCAAGAAATAATATTTGTTGAAAATTCTTATTTTTCCCTATTACATCAATAAACTATAAAATTTTGTCCTCAACAATAAATTATGTATATGTACACACACACACTATTTTATCTTTTGTTACAGATATTTTACAACCAATACTTCTACCATAAGTTTTGATGATTCTTCCGAGATGACGGTCTTCATGATGGTTTCTTCTGAGCTACGTCGACATTGTTCACATCGTTCTTCATATGTAACTGTGAGTCGCACGCTTCTTTGTTCCTCCAGTCACTCACTCATGTCGTAGGATGAAAGATCCGAATCGACACGGGAGACTGGTTGTATTACGTAGAATTTTTTACAAGCATAGTGACCGCGGGTATCTAATACACCCGTGAGTGGTAATATATATTTTTATTGTATGTGTTTTATTTACTAGTTCAGGATAGGTCTTCTTGCATACTGCATTTTTTATTAGAATGAATAATATTATGTAATGTTAGTAATTGATTGATTAATTATGAATGATCATGAGTGGATTTATACGGATGTAAGTACGCGTATGAATAAAATATGAATGTTTGGATAAACGATAAATGTTGAAATTACTTACTGAATTGATTATTTTGCGACGGAGAAGTTAAACACTGTAATATCGTGGAAAAATTATTTTGAAAAACCCGATGAGCTACAGATAAAAAATAATGAAAGTGCTGACTGACCGGGAAGGATGAGAAATCGCGATGGGCCTTATGTTCGTGGCCCTTTAGGGCAATACATATTATACATAACTTGTTTATAAAAGTATTAAAGTCCACTTCCTTCCGGACAAAAATGTATTTTCTGTGTGCAAGAAGGAACTTCGCGGTAGGCAGATTTTGGAATCAAAGCAACAAATTTTGAATATTTTTTCGTGATTTCGAAAATATGCTTTGACGAAAAGATCACCTTAAATTATTTAACATTAATGTTTAAATTGCAGTCTATTATTATATTGCATTAAGTTTTAATGTTCTCTTTCATAAATAAATTCTTTCTCATAAATAAGTTCTTTGCTCACTTTTTTTACAATACTAGAATTTCAATAATTTCTTACGTTATTAAATTCAGTAAATTAATGTAGATTCACAATAATTTCAAACATAATGAATAAATGAAAAATGAAGAAACAGTAGTCCGTTAGATGCATGCAAAGCAAATATACTAATCATCTTTTAGATCAGGATTTTCAGGTCTAACTCTTTCCGTACCCATTCCCAGGATCTCACTCGCGTGCCCAGGTGCTACGCGGGTGAAGGAAAGGCAATGAGTATGATGACCATAAACTTAATAATTTATTAGCGACTGACGATAATTAGTGTATCGTGAACGACGTAATTTCCACATTGTGTGTGTGTGTGTGTATGTGGTTAGGCTGTGGAATTGCGTCGTCGTTTCGATTCTTATTAATATTCAAGAAATTCACAAATATAGATAATAATATCCTTTATCCTATAATAACATTCAAATAACAAAGTAATGGTACCAAATTTCGTACCATTTGTTTAAAAGTCGTCACTTCTTTAGAAAATGTAATACATATATCTTCAATTGCAAATTTATTTTTAGTTATATCTAAAATGTGTATGTATTTGTATCGTACAATGGTCGCTAGCTATCGTCAGTTGATTTCAGGGAAACGGTACGTAAATTAGAGTGTGAAAGTTGAATGTCAAACTCGGGTGTCGGAGACGTCCCGGGACGTTCTCTCTAGTGTAGGCTCTTGCGCCCGGGTGTTATGTATGAGAACCGTGGAGTGAGTGTGTTGCTGTGCTTGTTTTGCCACTTTTTAAATATAGGGGTTAGGTAGGATAGGTAGTATACTTTCTGGTGTGTCTGTTAATTATAAGTAGGTAGGGCCGGGCAGGTTGGCACAGTCTCTGGTCGGATAGGTGCGTTTTCGTGTGACCAACCTGTTTCTGGAAATCTTATTTGAAAAATCGACGGTGAAACTGCCACGGGTAGAGCATGCTCTCGTCTCTGGTTTTGCCTATCGATTTTTCGAATTTCGCGGTCGCGGTCGCGAGTAAGCTCGAAACGAACGTTTATTGCTCGAGCACGCACATGTGACTGGGCAACGATCACAATGATCGTTTGTCGTCTATGTGCACGGGGAATAGCATCCGCGATTTATATTTTTATTTTATCTTTATAAGTTATTTTTTATTTTGCGATTAGAAAGACTCGAGCCTAAATTTAAGTTTCAGCGGGCATTGCGCCCGAAGAAAGAAGAGGCTATGAGCCGAAGAGGCCCGACAAACTGTCATTGAAAAGGGCAACTACTGATGGCTCTTCATCCTCTGGATCATCCAGAGCATGGAAAGTCATTCGTATTATCACTTTGTCACTATGCTTGTCTTTAGTATTTGTAGTAGTAGTATGTACTTCTCTTCTGGCCGATTTACAATGTCGGCCCATCGTTACATTGGGCAAATCGTTGTTTTTTCTTAGTGTTGCGAATGATTAATACCGGTTTGAATCAGAGTTGCGAGAAAATGGTGACTACAGTTTGAATTAGAGTTGCGACGAAATATCGATCGTGTTTGCTGTAGTATTGCGAACTATAATAGTCCGCGATTGTTCTTAGCATTTCTTATTATCAATTATTAGAATTTCTCAAAGTGTTATATCTTTTCTATTTAAATGTTAATTAATTTTTTACTATTGCGATTTTTAATTATTGCGAATAATTAAAGTAGCTTTTATAGTTCAATCAGAAATATTAATTTTTATTTGATTCAGTTTAAGAATTAGTGTTGCGATATTATTCAATTGGCTGTCTTGTTTACTTTTACAATTAGCGTTGCGTTGATGAATAGTCGCGTTTCTGCAATTAGTGTTGCGTTGATACAACGCGGTGCCCAAGCCTCTTCCACTGTGAGTGTGGAAGCATGTTCCCGGTTCCTGGATCGCCTGCGTGCAAACGCACGTCAAGAGGAGAATTTTTTTTTAGAAATGGATATTTCAAATGTTTAAACTGTTGTGCGTAAAAAGAGGGTGGATAAGATCATGGATAGGGAGGATCTCCACGCCGGTGAGACCCGAGCAATCAGTATTATTTCGTATATAATTACTAATCGCATTACGGTGCGTGATACAATTATTAATTATATAAGAAATAATACGAGCCGATTGGTTGTGATCGCGACTGTAATTAGCTTTATTAAATAGTTTCATTGCTTTCTGCATGAGTAAAGATGGCATAGGTTTTTACCTTGTGGGGTTTTTTTTTTTATAAGTAAAATATCATTTCGTAAAGTTTAAAAAGTTATCATTGTATTTCGTAAGGTTTAGTTTACAATGTATTAAGTTCTACATTTAATTTTGCGTTAGGACAAATAAGTATCGTGAAGACATTCATATTGCAATTTTAAGATACCATTCCCTGTATATCGTTTATAATTTCATAGCAAAATTAATTTTATCTCAAACCATGGCTAGTGTTATAGTTTTCTTCTATGGACGATTAAAAGTTCATCAATTCAAAGTTAGATAACGGTTCCTGCTTTCGATTTAAGTTGAATATAGTTCCTATTTATGCCGTTGCAAATCGTAGAGGGCGTAAAAAACACTGACTTTTTGGGGTCGGTATTTCAGGACATTAGACACAAAATCCCATACACTGTCGGTATCTTGTACTTAATCACTATTAACAGCTTGGGGGATCACGTGTCACATGTTTTGAAATACCGGTCGGCGAAAAGAAGAGATTTTTTATCGTTAATTAGATACTGTTGAAAATTTGGATTCGATATAAACAACGAAATCATGGAATTATGGAATATATAGTTTTTATATATTTTCAATGAATTAGCATTTTATAAAATATACTAATTATTAGGTCCAAGTATGTTAAGTTTCATTTTATTTATTAGTATCTCTATATGACTAAAAAAATTTGATATTATGCAAATAAAATATGTAGGACCAGATAGGAAAAACGCTTTATTGGAAGATGAGGATATGTCCAAATGCTTTTTATAGCTATTGTAGCTTTCTTCTATTTATCGTGTAGTATTTATTTAATCAGAATAGGAAGTTTTGGGTAAAGAGTGTAATACAGTAATGGTTCATTTTAATTAAATGATTTTATTGGTCAAAATATCTTCCATCATAATTAACAACCTTGTTTTACAATAAGTTCGATAAAAGAATTAGGCAACTGTCCAAATCATGGAATAAAAAAGTAGTTACATATTAAGTCTATTCTGTAATTCATCTGTGATAATAAAATCTTATGCAGATAAAACATGATAAGGACATAAAGTCGAGTTATCAAAATTGGAATTAATAAATTTATTTAGATCATCCAAAGGTAGTAATGAATTTCTTTTAACAATGTCGAAGAAGTATCCGTATAATGCGTTTAAAATTATGCAACGAATTTATTATCAAATGAATAAATGCAACGAACGCTATATATAAGTAATATGTAGTTGACATATACAGAGCGTCAAGTTAAGCGTGACTGAAATTCCTACACGTAACACGTAGAGTTACACAATGTGCACCATTTATTGGAACCGACTATATTTTTGTACGACATTTATTTGCTAATCTATTAATTGTAACGGTTGTTATAAGTCAATGCAACGACATGTCTCTGTACTAGCAGCTACGAAGCTATTTTGGAAAATGATACATCACTTCTTGCATTCTCCATCAGGCATTCATTTCCACTCATAACATTATACATTGAAGTCTGAATTGAAAGCACATATAAGAAATTTGTAATATTATAGATTTTTAAAAGGTGCCAATGTGCGGTATATGTGCTTCCAACCCGCGTGTTTTCGTCGACTAACTACGGCTGTCCTTAATAACATTATTTCTTTGCTATTACACATTAGGTACCTACACGTCCTTCGTTCGCGATAGAAGGATGGCTTATCAGTGCCAGTTTCTGTACACGATCGATAGTTAAAATAAACTTGCGTACATGGCACTAAACAACATTATAGAACACGGATCAAGTAATCTTAAGCATACAAAAATAAATTATAATAATAATCATGTATCTTTGAACTTATACATGTACAATGAATACTATATTATGTGAACGTATGTATATAATATATATAGATATATAAATATATTTTAAAGTACAGTATCCCTTATAATTATTCTTGATTTAGAATACAACGAAAATGCTCTTTTTTTTTTTAATAATACATACCAGAACATCTAGGAGAATTACCTAATGCACGTCAAATAATCGGAAACTACCTTTTTATACACAAGGAATGCCCACAATTAAATTTCGATAAATTTTTGTAAAAAAGAAAAAAGAAGAAAGCGGCATACTGATACGAAACAAGTATCCGTGTTCGTTGTACTTGCACAGAAATGACGATATACTTCTTTTCTTTGTACCATCGTGAAATTTTACTCCAGCAACAAGCAGGGATAGAAATCGTAGATAACTCGCTATCGCAAGTATCATTTTCCTACAGGAAACACATCGATCGTCTAGCGCTTGCTTAAAACATTAATTAATACATTACATTAAAGAATATATTACACCAGCAATTTACAGTTCTCCTAGACATTCTTGTTTCGCTAAACCCACCATTGCATTTGCTGGTGTACGCTTTGGCTGCAGCAAATTATCTGTACATACAAAATTTTTTATGAAATTAATTTTTAATTAAAGTCTATAAATCCTTAGTAAATATAATTCTTTAGTAAAAGAATAATAATTATTTCTATAGATTTTTAAAGAAAACATTTCCAAAATTGTCAGTTTTGAAATTCCTAGATCCGTTATTTTATGTTCCTCAGAGATACATATATTTTTGTAAAACAATATTTCTGTCTGTGAATTGCATACGTACCTATTATAGTTTAAGGAGTTCAGTAAATTACAGACTTAGAGCATAGGATGAAACGACTAGGAATAAGATAGTATTGTCTAACGCGAATCGATATACGCTCGATGACGATCCTTTAACTGAAAACGCATTAAATATTCATAAGAATCATGCTCATTTACAAAGAGATGCTATTACTCAATGTATATATTGCGATATTTACCATTCTCAACTTGCTCACCCGCGTGTACTGTAAAGCAGTGGAAAAGAAACATTAGTAAACCAGCAACCTCATTATACAACGAACGATTACAAAAGTCATCTTTCCATCTTTTTACCTCCCACAAACATGTGTGGTTTTGATGGCGGGGACCATCCGAAATCGTTTCTGGCCATAAGGATCGCTTCGTACGATCCAGGTTCAAGCCCTTCAAATTTATACTCGACAGTAAATTGATTTCCTTTACCATTCGTTACTGTCGGCTTCAGAATTATCCAATTATCGTCTCCTTTGCTACGATATTGCAGCTATATCATGCAATTAATACATTTTTATTATCATACGAAAAGAGATGCTAATAGATACGAAGATAGTAGAGAATGGTAATATGTATTTAATAACCTTGTATTCGGTAATTGGCGAATAACTCTCCAATTGCCATTTTAAAATCAATCCCGAATCGGTCTTTGTCATCTCACCATCAAAAATCATCGCTTGAGACGGAAGACCTATAAAGCGAATTAACGAGGATTTCATTGTAGTACATTATTTTCGAGTATAAATTATGCAAATTCTCGAAATTTTGGCTTTACAAATTTTCGAATTTTCAGATCTTTAAATCTCCAAATTTTGAGACTCTTAAATCCTCGTACTATCAAATTTTCGAATATTCAAATTCTAGAATCTGTTTCATTTTCAAACTTTTGTACGTTAAAGATTTCCATACTTCGAAACATTTCAGTCACTCTCTAACGTGTTTTATTTTATTCTTCAAATTTTTCCTTCTAATTGAAAAAAAAAAAAAAAAAAAAAAAAAAAAAAGAAGAAACTCATACCGGTAAGGGAAATAGTTTTCTCCGCTCGTCCTAATATATTTTCCGCGATGCACGTATAATTTCCCAAGTGTTCCCTTTCGGTATGCAGAATCTCGAGGATATGCCGTGTTTTGTTCCCCTTGATCTCTATGCTTCCTCTTTTTGGCATCACTTCCTTTTCATCTTTCATCCACGTCACTTTAGCATGCGGATGAGCGTGCACGTTACACATCAACTGTGATTCAACACCAAGACCGGTATGCACCCATTTCCCCTTTGTCTCTATTTCGGGAGCGTCTACGAAAACAAATTGTACACGTTCATCTATGTTTAATTTATTCCATTGAGGCAACATTTAAATATAGAATAGTAGGTCACTGTAACAACGAAAACGTGTACCACAAATTCTTACAATTAACAACGACGTTAATGGCTTCTACAGGTGGATCCTGCTTTCCGTTCTCGATCAAACACTGATAACGGCCACTATCGTGTTTGTTAATATTTACAATAGTTATACGGTTGTCAGTGACGATTATGTTCTTATTGATTCTTTTATTCTGTAATAAAAAACAAAGAAAAATATGAGAAATGTATGAATCGTATTTACTATAGTTTTGTCGAATAAACGTCTTTAATACGTTCTATAAATAAGAATCGCGATTTCTTGCGATCATTACTTTTCCTTAATTAAACATTCCAATGAAACTTTTTCATTTATCTTTAACCCGTTAAAGACTAAACAGTGAAATGATGTGTAAAAGTTGTGTAAACGCGATATTATTGGAAATGCGAATAAAGTAATTTAAATGCTGTTCTTTGGAAGTAGAATAAACGTATTGAAATAGTGAATAGTTTATAAAAAATCCACTATACAAGTCAGTGAAACTAAAAGGTAAGATGATCGTGTTAATTTTTCCAATCTTCATGACAGACTACATTCTAGATAGAAGCATTGATCTAAATATATCATATCATTCTTCCAAAAGGATAATCTAAGGTACATTATTTTATCTTTTGATCTCAAACTTTATTCAAGTTCCTCAACATCCTTCACCAAGCTATTTCCCGGTCAGTTTGTGAAAAATTTACTTTTTGAAAAGTATCGAGCAATATTTAATTTAATAAGTAGAATAAACGTATTGAAATAGTGAATAGTTTATAAAAATCCACTATACAAGTCAGTGAAACTAAAAGGTAAGATGATCGTGTTAATTTTTCCAATCTTCATGACAGACTACATTCTAGATAGAAGCATTGATCTAAATATATCATATCATTCTTCCAAAAGGATAATCTAAGGTACATTATTTTATTTTTTGATCTCAAACTTTATTCAAGTTCCTCAACATCCTTCACCAAGCTATTTCCCGGCCAGTTTTTGAAAAATTTACTTTTTGAAAAGTATCGAGCAATATTTAATTTAATAAGTAGAATAAACGTATTGAAATAGTGAATAGTTTATAAAAAATCCACTATACAAGTCAGTGAAACTAAAAGGTAAGATGATCGTGTTAATTTTTCCAATCTTCATGACAGACTACATTCTAGGTAGAAGCATTGATCTAAATATATCATATCATTCTTCTAAAAGGATAATCTAAGGTACATTATTTTATCTTTTGATCTCAAACTTTATTCAAGTTCCTCAACATCCTTCACCAAGCTATTTCCCGGCCAGTTTGTGAAAAATTTACTTTTTGAAAAGTATCGGGCAATATTTAATTTAATAAGTAGAATAAACGTATTGAAATAGTGAATAGTTTATAAAAATCCACTATACAAGTCAGTGAAACTAAAAGGTAAGATGATCGTGTTAATTTTTCCAATCTTCATGACAGACTACATTCTAGATAGAAGCATTGATCTAAATATATCATATCATTCTTCCAAAAGGATAATCTAAGGTACATTATTTTATTTTTTGATCTCAAACTTTATTCAAGTTCCTCAACATCCTTCACCAAGCTATTTCCCGGCCAGTTTTTGAAAAATTTACTTTTTGAAAAGTATCGAGCAATATTTAATTTAATAAGTAGAATAAACGTATTGAAATAGTGAATAGTTTATAAAAATCCACTATACAAGTCAGTGAAACTAAAAGGTAAGATGATCGTGTTAATTTTTCCAATCTTCATGACAGACTACATTCTAGATAGAAGCATTGATCTAAATATATCATATCATTCTTCTAAAAGGATAATCTAAGGTACATTATTTTATCTTTTGATCTCAAACTTTATTCAAGTTCCTCAACATCCTTCACCAAGCTATTTCCCGGCCAGTTTTTGAAAAATTTACTTTTTGAAAAGTATCGAGCAATATTTAATTTAATAAGTAGAATAAACGTATTGAAATAGTGAATAGTTTATAAAAATCCACTATACAAGTCAGTGAAACTAAAAGGTAAGATAATCGTGTTAATTTTTCCAATCTTCATGACAGACTACATTCTAGGTAGAAGCATTGATCTAAATATATCATATCATTCTTCTAAAAGGATAATCTAAGGTACATTATTTTATCTTTTGATCTTAAACTTTATTCAAGTTCCTCAACATCCTTCACCAAGCTATTTCCCGGCCAGTTTTTGAAAAATTTACTTTTTGAAAAGTATCGAGCAATATTTAATTTGTATCCTAAATAAAGGGAAAATTCAATTATTCTTGAAAATAATTTAAAAATATTTCTTTAGAAGATACAATTCTTTAGAGTCTTTTTTATAATCAGAATGTTAAGACGTCCTGACTCCGCAGAAAGATTGCAAATGAAATAAATAAATTTTTGCCAGAATTTATGTTCCTTCGTGTACAGAATACGAGTAAAAATATTATAATACGAGTAAAAATGTTATAATACGAGTAAAAATATTATAATACGAGTAAAAATATTATAATAAGAGTAAAAATGTTATAATACAAGTAAAAATATTATAATACGAGTAAAAATATTATAATACAAGTAAAAATATAATACGAGTAAAAATATTATAGTACGAGTAAAAATATTATCCTACCTCGTGATACCACTTTATCTCACTTAATGGTTCTTCCCTTGATTCACAACCGAGGGTAATGTTTTGACCCACGTTGACTTCTACCCTTTTCGCAGGGGTGACATGTACCAGAGGTGGTTTATGCTGCTGTGTTGGTGGCAATGGTGATGGAACTGGTGCTTCGTCAGAAACTAGCACTCTGTGCTTAATCGTGATGGGTGGCTTGTTCAAAATACTGCACTCATAATCATTGGAAGTATCATTGAGCGTTGCATTGTAGATCACTAAGGTATTATTCCATAATCGAACCATCCTCTCCTTGTCTGCATTCATTGGATTTGAGTCGTAGTAGAGAAATTCATCGTCTTTTTTCCATGTGACAGCGAATTTTTCTACAATATTACAATTTAATCAAATTTTTGTACACATTTAAATTTAAACCCTTGTGCTGGAGAAGTATTTCAACAATTTTGTTTATCTGTTCAATAATTAAATATTGAAATCACGAGATGAAATGTTCAAGTATTTGTTACGTTATGAAATAAATATTTTACATTTTAAACTGTGATATTTTCTGTTCAGATAATTGCTCGAGAGGGTCATAACTGGGAAAAACAATTCTCTGAATTTTTCTATAGTATTATTAAAACTGATAAAATGAAACAAACAAATTTATATATAATATAATAAAAATTTTGATGAAAAAAGAAGAGACTTTTTAACAGAATATTTGTTTATAAAAATGTAGAAATTACACATCTTGATTTCGTATTAACCTGCATTTTTCAATAGACAATGTAGATATATGGTGTTCCCATTTCTCACGTGTATACTTTGTGGTTTGGATATGATTTGTGGTGGTTCCTCAAGAGCTCCAGTATCATCTTCGTCATCGATGGTATCATCATCGTTGTAATCGGACGGTGGATCATCTTCGATGTAATCAACACTCTCGGAACTTTTAGCTGGCTTACACCAAGCTGTAACCAAAAGGTTATGTTATTGTAACACGCATTTTCTTTTTGAATTTCGTTTTAAAATTCTTCGAATACGCGTCGTCTTCTTCGGTTCTCGTGAGTTTTGTACGCTTTGTTAACATGGCAAAGAAAAGGCTAAGAAGGTGAAGAGAATTTTTATCCTCTATTCAAACACGAATGTAAAAATCGTGATCTCGCCTTCACGAGTAGAACCTTTGACGTAAATGTTATTTATGGGTGAAACCTATTTGTATATTTAAAACTTTCGGTTTACTACCTTCTTGTTAATACATAGTTCGTACATATGTAAAATCGTAAATCTTGAAATAATTCAGGGATGAATTCTGTAGTCTGAAAATCGAGTTTTTTTTAGTATAAAGTTAAATAATAATTATAATAATTAATAATAATTTAGTATAAAGTTAAATAAAGTTAAATAAATAACAATAATTATTATATGAATGAGAAATAACAAGTTTTGTACAATGTTTACCTGAAAATCGAGTATCGATTTTCAACGTCCTGAGCTACCGCCCGTTCTTCTTCAGTCTTTAAAATTTTAAATAACCATTCTGTAATCTTGCCTGTCTCTAATGTAACTCTCTGTTCATCCGTTTAGGAAAATGCGAGCCTTTTAAAAATGGTTGTCCATAAAACAAAAGAAGCTCGCTCTGTTCGTAAAACAAAGCCTGTCGTGCTATCCGTAAAACGAAAAGAATCCCTATCCCACATGAATTCTAGGGAGTTTGCACATATATTAATTTAAACTGGTTATAATAAAGATAACAATGTCGACATTAAAAATTAATTGCCTCGATCATGCGAATTTCTCAAAATTATTCATTGTTCCGAAAGTTAATCGTTCGAATTCCAGCAACTGACGGTATCGCAAAAGTAATTAATGAAGAATGAAACGTTCGAAATACCGACAGTATACGTTCTGATATTTGTAATAATATTAAAAATTAATTAAATGTGAAACTGCTTCAAAATTTAATCCTCGCTCGAACGATTGATCATCCGAAATTTGTGCATCGACCAGGCGTGTACCACACAAAGAAGAACGAATCTATTGTTATAGACCGATCTCTAACAGCTGTTACCTAGTTCTTTCTCAAAGAAAACACCTAAGATTTATATCCAGGAGAGGCCTCGAACAACGATCGAAAAGAAGGACACGCCAGTTGAAATTAGATTTCTAGTGCACGACATGCGCCTAATTTCAGGACAGCGTATGTAAGCACACTGTTTTCTAATAATACACGGCCCTATACTTGTCTGTCTTTCCCAACAATGCTCTTTTCTGCTTGTTCGCGTGTGACTTGCGTGTGACGGTGGCTATCGGGAGGCCACGGTTTAACAGGATAAAAAATTTCAGGGTGAACAGTGGAACGAATGAAATAAGAGGTCCACACCCTCGTTGGCTGCGTGTCTATGCTCACTTTGCCCTATTTTCAGCCACGTTCGTTTTATGTTCATCGTTTATGTATCCATACTACGATCGCCTTCGAAGTCAACTAAAACCACCACACCTTTGTCCATGGACAGACGAAGATAATAGCGAGAATTTGAGATGAAATAAGAGTAAAATATGCCACTAAATTTTCTTTGAAATCGAATAATTTTAGACTAGATCTTTTGGACCAGAAACAGCACACCATTGTCGATGGAAAGATGAAGCGATGATATAGCCGAGATGGGTTACTGGATAAAATAAAAATGAAAATAATTTTGATGAATTTCGAATAATTGATCTATGTCATTTGGAGCTTTTGATTTCATTATCGGACACTCGAGAAGCAGGTAAAAGCGTCGATGGCTGACCCACTTCCGGTCCCCACTTAAGGTCCACTACGCTCGCGTGAGCTTCGCATTGTCGATTTGCTCGAGATCTCGCGGTATCCTTTACTTCAGCCTTCGTGAATTTATGCTTGATTCGAGAATAGCTAGTTAGTCTAGATCTGAAAAGCCTTCGGATTTAGGACACCGTGAACGCCTCTTTGATAAGCTTAGATTACATTGCGAGTTTCAAAAGAACCTTCAAGTCTTTGTATTCTGATGAAATTTGATTACTTTTGCACGATTAAAGACATTAAGATGTGATATTAATGAAAGATGCCGAGATTGAAATAGGAATTTGCAATTCCTGCGAATGTTGCGTGTAATTTGCTGCAAGAACGTTGAAGGAGGTGCAAAACGTTTATACGAGTATTATTACATGAAAGGATTGAATTATTTGGAATAATAACTGCGATTATATCAAGAACGACCTATAAATCTAGGTTAATGGCTGACCACTACGGTAGGCAGTTCTGTTTCCACTTAGCCTGTAACTCCTTGCTACCGACTCAGCGTCGGCATCCCTTGGCAACGGCCTAGAAAGTCGCCACGGCGTCCCATTGCTTAATTTATTTCCACCATGGGGTGTTTAATGTACTCTTCCCTTTTTGTCGACCTTCGATGACCAATCGAAGCGAATACATATGTTTCGCTTAACGGAATCCTTGAAAATCGAAATTTAGGCTTTATCAATAGTAACACGTTCAATTCTTATGATCGTTTTATATCATAAAGTTCGATAAATTCTTTCACAATTAATCTTATAAATAGTCTACGGTTCTTATATATTTATGAGAATATCGAATATGCAACAATGTACTGGGTGTACATAATACGTAAAAATAATAAAATTGCCAAAATATTCGTTAGATTTCTGCGTATCTTCGTAGTTTCTTGAAATTAAGTATTTTGTCACTCGTATATGTCGAGAATTTGGCAAGAACAAAGGGAAATTTGTTCTATTCCGACGTGTTGCGATTAAACGTCACTACAAGAAATCCGATAAAGCGACGACTTTAAATCTTTTCTCACAAAATTTACGACTGTCCTTGGCGATTATATTGAATTCTAAATCTTCTCCCTCGAATTTCAGCAGAATGACAGGGACAAAGGTAAGGACATCTCGGCGACGATCTGGACATCCGGCGTCCAAGGTGAAAGAGACTGCAATACGCAATGCATCATAAACCAGGCATTCGAGCAAACGCAATGTAAGACGCGAGCACAGCTCGATGCATAGGTTCATCGTGGAGATGTTGCGAAATCGAAAAGAAATCCAAAGAAATCCAATTCCCCCTTGTTTCTTCCTCTTCGTCGCCCGCCTTCCTTTGTTCTCTGTTTTTTATTGGAATTCGAACGGTGACTCGATACAAACACGAAAGAATAACGGACGTGCTTGAAAACCGCAAAATCGTTTTGCATTAGTCGCACGCGTAACAAACGATGATGTCATTCCAGCGACATGTCCAAAAAAAGGACCTGCCTCATGCTCGCGATTCATCCTAACAGTACACGTCATCCTGTTTATGCGTTTGCCCTTACGCGATCACGTTTTCTTACGTGTCTACGCCGTGTTCTGCGACCGGCCACCACCCCAACAAATCAAAAGGATAGACTGTAAATCGACCAGGCGAGATTGGCTAGGACTGCATCGAGTGGTCGATGCGGCGTGCGAAATGTCAGGGTGTTGTTGCAGGCTGCAATTACGTTCACGACCCTACCGACACACACTGCAAGGAAATTTATTCAACTTGTAAACGTAACATCCCGCTTTTTGTGCCCCATTTTATAATTGTTCTTAGTGTGAAGGAACGTACAGACGATCAATATTATTGTCGGTATTCAGGATTCTCAGTATTATCGTACGTAAGAGAACCTTTAGATGTCCAATATATATATATATATATACCGTCGGTACAATATGGAGAACCCCGAATACCATCGAATAATATTGATCGTCTGAAACTCTCTTAAAGAACGATGATGTTTCGAGCGTATAAAATGGTCGGTCACTTTTCCATTATCATTGAATCTGGAAGCACAACGTCTCTTACTCCATTGTAATTTTATAACCGATGAGATATAGTTTCGAGAGAAGGTAATATTTTCTACATTTAGAACGATCAATCTGGATCTGAAGAAGAAGTAACAAATAGTTGAGAACTTTATAAAATTAGATTATCGAATACCATTTTGCAGAATTGTTGAAAGTGACGACTGTGTGAGTAATACTGACTAATATTATGGAAGTAACCAGGATCAAAATTTCAACTCTCGTAAATGACGCATAGATATCAGATTAATGATGACGTTATGTTCGAGATATATTTCCTGTTGAATGTAGCTTGCATCAATTATACTCCAACAGTAATAACTGAGATTTTATATCTCATTCGTTTCGTATCTCTCATCACATATGGACAGAAATGCAAAATGTCCGTGAGTTTGTGCATATATAAATGTACGATTAAACCGCATACAAGTTTCTAACAACATAGGCATCGAGCCGGATTTTCCGCGATTATTCATCGAATCTTAATTCCTATGCCAACAGAACATGGTTTCGTAGAAACGAAATATTACCAGAGAATAAAGACCGACCACGCATTGACATTTCGAATATTTCTCGGTGGTCATACTACCAATTTAGATCGACGTCATGTTCCTCCTATACACAGACCTACAGCTTTTTTTTTTTGTGGAAGCAAAACTATTCTCGATTACACTGTTCCCATCTGGACAAACGTAACGGAGCCGTTTTTGCAATTACACTCTGTATCCTTCTTTCCCTACCCGTATCCTTTCAAGTAACTCACACACGCGACACACACAGTGGATAATAGTAACAGTAGATACAAGAAGACACCAGTAGCCAATTCCGATGAAAACGTTTTGAGAGAAGAAAACGATGATGAACGAGAAACCGTAATGCAATTACAACTGTTCTCCGCTTTGTACATCGGCAGTTACAAGGTGCAAGGAATGCCAGTTGCATCGATAAATCTCAATCGGCCATTTCTCATCGATACTACTCTTCACTTACAAAAGAAAGGTCATCGGATTCTATGATACATCCGTTTCAACGAGCTGCCCTTTATTCGTATCTTTCCTCTCTGTTGTAAAACTAAACGTGGAGTTGAAATGTTAAGCCTTTGTGCTTTTCTTTCAGGTTTTAAGTATGAAACGTATCTTTCGTATCGTATAGTAAGTCTACAGAAATATGTCGATATATTATCGGTTACGAAAGGTTAAACAACTTTTCCAAATAACTTATTGACTATAAATTAGTTGAAATTAAATTCCAAATTCTGCTTGGGTCACAGATTGCCAAAGAATGTTAAAAGCTATCTTTTTAGTAACAACGATATAAATTCTATGTGAAATGCGATAAAAAATGTTATGAGCGGTAAAATAATCTTTTTTAGCTTCTGAAATTATCAAAAGATAGAATGTATGATTGAATCTCGAAGAGACTAGATCCATTAAGGATAAATAAATACTTAATAAACTTGAATATTAACAATTACGAAAATGAAAAATTCCAAACCCAACGCAAATTCTCGTTAAGAAATAGAAAGACGAGACGGTATAACCATCTCGAGCTTTTCCCTCATCGATCGTTTTCCTCCCCCATGAAACTTCCGTCTGTTTGCCTCGGCGAACATTCCTTTCCTCGCGGAAGTGTCGTCGCCTCATAGGGTAGAAAAGCCACCATAGCTTTCTCTAGCTATCGATGGTTGGCATCTTCGTAAGGCAAACACGATCGCCCTCTTCAATTATCATAATGCATCATGATGTCTGAATCATCCAGTCGCGTTTTCCTTGAAAATTTTCTACCTATCTGACTCGCAGCAACATTCAACTCACATACTATATATTTCATGTTAGAACCGACTGCAAATGTAATAACGATTGAACGAGGAAATCTCAAGCATGGCAGTTAATTTTCTGATTTATTGCGCAACTACTGTCTTATATCATGGTTAACGAAGGAAGTCCGGGTTTGCAGAAATTCTCAAGAGATTACCATAGAGAACGCCGTGTTGGAAAACGATCGAAAATATCGACGAGATATTAACATTCAGAATTTATCGTGCGAAGGCTGAAGTTGACAGTGTTCGATGGATCACGAATGTTGAATGGGCTGACGTCACCTCTCGCATTCCCTCACGCCTTAATGGTTATTATTGCTAAGAGGCACGCACTCTTATTCCAAGAGGGAACCTCTCGTTTCACGTATGTCGCGTTGAACACGTGTGCGCCTGTAAACATCGGCCCTCGCATTCGTGGGTGCGCGTAAAATACCACGAAAGGAGGTAGGGGTCGTTGCGTGTCCACGTATGTATACACCAACGATGTACGTGTGTCATGGAATGTGCAACACGACGTGCATCGTACACTGGTGTTGGAACATGGATAATAAAACTGGGAGTGCCATTTGGTCGAATTGACCCATGTTAGCACACAACGCTGGCGTATACCACGAACCTCCGAAAAAGTCTTTGGTCTCCTAAAGAATCAACGATATCGTTCGTTTCGTAAATATCGAGGACGATGTTTTCGAGGTGAAGAGTTTCATCCTACTCCTTCTTAGTCTTCTTCTTCTTCTTCTTCTTCTTCTTCTTCTTCTTCTTCTTCTTCTTCGTGCATCACCGTATATGGTGAATGCGAATCTCTTCTCCTACGAGTTAACTATGGAGGATCTGAACGAAACATTACGGCGTAACGATTCGAAAGCGGTTCGACAAGTTTGCAGTTGCTATCGATTAACGTTGGCACGCGGCGAGAACAACGCTTTCCGAAGTTTCTTCGAAGGGGATGGATTCATGATTAATCGTCCGTATTATGTTAGCTTTGATAAGACGTTAGATTGAGTCATAAGTTATTTGTTTCTCTCTCTTTTCTTTTTTAATCTTTCAAATGCTATTTGCAATTTGCTTTTGTAAAGTATCATGCTTGAGAAATTAATATAGCGTGTTGATAACAATAGCATTGAGGTATTTTCGAGTAATACGTAACTTTAACAGGTTAGGCTAGGTTATTTCGATCTTTTTTGCTCGCTCTCCTTGATGTAAGCTTTCCAAGAATATATAAGTATCTATTAACGTTTTACGAATGAAAGTCTTTCGATTCTTGATGTAAAAGAGATTTTGATGAAAACGCGTTGTATTCAATGCACAACAATGTACGTATATTAGAATTAATAAAAGACAATACTTAGAAACATGTTCTAGGATTTGCTTAAAACATGACATTACTCGTGCCTAGTAAAATGTTCATGTAAGTTCAGATTTTTATAAACGTAACAAACGAAACGAAATTCAAATATAGATTCATTTTGTCGCAAACATTATTATAACCACGGTATTTTATTTTAGATACTTGGTAAATTCTTGCATATTATATTCATTCTCTATACTCTTCAGCGCATTCAATTGCATATCTACTTATGGCTCAATCCAATTTGTCAGATCTGATAAAATGCAACTTATTACCTCCGTACAACAATTTTCCCAGTAGCGTGTTAGCGACAATTTCATAACCGGAAATAAAGACACCTTGGTAATTAATACAATTCCGTCTAACAATAGCTTGGAAAGTTCTAAAGGGCGGCGTTCTAATTCGCTCGAACTAACGACTAATGGTCTAATTCTCACAGCGTCGTATTTCAACTAATGCAACGTCGTTCCTTCTCTTTTCTCCGGACTAATGAATTGCGTCACAGTTTTTCGAACGAAACAGAGAAGATGACTCGTTGCTGACTTGCCCCTCAACGATGTCGTCTTTTCCACTCTAGGGGAACCAACTATGTATTGCGCAACCTGGCCGACGAAGAAGAGCCATCGCTGCGTGGAGAAACGGAGAACGCGATTCGAAATAATCCGTAGATTGCAGCTGGTTCTCACCATGCGAAAATAACCGTGTGCGGCTGCAAGGAATATAACGTTCCGCGTGCGGCGAAATGGCAAAAGGGAGGACGAGACATCGTGTGGATGGCGAGATGCCAAACGGGAAGATAACATAGGATCGCAGATGCTCCCTCTTTCCCCTGGCTCGGGATCTAAGAACCGAGCTAAACTGCTGCGACCAGAGAGAAAGAGAGAAAGGGAGAGAAAGAGAAAGGAGAGCTTGAACGGAGCGGAGCAAAATGAAACCACGAAGAAGATACCGTGACTACGCCCGGATTTTTTACCAAGTCCCAAAGCCGCCTGATTTAGACGCAGCTCCGTTGACGGAGGAACGAAAGCGTCTCTCGCTCTCTCCAGAAACCTCCGCAGCGTTGCTTAGCCTCCTCTGCTCCGATTTCACCTCGCGCCTCTATACGATACAGGAAGGGAAGGAGTTTTGGGGGATAGCATAGCATAGGAAATAATTTATACCGAGCGTCTAAAGATAATTTCCACGGGGATGGATATCTAATAGAGAGAAAGAGAGGCAGCCTAAGCTTAAATTGGGTTGTATAGGGATCGACGGATATTTTCTTACGTTCGTTTATACGCTTGTGTTATTCTTGCAATGGATATGTTAACTAACGAATACGAATACATTGTTTTTCAGATGTTCCATTCGTTAGAACGATAGATCAGATTTTTGATGATTTAAAAATATCGAAAGTACTCCTTGTATAATACTTGGTAGGTGCAACAAATGTTTCTTTAATTTCCGCTTCTTTAGTTGTGTTCGTAAAGATATAAATTTGCTTAAACATTCACGATCTAGTCACGGTGAACTATCTTAGAAATAGAAAATAATTAGAAGATATAGCCTACAGTAGATATTTCCCTTTTAAATAATTTAAAGAGAGCTTTTATTACAAAAATAGCTAGGAGAATGTTTTTAGAAAACACGCGCACTATCATAGCCAGGCAAACTTGCATTCAAACGAATGGTGATCATTCCGAGTAATAACCTTGCAGTTTCCTTCGTTATTACACAGGCTAATAAATTCCAGTTAGTTGCACATCGTAACTCTTTCCATATTTTACGATTATAATATGTACCTGTAAAGGATTTACGAAAAATTCATTTCACCATTCAAGTATTTGTATGTTTATACGTCGTTATAAGTCGTCAGTAGCTCTGACGTAATTTTACGTTTATACTTCGCTATAAGTCGAGAATCACTCGCGTAATTTTACATTTACTATTTTCTCAATACGATATACATTTATTGCTTTTCAATATAATATAATGTCTCTAAGTGTTGAGCAGATATAAATATGCAATGACGGTGACCAAAATATTCAAAAATTTCAGTTTCATCCATCCTCACATTCAATCTGTATGTTTTATTTTGGAGTAAGAAAGTCGCATATCGTAGAAATTATGAGAAAAAGACGCGACACGGATCAAAAAAGGGAGATTTTGCGCGAAGCTCTGTTAATCGGCAATATCAAACGTAAAAAGTTTCTTAATAGCTTAAAACGGTCCCGGTTCTCAAGACCTTCAGTAGGCGAGCAGGATGTGGTAATTATTATTTGTTGACCGCGTACTCATCTTGCGTTAGTAGGCGAATGTCAACAGTTTATCGTTCATTGTGTAAACGACGACTACCTTTGCTCATACAGCGTAATGAGCGAACTTGGAGCGGAATTTACATTTAGAGACATATAGCTGAAAAATATTCGCGAGATCGAGTGCTAGCGTTTTAACGTATGCAGATAGAATAGAATAAAAATATAACGCATTTACTCGATATCTTTCGATATTTCTTGCGCAAAATTGTATAAAAAGCTATTATAATTGAATGGCACAAATTCGTTTTCTTGCAAAAACGAGAAAATAATACGCAAGATTTGCACAAATTTTTACCAGCTTGAAATCGTAGAGATTTTTCTGTCGAAGCTTTCAATTGCATTTAGTATTATTTAATAGCTATTGATTTCATTAATTTTATTTTAATAGTTGTATCGAGTTAAAGATTTTATCTTTTGTACCATGTATATCCTCCAAGCTCCTCTACTTTAACATTAAACGTAAAAGACAACCAATCGTAGTAAGATAAAAATTGTATACAAACTGTCTAAATTGATAGCTGCATTGATAGTTAAATCATAGAGTTAAAAAAAATAAAATGAAAAGAAAAAATAAACAAAGAATTAGCTCTTCGCTAAAGAAGGATATAGATTCTATACAGAGTGCGATAGTGAACGCTGTAAGCGATAAAATAATTTGTTTTAACCTTTAGAACGATCCCAGGCTAGCGCTAAAATCGCACGATGCGCGTAACGAAATTAACAAACACTTCGTTCTTCCTTCACGCTAAAAGTCCTCACCTCTGACATCACCAACATCACCAAGCACGTCAACTCTTCGATGATTCTTCGTATCGTACCAATGGAATTAAATAAACATCGTGGAACACGACTCGAGAAGCATCCCCCTTCACCCTTTTACTTGGAAAAGTTATGGATGCGAGATTTGGTAACGTGATACGTATAAACACGAGAGGGAAACCAATCAAGGGTTTTCAACGCTGATATTCGCCCTCGCGGAACGACGAACTTGAACCACGGAATCGATCGTGTAATCCGGTCACGTATACATTTAACCCTACGCACGTTTCCCCGTTGCAGGATCTAATACTTTCCCTTGTTTGGAAACGATATTTCTGGGAATCGTCTTCGCCTCGAGAGAAACCCACGCGTGCATCTTAAAAAAAGACTAAGAAAAAGAGAATATCTCTTGTAGCGAAGCATCGAAGCATCGAAGCATCGGCTGAACCTATAAAAATCGCCGTTCGTTTGATTTATACCGACAATTACACGAGGACGAAGCCACAGGGGCCATTGTGCGTTCCCCATTCTCGATCTTCGTGTCGTGGATCATCCGACGACGCATTGTGCGAGACGTCTCTCGGGCACCGGAGGATCCTTCCTCCGTGGACACGGTTAAACAGTCGTTAAACGGTGAGTCACGATCCTAAGCTAGAAGGTGATCGCGTTATGCAAAGTTTGTAGGAACAGTCGAATGTGTTTGATGGACAGAGAAAGTTTCAGAATATCGTAATCTTAAATACGATTAATCGATCGTCAGATATGGCCGTTCTTTCATACATATTTCTGTAAATGTACATTGCGAAGATGAAGTATCAGATAGTGTTGTGGATAGATGGGTGGTGTGTACACCGCTGACACGACTAACGTTCCGTGTAATGGCATTATATCTCGTTCATTACCATTGATAAAGCTTTAAGCAGTATGAATGTCGGGTTACCGTGAAGCGTATCTTTACTTGCTTTTTACCTACCACGTAGGTGAGATAGAATTATACCTACTCTGCAAACCAATTTTCAATAGCTTGCATTAGGCGAATTTGTGCAATCTCGTTTGCCAACAATGTGGCAAATCTTACTGTCAGAATTTTTCTCTCTACTTAATGCTACGTTTAAAAGAATAGTCAAAACGAGATTAGTCGGTAACTTTGTATAGAAATTTTATACATCTACGACAGTGTATTTTTATCGGTACCATTTTTCTACTTTACTACTCTCTACTTTTTCTACTTTAGTCATACACTAGTTAATATTTTCAATATCCTTGTGATTTTGACGAAAAACGTAGGGCAGTTTTTTATCAAATTTATCGTTGCTATCTATCAAAATTACTTGCTCCGGACATTTCCAAATTTTTTGATGGTATTTTTCGATATTTAATCATTTTTAACGCTCGTTAAGTTCTTGTATCGCTGTTGTTGTATGCAATGTTAGAGAATATTTGATAATTTGATAGAATTATCTTCCAATAATCCTTTCGGAAATATGAAAATCGTATTTAAATATCGTATTTAATAATCGTATTTAATCGTATTTAAATTAATAGGATTTAAGGCATATATTTGTAATATGTAAATATGGAGATATTATGTCATCATTATGGTACAGCGATCTGACAATTGCGTTATAGACAAACACGGGCGGGCAGATTCCTTTACTCTAGAAATTAGTGGCGGTAACCGATAATAGTTGTCAGTATGCTTTCTCCTACGCAATATTGACAAGTCGTCGGTAGACTCATTTGCGTCACCTCACTGAATCTTGACCACGTGCCACACACTGTATTATGACCATCGTGAAATCATCGTTTCTCTGCTTAGCTATTCCCATTTAAGAATAACGAACGCGTAATTACTCTCAATTAGGGCAGCAGGCGTACAGCAGTCTACCGTTTCTTCGTACATCTTTTTTATCCATCCTTCATTCATGATTTACGTTGCTTCTTCACGGAGTTAATCGCAGCTCGTTCCGTTGCTAATTAAAGATATAACGTTATCAGAAATGTTTTTCGTCCAAAGCACTTCGTTTTAATTCACAGAGTAATCTCGAGATAAGCGATTTAAGCTAAGAAATAGGTTACTCAGTGATGCGCCAGTGTCGTTCAAAGAGCTATTAATTGTCGATAAGTTATCGATGATTTTTTGATACTTATTAATACGTTGATAATATTATCATTGTATCGACTCAACGAATAAAACAGAAAAATACAACTCTCTAAAGATTTTAAAGAAAACAACTGAATGAATTTATCAGTCAGGTTTGAAGTTATTTGTATACTACAAAAATACGCAAATATACAAACAAATATACACGAAATACACAAAATTACACAAACATTATGGAGAGGAGAGAGAAGTACACGATGCGTACTGCGATAGCGAGCTTACAGTCTTCACATTTGTAAGAATTATATAAAAATTAACAGTTTATGCGTTTATTATATATTATATTTTTCCGAATTAAATTCTCTTTACGAAAATGTTTTTCATCCTTAGATTTTTAAGGATATCTGAACAAAAGAGTTAAGAGTAAATTCAGCTTGCCAATATCGAATGAGTAAAATTGTAACAGTATCGATATCTGTCAATGACGTTATCAGTGACAACACCTTTAATAAATCCAAAGACGAATATCGGAGTGCGTATCGCATTTCCAAGAAAGAAGGAAATGCCATGACCCAATGGTACCCAGTATGGCAGAGCAACATACGCTTGTAATACCGTGGGACGCGGGCTTTTCACTTATCGTGACAGAAACGAGATGTAAATCGTGGAAAAAAGCGGCGACCACGACTCAATAAACCTACAGTTAGTCACGGTTGACCTACTTACGAGTGTCTTCGGTAAATCATGAGCAAGACAACACACGCCACGGAGAACACGGTGGATTTCCGTGAATCCTCAATGAAGCCGACGAGCCGTGACTGGTATAGATAAGCAGCTGCGGTTCCTTGACACTGCGGAATCGACGTATGTTGCTCCATGCCACTTAGGCGTATCGACGATCGTGGACTATATTAATTGATCGGTTGCCTGTTCTCTACGTGACTTTTTATTCGCGATCTCGTCGAAAGTTCATATTTTGATGCGTCTTGGATGCAATTAAATCGAAATCATTAAATAATGAAAATAATGAAATGATTAAGTAAAAATAGGACTATACTTAGGGCTATACTTCTGAATCCGATTATCTTATCTAGGTTCTCTCGAGATTTTCCTTTTCATTGATTCTAATTCTTGACGTTTTAATGAATCTGTAAAAATTCAAAATCGTTTGACGTGTATGATACAATGCGCAGTTTCATTAAGATGGATTCTCTTTATAGTCATTTGAGATCATTATTTCCACTTAATTCGATACTACGTACAGTATAAACACGTTATTTCATTCTTTGGGAATTACGTATAAAATGATTGATTGTTCATTATATTTCCATGATGCATCCGACGTTTCGACGGAAATGATTAATCGATTAAGAAACTAGAGAAAAATATGATCAAATACGTCACATTTGACAATAATGATCCCTAAAAACGTGTATAAAGTTAAGAAAATTACATACCGCCGAAACAGTCACCAACGATATTCTAGATCGAATAAAATACCAAAGATGAGGATGCCGACATCAAACAAATCGTCTGTTTCCGACATAAAGAAGAACGGCGAAGGCGAGCTTTTACCGTTTCCATAAATCTCGATGGATTCTTATCGAAAGCCGCGTGACAGATTCTTTTTTTAATTCAGGTAGCTGGCCTGTTACACGAACACTTCTCCACAAAGACTCAATCGACCAGTTTGTCGAGTTTCGTATATGGAGAGGCAAGTCTTATTGGAGAGAAGTCCGGGCTCCCTCAGAGGAAGGATAAAGAGATGTCCTGATACCGATCGTGCCCGTGAACGCAAAGAGTTTCATTGACCTTTTCCCGATCCGTGCAAACCAACACACAGGACAATGAATTGAACTTGCTCCTACGAGGAACGCGATCGTCTGTTATCCAACGACTGTGAATAACTCGCGAATCTTATTGATCCATTTAACTCTTTACGGCGCCAAACCGTTCGACTTGTTCTGGGTACGGGCCACATTAATTGACTAGTCAGTCGGGTTACATAAATGGTATGAACGCGTGCACAATTTTCTCTATAGATCGTACAAGCGAGCAGTCCTCGAAGAAATGCCAGCGTCTCTATCGATTTATGATCGCGCGTCGACATTGACCTTTATGCCATCGTCGTAGCTAAGAATCTTCTCGCGAGTCTCTAGGGTCTCTAGTTGAATCGAGATCGTTTTCTTGATCCGTTCATTGCTATTTTCCGTGCATCGTCTCTACACCTTAAAGTATTTCGTTCTCATCTTTGATTAATATTTTTTTGGTTTAGATATTTATATGATAATATTCATATGTTAACTATAGTATAGTTATAATTATCGCATATTAAATAATTATAGCTTGAAATACCTCGAGGACATTGATTAATCAAAGAAACGTTGAATTAATAAAGTCTAGATTAATAAATTTAATTGAACGATAAGGCGGCTTGAATTTAAGTAACTTGACTAATTTGAACAAGGTTTTACACAGATGTAAGACAAAAGTTATCAATCATTCGAAATGTCATTGCCGTATTATTCATGCCATACGATCCAGCTGTGTCATTTTTTATCTATCTACCTTTTATATATTTACGTTTATCGATATGTCTTACTCATATTGTAATATTTTCAGCGCTCGAATAGCTTCCAAACGACGATTCTATGTATATTAGTTTCGTTAATGACACAAAGTAGTCATAAGATTGGAAAATTGCCATCGACGATTAGATGAAGCACAGTTTTGCATCAGAAGATAGCGATTGTCTGGGATATATATCTTCGTGTTAGTTTTCGCGATAAAAATTGTTGGTATGCTTATACTCGACTAGGTCTATCGAGACTGATAGCACGTTTCAAACAATTATACTTTATAAACAGTATAAATGCAATGATAAATACCGCCGCGGCGTATCTTTTCAAGGACAGATAGCTGATAAAGTAGTAAGTACGGTACGAACCAACAAAAATAATAGTCTGCAATTTTTAGTTAAATTTGGTGAGTCAGCCTGTCGCAAACACGACCTTACTGACTTTTTTTAATCACTTTCAATGTTAGAGCCTTTTAACAACACAAAGTTGAAGCACTGTTTTAAATCCAGCTTTTATCTTCGCTTACTTTTGTACCGTATTCTTTATTCTCAAATAATATTTTAATAGGATTTTAATGCAAACTTCAGAGCGTATCTAAAACAGTACACGTGGCGCGTAACGTGTCAACCACTTTCCATTCTGTGTTCGCTGCGCGAAAGGAAAGAAGGCGCCAGGTTCAATGCGGTGGCTGGTTTGTTTTCTTCTTTCTTTAAATCTTAATCTCGGCGGGGATTGTTCAGTTTTTCATCCACCCCTTGAAACGAAAAGGTCCGCAGCATCTTTTGTTCCCCCGAGATACTCAGCTCGCCGCTATAAATCACCTCCGATGTAGTCGAGTGCATATATTATCCGGCAACAGCCGAATGCGCTTCCGCTTATGCAACCAGTTGCGCTTACGCGCCGGATCCATTGTGCCGTCTTTTACATTTACATCTTGAGAATTCGTCTTGCGCTCTTTGGCTCATTCACAACGACAAAAACGACCAGCATTCATGGATCGAACTTTCCTAATATGCTCGAGACTTACGTATTGCTGTCCTTGAATTATGGAACGAATACGGCGAGTGCGGCGTTAGTTCGTTCACCGTTAATCGAGATTATTATTCTAATTGTCATTGTAATTATTCTAGTTGCCATTCGAGTTACGTATACAAAGTTTTTAATGAGAATCTTAAAAAGGTGTACAGGATATTATACGATGATTACGAAAAGTATCTGCATATATTCTTGTTTATCAATGAAACATTCTTTTATCAGCATCAAATTCTAGACATATGAAAGTACTACTAAATGATACGAAATTTAACGTACTTGGAATGAATTGATTCAGTGTGCAAGTATTGTAATAAATACATACAATGACGCGCAAATACTTTTTGCAACCACTGTAGGTACTTAATAATAAATAATTATTGAACGAGTTTCATGTTTTAGGTCGTTTGATCAAAATTCTTACGGATAACAGACTTTTCAGAGATACTAATCTTACGTAATTCAATGAAATTTATTACTGAGATTATTTCGATTGATACGAAGGAAAATAATCTATGAGATTCAAAGATAATGTACTCGTGTAATATCGTATAAATGTACGGTGAAAAAAATCACGTTGAGGCAGGATAAGGGGATATGTCTTGAATCGTAAACGATAATAATTAATAGATAAAACAATCGATGGGAAAAAGGCATTTCTATTGCGCCTACTGTAATTAACATAAATTCAGAATGGGAGTAATTAAATAATTCCGTCGAATTTTTACAGAAAATTGACAAATACGAGGAAAAGTGATATCAAGCTTAACAATTTGCTTAGCCCTGTACGTCTCAAAGTATTCTATAAATATTTGCCAGATATCAGGTTCGATAAACTTATCGAGACGTATAATGGACTCGAGAAAGAAAGACGCGATCTGTAAATGAAAGAATTACTCTATCCTATTGTATCGTGTACACGAGATAAATCTTGAACGAGTCGCTCGCGCTTCCATTTAAATAATTCGTTCAACGAGCTCCTTTAATTCATCCGCTTGAAAGCTCTGATGGTCTTTTATATACCAGCAGCCTGATAGTAGTTAGGTCTCTTAAGTTTCTCTTTGAGCTAAAGTCTCCCGAGAGCGAGAAGCATTCTGTAAATAATTTTTGAACGCGTCGAGGATTCAGGACCGCTTTTGCTCGCGAGACCGTTCGAAATTTCACTATGTGAAACGTTGATATTCGGTTGGCCTCTTCTCGAAAACTTGGTTGACCGATGAATAAGGTTTGCCATTAAAAGCGGGCAAATATTTGCCAGCCGTCCTTAAGTGCTCTTCATCCTCGTATCTCGTAACATCCTGACCCGTTCAGGTAGAGGAACGGGTAAATAAGAAATGATTTCAGAATTCTAAGGAGCTAGTCACCAAGTTAAACAGACATTCTCGATGGTCCTTGCCACTCGTGGTTATTCATCATTGAATCGGAGCTGGCTGTACAACCGGCGGTTAAATCAAGAAACTTTGCTGTATAAGGCGAACTGTTCAGTGAAATTTGAAACGCGACATTCGTCTTCCTATAGCTTTATGATTTTGAATCGTTTCGGAATAGGATGGAGTCGAGCGATGCTGCGACATTGTAGTGATTTTGCAGCAGTGACTTCACACGATTTCGTAGTTTCGTATTTTTAAAACCTGGTGCAAACGAACATCGTTGCGATTTGGTAGTTTTATATTTCCAATGTAATGACGTATACGACGTAACAACGTTGTCGTTATCATGCAACGTTCAGAGTGCGCAATTTTGCCGGTTTATATTTATAATGCACGGGAATGTACGATCTCGTTATTGGAAAAGTTTTCTGTTAACGAACGATACAATCCCGATGCAATTTTTTAAATATCGACATTGTACGGATCGGCGACTTTACATTTCCGATAGCAGCATTTCACTTTCTATGTATATCGTCGTATTAGGAACGCGATCGCTGAGTGGCGCAGCGTCAGCGCTGCAAAATCACAACACCGAACCGGCCCACTGCAACAAGCTCAAAATTGCTGAATCGCAATGTCACCATTGCACGATCGCAACGATGTTGTATCTCTCGTCTGCTCGAACCTTATTTAGAATCTCGAATATTGTCATTCGTCGAGAACGATTATTTCGAAAAGATCGGGGGACTCGTAACAAAGACGACCCTTGTCAAGTATTACGTTATGGCAAGGTCCGCAACTTTATGATTAAATTAGATATAGTTGGTCTGCGTTATAATTATCCATTTATAAGAACCGTGTGTAATACGATGAATATTTTGTCCGAAAAAATTGAACTACGCGATTAGAAGCCTTTAGAATACTTTTGGCGTTAGAAAATTCTCGCGTTCTCTTGGTTACTTAAAATTGCTAGAGTATTGTTTTGCCTTGCTGAAGAAAGGCGAACCCTTCGACTTTTCCCTTTGAAATGAACATTTTCTTCGTCCTGTGACGAGACACCGCGTCAGCTTCGTGATCACCGTTTATAATGGTGACGTAATTATTTCGATCCCACGCACGACATCTCGTAAAGCTGCGCGAAACGTGCATGCCATGCCGGCATACACACGACGACAGACACATATATAGCTGGTAAGCATTGGTACGGTATCCATAAACCACAGGGAGAAAGTTATGCGCTCTTGGAATAGAGGGTCGCGTCATACTGATATCCGATACCGCAAAAACGACATCCGCAGTACATACATACTACGTCCTGTTACTCCGATTTAGGTTGGGATTAATTGGTCCTGTGTTAGCCATTGATAAACCGTCTACGCCTCTCCGGCAATAAAGCGCACGAACGTAAAAACCGCAAAGACTTGATATATAGAACAGGAGTTACGTCTTGCACTGCCGACAGTTAAAAAATGATACGCTTTCGTCTTGACGATACGTAATCTCGAAATATTTATCGAGTGGTTCATCGAGCTACGCCGATATCGCTACAAAATATTATTTTTCCTTCGACAGTACGATCAAATAATGAAAGAGTCGATAATCCTTTGCTTCGCGGTTTTCTTCGTCGTTATTTTCAGCGAAGACACAACCGGACATCGCAATTTTACATTTCTTTTAACAACTTGTTTTACTCTTTAATGACAAATTCAAAGCAAAGTTAGAATTCTTTCATAGAAGTATTATAATTAATAGAAATTGAAACAGCGATTATAATCCTATAGCACGATTTTTGACTCGATATTAAAAGGCGAGAGGTCAAGTTACCCAGTGTGAAAGAATTTCAAGGAGAATGTCAGCCGGACAATGTTCGTCAGTGACATTGCACGACAGCGTAGCTTGCGGATGGTTTATGAAACGCGACAACGGGTTATCGATATACAAATCATGATATGGAACAACGTGGCCTGTCAAACGCGTTATAAATATTCATCCGACGGTTATTCTATGATTCACGTTCCCTCGTGTCTCGTTACTCTTTGGTTCCTGCGACGATTACTCTTCGGTAGCGCGTCTATCGTTTAATTGACACAGAGGCGCTAAGAATTTATGACAAAACTACTTAACCAAATGCATGAGTCACCAATTAAATCTGTCATCGCTCGAGGAAGTCGTTCTGCGTGAGCTTTTCGAGTGGCTCACCGACGACTTTCATGACGCGTTCCCTCTTTCGCGCTTGTATACACCGTGACTTCTCTCTCGACACGTGCTGAAACTTTCCCCGTTCTCTACCAGCACGCGGAGGAAAATGGTGGAGCAAAAGAGCGTGGCACAAATTGACGCGTCTTCCACTGTCGGCGTGTCCTTCCTTCCGTCTAACACACGGCATAAAATGGCGCACCGTACGAAACACGTTTACCGGAGAGTAAAAGGACTCGCATAATAACGCCGGCTATATCTGGTATACGGGGGCTTGCGTGTTATTTTCGATGGTAAGTGCGCCCGGCCCGTTGTTCCGCAGGCCATCGACCCGAAAACCGACCAACTAACGAACGAGCCTCGTTTATTCTCTTAATAACGCCGAACTTTGCGCCGATTGTTAAACAAGTTTGTTCGCTGTCTCAGCGTTTTCATCAACGAGCCTCGTTGTCGGCGAATTCGCACGAACTTGTTGAGTAAATACGAATGGAGGAAGTTGAACGGTATCGTGGCTCGATCGATTTAATTATTGGCTGTGTAAATTAAATCAGTGCGTTTGTAACTAAAATTTTGGTTTTGTTCGCGAAGCGTATAATGTAACAGTAACTTTGTACTTTAAGCGATGAGTTTCGGACAAAAGCGATGGAACGAAAAGGGGTGAGTTTGTTTTAGAACAACGTGCGATCTCGCCGTGATGATTACGAAGAACGTAACTTTTAATCCTGGTTGCGAAATTTCGTTACACGCGTGTATTCTCCGAACTTGGTTCCACCTGATTTTTAATCGTTTTAATCGACCTGATTTTAAGTTAAATTTTATAACAATTTTTAAAGTCCAGTATTCCATACAAAAGCAAGCCGGACTTAAATGGAAAATAACGTGAATTTTGTTTTGACCATGTCCGCGAATAAACGTAAAATTTTAATGAAAAATTAGAAAAAAAGAAACATGTAGCGCGCGATATCGTATTTACCTTCCCTTTCTCGATAAAATGCAGCGTTTTAAACGAGTAAACCAGGCTTACAGAACAGATGCGCCGCGTGTGTATTTTGATAATACTAAATTTACATGTCTCGTAAACAAGCGGCTAAACTAAGCAAGTCATATAGATGTAGATGAAATTCTTGTAAACCTTCTATAACGCGGGAATTTAGCATAACCATTACTAAATTACGGATCATTATAGATCGAAAAGAAATGAAAACAGAATAGAGATTTATTTCATGCTGTACATATTAATATCTTGTAGTGAAAGGAGAAGAATAGGTTGTAGGGATAGAAAGGAGGGAGCGAGAGAACAAAGAAAGAGGAAGTGAAAGGAAACGAGGAAGAACGAGGAAGAAAATGAATACGAGTATAGAAAACTGAAACAATGCAAATGGAATGTAAAATATTTAGAACAACTTATAACGAAGTACTTATTCCTTGGAATAAATTACGATATTTGTCCATCTATCTGCCTCGTACGTTTTCTATATTTTTATATATTATTTGCATTCTGTACATTAGAATTCTTCCATAAATGCATAAATATCCTTGAACGATTAAGACAGGTTAAATTCTAAACGAACGAACGAAATAAAAATTAAGCGACAATGAGTGAGTCACCGTGGCGCGTTCGCGTTTAAAGACGACGTTAAAAGCGACATTAAAAGCCGATATAACAGACTGATCCCGATTAATTTGACGAAACCTAACTCGTCCTCGGACAACAAAGGGTACAATAGAAGCGCACGGTAGCCTTAATTGATCCACATAGAAGCACACATGGGGAAAACCGTTAAACACGGTCGTACACACCAGTATGAAACCGATGCCGACGCAACAATCGGATATGGGACGATTCGAACAAGAGGCCCTTTCATCGTTGATTTCCTTGTTTTCACGTGGCGGTTGTGTTCCACCCACAAGGTCTATCGTACACCGAAAACTCGTCGCGCGTGACGCCCTGCTACGCTTTTTTCATTTCCTATCTCTTTCTACGTTGTACGTATATCGTACGCGTATACGCATACACGCGTGTAACCGTGTATCGTCGAAGACTCGCTGCATTTTTAACAGCCACCACGCGAGTATACTCGTGGAAATAGGCCCTATTATTAGAAGCGGCAGAGAATTCACAACAAAGGAAGCGGAGCCACCCCCTCCGGCGTTCGATGTTATTTCGTTTGGGGAAAATTTCCTGTGAAACAACTGGGAACTCGTTTACGTTCGTGTAAATGTTTCCTTCTCCGTCGAATGGGAAGTTTACTCGCTTAGCGTATAATAACATAAAAAAGGAAAAAGAAATCGGCGATAAAAACAAGTGACAGTATCGAATCGTTAAAGCTTCTTGCATGAATAGTCTGTGTGGCGTCGAGTTTGCAATTAATTCTTGCGAATCATTCGCACGACGGAGTCTGATCGAAATTGATGAGCACAGACGGTAAATACCGAACGTCGAGGTCGTTAATTAGGTTCGCACGGTTCGATGTTACTTCGAAATTCCTCGACGAGGAAATTCTTCTCCATCGTTTTACGTTTATCTTACTGTCTTTATTGCTTTCCTTCTTCTTTTTTCACAATATTCGTATTATATCTTTTACGATTTTTGCCCACCCGATGCGCGCTTTCACGAAGAACGCCCACGATCGGAATTCGCCATTGACAATCCACCGTGTACGGAATGGTTGGGCGAGATCGTTAATTAGCTTGCTGAAACCGACAATATCCTCTTAATTGAGAATCGTTCTCTTCATAGGCGACGCTCGAGAAGAAGAAGAAGAAGAAGTTTCCTGAGCAAAAGTAGTTCGCCATTGCGTGTGCGTCTATGTAAATTATGCGCGCACTTAGACCTCTGGCGATAATGTAAATGAGAGCATCGTTGCCTTGCCAATGCCGGAATTCAGTAGCGGCAATAGTTGCACGTATTATCTTGAACGCATCCTCGAGGCTAAATCCGTGCTTATCCCTGAGTCAGATCCTGTATCTACGTACGTTTCTTGATCATAGCATTACCGTATTGGATACACGTAACGATATAACGTTAACCCATTTCCGTTGGACTTTTTATTTCGCTACTGGAAATGTTACTAGAAAATTAGCCTCTCATTTACGACCACTGTAATTACCGCAGCTGTGTATTTTATCACGTTTGGCGCAATCTATCAATCATATTGATCACGCTAATCTTAAAACATATAAAATACTTTTCACCATACTATCGTTACAACATTCCTTTCACCAACGAATGACCGTTCGATAAAGAGGCGCTACTATTTAACCTCCGTACTCTTGTCAACACGCAACGCGCAACGATATTTATGAAACCCGCCACGGAATCTCCATTATACGAGCTCCTACTATTCGAACGGGCACGCAGACACCCGTCAAAGATCGTATAACGGGGAATCCGCGTTGGCAATCCTAACAAAAGTTTCGTGCAACAATAAACGGACGAGCCCTGAAATTTTAAGCACGCGTACACGCCTAACTCGAAGTTTAACGACCAGAAAAAATGTTCCAGGTAAGAAAAGAACGTTAGCGTAGAGGTGTGTGCGGTGTGGGCAGGTGCCCGGAAAAGCGGGTTAAAACCCACACTTCCTTCGAAAAGATCGCCCCTGTCCAGCTGTGGCCTGATTCGTGATCGCTGTGGTCTCTAGAACGTAGAATGTAGAACATGGACGTATATAACAGGCACACACTGTTAATGCGTAAATTATTATATCGACGATGTGACACGCGAGTTTCAATTTTCATTCGAACTCTTTTAGGATGGCCACGAAACCACGTTATCGCGATAACGTTGGTCCGTGATAAATTTTATCAGCAAATCTGAACGTACCAAGGATCGATCGATCTTCGTGTTAGCGAGCTAGTGATTTGACAACTATCTTTTTCCTCTTTCGTGTAGTTACTTTTTTCTATTTGGCTTTTTGTCCTTCGTTAAGAATGTCCATCGAGAAACTAATTGACTCGATATAACGGCTCCCACGAACGACAGTTAATTTCCGTATTTCGTGGCGAAGGATTAAATTGAATTACGGACTACGGGTTTAGCGTGATTACTGTCGGGGAGATTGGAGTTGTACACGAAGTACCGTGATTATTATGGCTCGTGTTAGTAGCAATCTGTGTGTTAAAAAGGTATTAATTTGGAGAGTTACATTAACCTATTTGGAGACGAATTTTTATTAAGGACGAAAGAAGATAATTATCTGTTTTCTTGAGAGTAATAAATAACGTTGAGATAGCATAATTTAGTTTCATGGTTAGCCAAGTTATAACTTCGCTCTGTAGCATATATTTTCGCCACGTTAAAAGAAATGTGAAAGTTGTTGTAACAACTGTAGAAACACTTTACGAAACGATTGTCCATAAATGCCAATATTCCACGAGAAACGAAAGGATATTTTCTAGCAAACGTTTTCGCGCTTTAATCTTTGGTAAGATTAATCAACGGCGAAAGATGATTTTGCACATACACGTAAGCATCTGTGGTAATACACTCGGCGACGCCAGTTGCGTGTTTACTGTTTAACTTCGACACGATTGAGTATACGACAACGAAAGCGGCTTTAATTCACCGCTGACATAATTTTCCCTGACCCAGAAACAGCTAAAATATTCAATGTGTCGGCGACCCTCTTCTTGCCTCTATGTCACCATTTTCCAAGCGTTCCTTTCCGAGGCATGCTTGAAATATTTAATTGCAGTTGACGTATAAATCTCCCCGTCGTTTTTCTTTTTCCTCTCCCCCTTTTTTTAAACACGCGGTTAATCCCTTCCAGCGATAAAAACCTGCATGTATATATCTCACGATTGAAAGAGAAGAAAAAAGAAAAAAAAAAAAAGAAATCAGCGACCCGTTACGACCAGCCGAAAAACTGTCAGATAAAAGCAAGCCGATAAAACACGATGTCAAGGAACATCAAAGAAATCCCCGAGATCTTACGGTCTCGTTACTCGTACAGTCACACTTGCAACCAGCCGTCTCACGAATTATAAAGCCTGGACGAAGCTTGTGCCAAAATTACACGCACATCTCGAAGCATTTCCTAGTATCACGTGGTCAACGAGCAACACGTGCTTCCACGCGATGTACGTGCACGCGTACGAAGAGAGACGGCTGCTCTGTATTCGTTCGGTGATCCATCGTCTACGCCTAAAAATTCATCTATGCGTTCTCGAGGTCAGAAGAGAGGGGTAAAGCAAAGGAAGGCGAAGAAGAAGAAGAAGAAGAAGAAGCAATACGACGACGGAATGCCGCGGCCAGTTCAACGCCCTGGGTGTCTTCGTCTTCCCGTGATCCCGATACACCGCATCCTTCTGCCGTTGCAGTACACCATCGTCTTGGAAATAATGGCCGTACTGTCGCCAAACCCGAGCAGCCAGGGCCATCGAGTCTCCAGCTACATGGAAAGAAACAAGTAGGCGGACAACCATATCAAGTGCGAGCGTGCTCGTTGATGATTTATGGAACTGTATCTCGGCGCTGACACCCTATCGAGTCTATTGTTGCTCCCTGATGAATTTTCATTCGGAACTCTCCCGACACGATATCAATTTTTGATTAATCTGTCGCAGGAAAGTTGAGGTCGTTGATGATTTAGGATCTTTCTAGGAATTTTGTCACTTTGAATCTTTCCCCTCGAGTGTTTATTTTGATTGAAAGATAAATCCGAGGGTTATGGTGTAACGTATACATCGATAGATGGAATGGAATTTCTTGGGGTTTTTTGACAACTTACAACGGAAAATTAACCCTTTGGAGAAGATTTCTCTCTTAACGATGAACGCAATTAATCATAATTTTTTAAATTGGATATACATATGTAGTTCCATTTATAGCGGGATCTGATGTTCCAATAAGGCTCGATAGTGTTAAAAAAAATTATAATTCGGTAATATTCCCAAGTCTCCTCGAGACATCGCGATTAATAATAATATAAAGGTCAAAACTCATCGAGAATTTCGAAACACAATAGAGGTTCGTTTATTGGAGCGAAATTTTACTAGTTACCGCTCAATTAACCAAACCTAACCCAAACTCCTGCCAATTGAATCCACTTATTTGACTGTGAACTCTCATTTGAACGAAAAACCATAATAGACAGAGCCGAGAATCAGTGAACTCCTTTGATACGAATAATTCAGTTACGTAAATTTTTTATCTTCCATGGAACCGAATAAACGAAGTTGTACCGTATATAACAGAAACTCGCGTAGGGCATCCGCGTTATTAAAGAACGAAGGGAAAATTGAATTTCCTTTTTCCACGGGTAACGATGTATCTCTAGATGACTATGAACGAACGTCTTTTTCTTCCGAGTCGAGACAACGAATGTGACTGGAAATGGCAATGCCGGTTTGGAATGGCGCCTGTTACGATTCGTGACGAAGTTTAATGAATCGAGAGCGTTGTTCACGAGACAATTCGATAGCCCGTTAGAAGCGCGCGTACATCATAATAATTATTGATGGTCGTCGGCGCAGTTCAATGCCGATTTTGTGCTCACGTATACGAAACCCGTGAAATATAACGGGGCCGCGAAGCTCGAGAGAGAGACGAAGAATACTGATGTAAAAATTTGAATAATTATCAGCAATAAATTCGTTGGAACTATGTGCGCGTTGTTGTCCTTATATAATAAGCGGCGTAGCCTCGCGAGGGATTACGATGTGCTAATTTCAATACCAACACGCGGATTTACAATTCAATGTCGTGCTTGCACATAACGAAATTCAAATGACGACGACACTTTAGAGAGGATCTTCGCAACGATCCCTGTTCGATCTTTCGCGCTGATAAGTATACCTTGACACTTGTTAACCCTAGCAATTACGTAAATCACTATAGACACGTCTATAGGTACGTACGTTTCTTCCTGTATTTTTGCCAGTCTCTGATTGGTAACCCTTATTTGGTAAATGACGAAGCACCAGAAATAATATTTTATTTGTACGAAAACGTTCGTATAATAAACTGATGTGTAATACCGTTATATTATTCGTTCTTATATTAAGAAATGTGTTTTCTCGTCATAATGTACAAGGGAAACACGATGGAGCACTGACATAAACAATTGTCGCCATAAACTAGTCAGTGTGCTCTATGAGTCGTAATACCGTATCAAACCACTGACAAAATCAATCCATAAAAATAAAATCTTAATGCTAAACCTACTGCGATAAATCTTTCGATAAATCATCTAATCGATTTAATTTTCGCAACAAAATCGATCCTAACGAGAGGTACTAAATATTTTACAGCGTACATTCGTTTACAATGTACATTTGTACATTGAAAAATTTGGCCAGTGACAATATGGGCCAAAAATAGACCCAAGCACAGAAGGCTAAAGTAAAATCCGGAAACTAGACATTCCCCAGACAAAGAGATTCTTTGCACCAACGAGTGAGCTGTCTTTCAATTTTATCGCGTTTACGATCTACGTGGCCAGGTACAATGTTGAGAAAAATTTAATACCGAGCCTTGTTAAAAGCCACAAAAGAGGGAAGGATGATGAATTATCGAATGCCGCTACGAAAGTGTAAACTCGAGACGGCGAGGTGAGATACGTCCCCACTGTCTGATGACACAATATGGCCAGGTGCTTTAAAAATCCCAAGATAGAGGAGAAGAGAGCGTGCATTCTTTCGAGCAGGTGTCCCAGCAGGTTAAACGTACCTGAACCTATATCCAAGAGAAGAGAATGGTCCGTTAGACCCCCTGGACTAATTAATTGCTGTTCACCGATCACAACACTCTCAATGCTCCTGGTCTTCTACGATATTACACGACGCGACAAATCTCTCGGTCGAAATGACGTAAATCTTATCTACGACTTTCGATTAAAACCACTGTCGGCGCTACTTGCTGACGATGAAAGTTCGACGATTATTCAACGTCGAGCGATTAAGGTTCTACGGTAAAAATTTATTTTAAGGAAGAGAATATGATGTCAGTTTAATATACTAAACGTTGTACGCAACAAGTCAACGTTGTATTAAAATTGCAGTATTTTATTCGTCAGTTCTTTTTCGGTCAATTTACTTTGCTAAATTCTATTTTTCTCTCTATTATATTTCTTTGTAATAATTTGTTTCTTTTCTATTTGGTATTAGGAAAATTTGTAAAAATTGGAGAATACTTTAAATCATAGAAATTTTGTGTGTAACGAGCTTCTGTAAAAAGGATTTATTTTTCTAATAAAGCAATAAAAAGCAAAATGAAGCAAGATTTAAAAAATCTTATCTAACTTTCCCGTACGTGACGCCACAGAAGATTGAAAATGTTTCGTGATAAACTCCAGATTATTTGAATGGTAAATGTTTTAATAAGCTACAACTCGAGATTCTAGAATTTAGAGTCCCTATTCCCTAGAAATTAAAGCGTAATCCCTTATGAGTTTATCGCGTAATGAAGAACGGTCATCCGGGGAGTTTAACCCAGAATCTCACGCGACTGCTTTATCAACGAATTCTGGAAAGTCTTGAACGAGAAACTGGTGCAGTTTTCGAATAACTTTTGCCTTGACATATGAGACGTATCAAGAATTCACTATCGTTAAGATCTCTATTCAGGACATATTTTTATCGTACAGAATGTTTGCCATTCGAATATACATGCATGCCCTATATAAAATACGATTAATTGTAGGGAAAGTAAAATTGAAAATAGAAGAAAATAAAGAAAATAGAGAAGAGAAGAAAATTGAAATAGAAAGTTTGGAATAGAAGATTGTCAATTACTCAATCATCTAGGCAATACAAAGATTTTTCTTGGCAGTTTAATCACGATACTTTCATCCAAGCAAATAGCTCACTTACAGATTTAATTTCTACGATCGATTAAAAATTAACGAGGTTTTAGATTTATTACTTTTCTAAAAAAAAAACAATGATATGGAACAAATTATATATACACGTAAGCAATTAACTGACAAAAATGCGGGCAATTGCAATAAAAGCCAAGTACGAGACAACAGCGAGCGCGTTCGACTTTGCTCCAAATGACAGACGTACTTTTATCGTCGTCGCGATCTCATTTTGCATCGATATTAAAATCCAGCGAACGTTGAACCCTCGATCGAGTTCTAATCACGTGCCATCGCTTGTGGAACTTAAGGCAAGAGCGACTATCTTCGAAAAACCTATAGTTTGTAGAACTAACAGGTTCGAAATCAAAAAACTGACAAGAATGGATTTGTCATGTTTTTCTCGCGCGTTGTTCGATAAAGTACGACCTCGCTGACTCAAATAGCCGGGATTGTTCGACTTATTTCGTCATTTTTCATATACTTTTCGATTTGCTGAACTCGGAAAAAAAGTTATTTATTTTATTCTCTCGTTAAATACCAACAGCGTCTTCAGAATGTACGACTTGTTTGATTATTCTTACAAAAAGTTCAGGGTCAAAATTTAAGACGTCGAAGCGTAACCGACTCAAATGGACCTATAATCCTACAAAGAAGATTCCGCCGCCACGAGACGCAGGAAACTATCGCATAGTCGAGTAAACGGGTAGAATCGTTTCTCTGTGCTGGCATTCATCCCTCGAAAGATAATTAGTCTCCTTTCCTTCTTCCTATCCGGCGCCCTGACACTGATAATAAATCCCATGGCATGTGAGTAAACGAAAGACTCGGTTGTCAACGGACGTAGGTGATGTAGGCATTTGCTTGGGTCTGTTTTAACGATTACAGGCCGCACCGAAAACACCCATAGACGGCAGTGCTCTGTGAAAAGTCCACAAACAGACCTAGCCGCGGGTTTAGAGAGAGGGTTCGTCGCCGCGAGAGCCTCGTGGAACGTTCTATTCCCAGACACCAATTGAAAGTGCTAGTTTACAAAAGTTTCCGGCGACTGTCTACTGTTCTCGCCGTAAAGATAAAACGAAGGTGGCGAGGTACGACACGAAGATGGAAAATGTGGCCGATAGATTGAATGGAAAGGATGCACGGTCCCAAGCGAGGAATCTCAGAAGAGGAAGAACGGATTCTGACTAATGTGCTCGTCGATAGGATGCTCCGTCTATTTGCATTCCCTTCTCCTGCACTTTGTCAGGCTGTATACTTTCCTTAAAAAAAAAAAAAAAAAAAAAAAAAAAAATAAAAATAAAAATTCGTAAGGATAACGGACGGTGGTAAAGGGTAGTGGGACTCGATAAGGAGAAAACACAGACGGCGAAAGTCCGTTTCACTTGGAATACCAGCAGAGATATTCGAAAAATGATGCCAAATATAAAGAGAGTTTGGCAAATTGGAAAGGAGCACTTAGGACGCGAAAGCGTTGCGAACGTTTCACTTGTAGCCACGTATTCGATAAGATCAGCCGTCGCATTCCGTCCGTCTATTGTTGCGTCGCGTCGCGTCATTTGTTAAACGTTACAATGCGGCAGAGGAAGGAACAGCGAATAACAACACAGAGGGGGCGGCGCGAAAGAACCTCTGGTCCGCTTACGATCTCACATCGTTATCTAGATAACGATATATTCCGTTGACAATAGCTACGGTTGTATATATTATGCGCGTGTCTTGTCTTTCGACCAGTGAAAATATATACATATGTACGTACGTACATGCGATGCCCCGCCCTCGATACACTTTAATCCCTTCACAGAATGATGAAATAAAAAGGAAATCTAAAACGAACGATTTAGAGGAGAAAGATTTATATACGATTATCTTTCTTTATTTCTTCCAAAGATATTTTGTTTCCGACGAGTATTTTTCAATAAGTGTGTTACGTGTGGTAATATTTAAAACGTGAGATTTATAATACGTCATATTTAACAGATAATCATACGAAAGGATTCAGTCTGATTTATGTTATCTGTTGAAGCGTGGGACGATAGCGAGATGTTTATTATTTGAGATACTACGTATCAGCTCATACGCGACAGTAGTTACATTGTATATAGAAGTAATACAATTTTTATATCTCGGCCTTTCTCTCGTTTTAACAAACAACAACACCTTTTATATCTGAAAATAGAGCTTTGTGTATTATTGCAATTGAAACAAGCCACGAGTATCATACGTTAGATTTATCGTACGATTCTTCCAAATCTTTCTCGGACTTAGAGAATTCTGTTAACGATAGAAGATCAAAATTCCATCAAATACGATGCAAAGAACGTACTAGAATTAATTGTGTACGATAACGTTGCTTCGAAAGGAACCGTGTTGTCGCTCTATCACTCGCTGTCTGAATAGGCTCTATAAAGTAACCTTAATCGTGCATTCCTTTCCACCGGCCGAAGGCCTCTTAGATTCGCGCTTTTTAAATTGCCGCTCGCGAGAATGCGGTTTCGTTGTATCCGCGTGGATCCGCGAGCCATCGATCCGTGGAATCGATGCTCGTGCTTTAACGGCTTATCGCCATCGACGACTCAACGAGAGAAAGAGACCAAGAGAAAGTGCAAAAGATCGCTCCTATTTCCGACAAGAGGGCCGGTTTGCGATGCAGGAAAAGTTTGGATAAGTCTGGAAGGTGCGCGTCTCTCGCATATGCATGACTCGCGCCTCGTGTCGGTAATCTCAAGACGCCAATAGGATTGAAACGGCTGCATATTCATAATGCCTCATCCTCGAGAGCACGTGACGGTAAAAGCACTTCAGAGGAAGGCCTGTAATACACGAGCATGTAATGCACGCGTTGAAAAATAACGATGGAACAAAGAGAAAAACGTCTGGCGAGATATTCGGTACGAATACGTTGGAGTCCTCGTTTGTCTGCGGCTTCTTCCCTTCTTCGACGATTACGGCCGAGCCTTTAACAATGTTTTTGTCTGAACGACCGACCGTTGATGGCGCATGGATTGTGAAACGTTTAGCGCCGTGTTGGTTAGTTATCGCTTTTTCGACAGGTACATTTGTACAGGGTCAGGTTTTAACCTTTGCCGCTAGTCAAGTGAAAAACGTGGAAATGAAACACCTGATATTTAACTTGTCCAGGCATGTTTCGTACGAACGGTTCGACGTACATTTAAATGCATAGAGGTTTTTCCGTCAATGTATAGAAATATATTGGTAACACGCGATGTCTATTTGAAAAATATATCAAATGCCTGGAGAATGGTTTATATAGAATTTAGAGATTTACATTTTCCTCTTTTCTTTTTCTTCTGCTTTTTTCCTGCGAAATTGTATTGGGAATTTTTTTGTATTTTTTTTTTTTTTACGATATAAACGCATCAGATTATTCTATTTGCTTTAATAAAAAGCAGAAGGATTGATCGATCATTCTTTTCGATCGAAAAAGCGAATGTTTAACACGTTACGACCCAATAAAACGATACTGAGTATATTTCAATACCTCGAGTTTAAATTAGTCATCTAAAACGAATTGGATAAGAAACAGATAAAGGTTAAGAAACACAACGGCGGAAATTTATTTTCTTCCTATTTATCTAGCATCACTCTATGTTACCAAACCTGATTTTAATGATACGTTCGCGGAAAAGGATCTAGCCGGATACTAACACTTTCGTTGCAAACTGGCTTACAAGCGTCACGCAGAGCAGAAACGAACCAGCTCGAGTGGTCGGCTTAAGAAAATAATGTATCGCGATAACCACTGAAATAATTCTTCGCAGACTCGTTTTAAACGCCTCGATGGTTAACTTATTCGCACCGTAATGCACCCGGTTTGTAATCGATCGATCGAACAACCGCTGTGCAGCTTGCGATATTGGTCTATAGAGCTCGCAAACTGGAAAAAACTCGATTTCCACGAAATTCAAAAGGGATGGATGGTTCGCCGTAGCGCTAGCATGCGACGATATATCGTCAAAGTTCAACTCGTCAAACACGGTTCAAATTTCTTCTGACCTGTGGGTGACAGTTTAATCATAAATTGAGCATCGGTTTACTTGCGTAAAAGTTGCATACTAAAAAAAGAAAAGTCTTGTCGAGAAACGTATCATGGAAATACGCTGCAAACAAACAAAATAAACAGCTTGGTAGCGATCATAGCGCGATACAAGATACTCCAATTTCTTCGAAGTTGATAAAATCTTAAAATTTGATTAGAAGGAGACGGCAAAGCCATTGAGCATTCTTGGAATTCCTTTCATAAACTTTTTCTATATTTATTCTAACATTAGTGTCCTGTCGTTTAACTCACAAACAATTAGAAAAACCAACGTACTTTAATCGGTTCTTCGTACCTCCTCTGATAAGCGATCGAGTGAGAACAAATTAATTAAATCGATCGCTCGGTTGACTAAGTATCCGTGCGGCAACCAAGAACTCGAAGCTCGCCCGCATATAATCATAGTAATTTCCTGGTGTCAACTGGTTAGCCCTGTCGTTCTCTAACTTTTTAACGACACGCCGACCGTGGAATCTTTGGATCGTTGCACATGCAATCGGCTCATGCAACCGACTAACGCGACGTAACGTTGCTGCCATCGCAGTCGGTGCATGGAGAAAAAAGGAAAAGGGGGAAATATCGTCGAGACGGAAGAAGACAAGGAAGAAAGACTTTATACCATGATTTAAACATGGGAACATTTGTCAAGGAGTTGTTGGTTAATAGGCAAGTTTGATTTTGTAATTATAATTGTCAAGGACCATTGCATTTCGTTATGCAGAGGTTTAAGGATAATTTGGAAGACTATAATAGTCACCAAGAGAAAAGAGCAATGGTGAATCGATGTACATAATTCCTAAAATTGATAATTTTGAAGGAAAATATAATTTTGCATCTTTTCGCAGCGTGTATTTTCTTTCATATTTTACAGTATTTCCAAATCAGTCCCTCCATTTTTATTTAATATATTTATCAAAGAATTATTTACGCTACACTCGACTCCGAAAAATATGATCGCGACTCTCGTATTAATTAAAATGTTATTTACCCTTCGGAATATCTACAATTCGTCGACGGAGTGTTAGATCACATTCTTTAATAATAACGTGTTATATTTATATCATAGGCGTGTTATTAATCGGACATTAAACATTTACTTTCTACGAAGAAAATTGCTGACAGCTGCTTCAACGAAGATAATGATTTGAATACGGGAAAGAAACTCGTGAGTCATTCGTTTAATTATTCCTATTGGTCGATGATAATAACGCATATATAAATAAAAAATAATTCGACTCTCTGACCATTTTTTCGTTCAAACATCACACATACAGCGAAGATCGTATAAATAGAGAAAATTTTTATACCAAATTTCATTTAATTTCTACGTTTGTGAGTTGTGAATTATAATACTTCGAAAAATAAGAAATGTATTTTCAAATTCTATATTACGGAGAAAAATAGAAATAACATTTTTTATATTACGACTCGTTGAATTTACGGACGACTATTCTCTTATTTGTACCCTCGGCGCTATACGTAATCATGGCATTAGTCACACAGAGTACTCGTTATCTCGATCAATTCGATAGAACATCGATCTGGAAACCTGAACTGTGTTATTAACTGGAGGCAAAGTTCAACGAAACCTAGCGTGACCTCACGAACATTCGTTGGCTAGGAAGTCGCCTAATTACCAAACTGTGTTGGGTCGGATATTTGAAATTTTACTGGGTTGCGTACACGATACCACGTATTCTCGTGTATGAATCACGTGAGCCAGAAATACCAATGAAAGATCGGCTTACTGTTACTATTGGGCGAGCTTACTATTGGGCGATTCTTTGAAATGTGGGTCAACGTAGCCTCTGTTTGACCCACCTGTATGACCGAACAGATTTAATATTCGACGTTTACGAAATTGTTTCGACAGTCGACAGAAACATTATCGATAACTATCGGGTGGATAACGAAAAAGACAGAGGAACGATTTCTGTCGTTGGTGGTTCGCAACATGTGACCAGAGGTTGGCTCGCGATTCTATGACATGAATACCAACATCCACTGTCACGAGTCAGCACGATTACGTAATATCCTCGTCCTGCACGAGGAGCGCAGAAGAAAGTTACAAAGTGGAATTCTCTCGACTTTCAGTTCCCACGAGACTGGAGATAGTACGTACAGTGGATATTGGCAGATATCTCACTGGCAAAACGGCCAATCATATCGCGTTGCGAACATCGTACCGACGATCAATTATCCTAATAAAGTTATTAAGTTACCGGCAATCAAACGCAATCGTTCACCAAGAGTAAAGTAATGCACCCTAATGATTTTCCAGCGAACGCCGTTATACAGATTGTTTCAAAAAGTTGGAACTATAATACTTGCGAAAAGAGGCCAAAAGTCTTAAAAAACGTAGAGCCAGATATCATTAGTTTCAGAGCTATAAAGTGTTTCGAATTATGAGTCTGTAACAGTTTAGGAGACTTTACTGCAAAAGTATTCCTCATCTTGCATTATACTTACCGAAGAAGCTTTCCCAAGCTGCAAACATTCGACCGGTAACGCGTTCTGTGTCACATATTACCAGCTAAGAGAGACTGGTACATCGAAGAGTAACTTTCAAGATCGTAAAGATTTCGCGCCTTCAACTTCAACAAAATAGTTTCGCAAATAGTTGAAAAACTGTTTTCTTATCGTATTTACAACACTCCTAAGTATCGTAGATAATACTTCGGCGACGAAAACGTCTTATAACTTGAAAACTAAAACGATACCTGAATCCGTGTTTCTCAAAACATTTTTGCCTCTTTCGACAAATACTACGTGCTGCCGAAGTTTATCCCTAACCCTTTGAATCGCCGTGTACACTCGTTTTCCTCGAAGGTGAGCTTTAATCTTGATTCCGATCTCATCGCGAGAAGATCGTAACGAGGATGACCCGAAAGGTTTACCAGCTTCCTCCTCAGGTGTCCAGGACAAATAGTAGCGATTAATCAGCGTGCTTAGTTAAATTTCAACAGAGAAACCTCTGCAACTGTTAGACAACACGCCACAGAGAGGATAACTCGCAAACTCGATCCGTACGGGTAAGAGGAAAATTACCAGAGGAATTCTATAACCACGATCCGTTCTCGAGGAATCTAAGCTCGATAACGTTAAGCAACCGCGATTAATCTCCTTGGTGCATATATAAAATTTCACGGTACATATAATCTTGCGTTTGTTGCATGCGATGCACCGTTGTGCACAAGGGTGTGTTATCGTCCAGCCGAGCCTTGACTGTGTAAATATCACACACTCGACATTTCCTGGATTCATGATAATCAAGGTAAACAACGGCGCGACGAGGTGAAATCTCGTGATATCTAGACCTCTCCCTTCGCCCTTTCCGACACAGTCGCCTCCCTCGACCAACTTACAGCCAGGCGTCTGTGGCCACTTGTCTGTGTTTTCAAGGTGCACGTTGCACTTTTTACGCGGTCGTAAATTTAGCGGTAAGATACGCCTTGAGATGGGGCCGCGAGATGCTCGCGACCACACCGAGGAGAACACAGAGGAGAGATCCTGTCCGTCGTCGCGTTCACCTCGCAAGTATATAAGTAGAGTCTGTTAGATTCGGAGTATACGCGCTCTTAACGATACTGTTTTTTCGAATAATCGACAGCTAAAGCAATTTGTATCTCTTAGAAGCATCTTGTTAAATTTCATTACGTAAGTTATATCCTCGGTTCTCGAGAAACAAAATAACTTATTTGCTTAAGCTTGTTCAACTAATACCGAATGGTTCGTTTAGCAGCTATAGCTATATCTATTTACATACTATACCACTTAGATAGCTGTAGTATTTGGAATGTCAAAGGCAAGAAATATCGCAACAGAGAATTAAAAACACGATCTTCACGGATCGATCGATCACGATATCCATTAAGCAGAAAAGAACGGTCAAACGTTCCTGCAATCTCGTATCGTAAACGCGTATGTCGATATTCTTATATTGTACGTTATATATACTTGAAAAAATTACTGTAAAGTAATAATAGCAAATGATAGCAAATGAGTACGCAACAAGAGGACCATCGAACGCGCAACAATACATTAAATAACTAGAAGGCCACGACAAGGTCCTTCGATAATTGAAGTTTTATCGTTTCAATTTCAAACGCTGCTAAGGTTGAATGAAAACACGCGTTTATTACGAAAGAATTCACCGGTTAAAACGGCGAAGATCGCTCGACCTCGGTCCACGTTAGCAGCTCAATTTTACGTTATTTGCCTGTTAACTTTTATGAATTATTCGCGAGCCACTTGTCCTTGATAATAAATTCTATGATAGGCCTATGATGGCGGTCTGTTACGTGTTGGTCCACACGAACATTGGATAACGTCGCTCGCCAGTTCCTCCGCGTTCTGTTCGAATCTTACGAAATACTTTCGAAACAGTATACGCCTTTGTGAAAGTCATCGTTGATGATGTTACAGCGCAGAATCATACTGACAGAGAGGAAAGAAGGTTAATAAATGCAGCGGATGCATAATGGTCTCGACTTTCTTTCTCTCTCCCTCTCTCTCCCCCTCTCTCTTCGTTCTTCATTCTTCACTGCATCCGTGACTACCCTCATCGACTTCTAACTCGGATTCTTAATACCTAGATTAAGGTTGTAGGACGTTGCGTTGGTGCTGGTAGCTTTCGACCACCCACAGCCACTAAATCCATCTGCCCAATCATTCATTTGGACAAGTTTAAAGTAAATCACGGTAGAAACCAATTCTCGTGTATCGATTCTGAAAAAAGTGAAACTCCGTTCGCGTGTTTAAGAGGAAAGGGAAGGTGACACGAATCGTAGACGATGGCAGATGGCAAAATATGGATTTTCTCTGTATAAATGCACGGATTTAACTACAGCGGTATATCCTTCCCTCCGTAAGGAAGCCGCAAGAAGCAATTTATAGTTAATTAGCAAGAGTGGCAATAAGAGCACACACAGTGGCTACACAGTTGTTGGCCGCGTCGAGGCTCGGAGGAGAACAGAGCCGCAGAAGCGACCACGAAGCGTGATGTGCGCCAAATCACATGTTAAGGCACAGTCTGATTAAGTGCCAGCCGTGGAATCCTTTTACTCAACCGGTTCATGAATGGGACATGTTTTCTCGATGGAGGTGTCGGAGACCATGCCGCAGCCAAGAAAAAACCGGAACATCTGGCTTCAAATGTCGGAGCTTACGTGAAAGTGTTTGCACGTTAATCGCCGTTCGATGAAAGAACCGTTATAACAGCGTTTGTTTTTTTAAGAGGCTGCATTTCAAGGAAATTGGGACGCGAAGAGAATCGCGTTATAATCGAAACGTAAAGTATCTCAGTAATACTCGAGAGAAGCGGTAATCGTAAGAAAACTTCTCGAACGATTCCATTCAACACCATCAAGCATGTAACCTCTTGGCCTTATTGTCTCTCATCGATTGACATTCTGATATACGCATGAATCATTCCTGTGTCGTAATACTACGAACGCAGTATCGTCGATAAAGAACAATGGAGGACGAAAAGTAACATCGCACCACGATAATATTCGATTCACAATGCGTAGACTCGTAAATGGAATTTTATACTGATATCAACCACGGTCGAAACTTCATTCATGAAGCCGCTTTCAATGTTAAATGATTCACGTATTACCGTGGAAAGCTACTGCCAGATGTATTCGTAGACGAGAATCAGTGACGCAACCCAGTACGAGACGCCATGTTTTTATCTGATGATCTTGATTTTATCAATCGGCCTATCTGAGACACCGGTGAAATGTCTCACGACTGAGTTTCGACACCATAATATTTCTTTTCCCTCGCTACCCCAGCCTGCGTTGCGTTTCGTTTCGAGGAATGCACATCATCATCATCATCATCATCACCACCATAATCATCACCATCCTCGTCGGCTTCGTCGTCATCGTCGTATCCTAGTGGTTCGACCGAGCCTCTCGACTTGCATCTCTCTAATCAAAGCTAGCGAGCATCGTTAGATCGATGAATTCCACGAACATCTATGCTCCCTTCTATCCTTTGCCCGTACCTCGACGTTTTTCCAGCTAACCCTCGTTAACAAAAACCCTCTGGTAAACCTCCCATGGCGCTGCAAGAGAGTTCGACAACATCGTAAACGTGAACTCGACTGTTAAAAGATCGGTGTGTCTCGTGAGCGTGGAAAATGGGAATGTTAACCTAGCCGAATGAGGAAAACACAGGCTCGATATTTTACGAGGCAGCCACGGCTTCCGCTATTGGAATAATGAAAGCGTCTATGAACGCAATTACGCGAAATTGTACGCGGCGACGCGCTTGCCCAAGTTGGAAACACGACGACGAGACATAGGGACAAGGGGAAACCGTGGTGCACGATTTTCGCCGAGTATACGCGAAGCCAGCGTTCAACAGTATTTATAGACGGTCAGACAGAAAATGGCTCAGAGAGAAGAGAGGGTCCGTGTTCCCCGTACTCGACTGAATTAATAACTGTCGAGGAACCAATGAAAGCGAGACGACGCGCTGATAATCGTCGGTGGATACACCGCAGCTTCTTCATCCTACAAGTCTGTCAAGGACACGCGTCGATAGATACACGTTACGAGAAGCTTGCACGATCAGTGACTCGTTTAGAGATTGCTTCATTCATTGTTTTCTTTGATCCGTTTCTTTAGCCCGGTTAGGTCGACGAGTCGAAAATAATCGGATTCTTTGCGAGATGCTATTAATAAGGAGAACTCGTAAATGTGGAGCAAAAAGCAGGGGCAACTCGTTGAAACTGAAACTTAGGCCGCCAGAATCGGATCAACCATCTGACTCCCGTTCCACGCGATTTGAACGCGTCATATCGACTGTGAAAACCTCACGGAAATTTTTTAACGTCGCTTTAAATCGCCATCGAAATTGGGACGGTCGACTTTCCTTTTAATGGAATGGGAATAAAAAAAATGTCCCACGATCGGTTCGACCGTGCCACCTGGGTCCCCGATAAGACCCTTGGAGCGATCGCATAGTGTCGTTTGTTTCTGTCCATATCCTGACGCGTGAAACCACAGAGAAAAATCTGGACGATGCAGTCAGCCTGATGGCGAGACGTGGTTGATGCTTTTTTTCTTCGGCATCGTAGGCACCATGTGCGGGTGCTGCAGAGAGCCATGGACCTTGATGGGCTTGGCAACCATGGCAACCATGGTACGACGCAGCGTTGCCACGAGGTGAACGAACACGTGAATGCAAAAGAGCCGTTGGAGCTTATTGGTCCTTGAACTAGCAACAAACAAATGGATCGGTAAACATGGAGCAACGACCAAGATAAAGACTTCTCTCTCCCGTTCTTGTCCCTTCATCGTCTTTTCTTTCTTCTTTTTTTCCTTTCTTTGCGAACAACCTGTCTCAACAGGCTGATAAAGGGAATTCGTCTTTTTCGATGGTCAGAGCGGCCTTGAACTTGACAACCTTGACCTTTGCGGTATGCCAAGACAGAAACGCGTGGACTGCGTGGCCGAGGAAAAATTCAACGATGGCGAACTATCTTGGCGTTCTTAGAAACACGCGTTTCGCTGCCTAGAATCTCACGACCTTCGAGGTGCGAGAGTTAAAGAGCGATGCTTCTCTTTCACGGTCGAACTATGTTTATCCGAACCTGTCGACAGGTAAGGTTCATGCAACTGGAACTTATTGATTCTTCGCTTTATCGATAATCTCCTATTCAAATAATACAACTTCGTATTTAGGTAAAGCAAAGCTTCGTTATTTGCGTGAACTTCGTCTTATGTATTTTAGTTTATTTAGGGCATATTCGTTGAATTGTTTGACTTCAATAACGTCATAAATGAGGTGAAAAGAACTTTTATATTACGATATAGAAATCCTCCTTTTCTAATAAAAATCTAAATTAGGGTATTTCATAGCAAATATAATAGAACTGCAAACCCAGGTAGAACAAATAATCCTATTATATAATAATAATTGCATATAATAGTAACTGTTACATGCAAGAGAACTTGATCTGTTAGAACGAATTCTACCAATTAAATGTCTTTATCTGTTCCCATTCTTCCTCTTAACTTCCATTATTTGAAATTGAAAGAATCGATGAACTCTTGCTATATAAACCGTTTGTCCTCCGATGGTTTTAGATGATAAATGGAACTCTACCGTAATAACAGTAGAACTGTAATACCCCAATAAGACTAATTGTCTCTATTATCTATGATTCCTCGTTCAAATAATAGAAGTTTGCATTCGGATAAGATGATTTAACCAGTAGAAATCCAGTTAATCTGTCACTAATTAAAATTTCGTTTCAATGAACAGAGTTGTACCTCATACTGTGAAACAGTTACCAACAAGAACAGGTTAGACTTTGCTGAAATACGAGCAAGATCAGCCGAGATACGATTCGTACGAGTTAGTTTAGCTTGCAGTAAGATGGTTAAGCCGGTTTCCATGTAAAGCACGATACATGCTGTTTGCACACACGTTCCATCGAATTTGGATGATTCTTCGCGACATCATTCTGGAACAGCCTACTATTTACCGAACGATGAGAACATTGTCCAATTAGGCCGTGCCAGACGATAGCTCGATATCCGGTTTTTATCGTCACACCCAGCAGATCTTGAAAAGTGACGCGTTCGACTCGTCGACAGTTTGATAGACGCATTGACATTGCAGCCATGTAACCTTCGTCGTTCGACATTGCACTTTCTTTAGATCATACGATCCATCTGAGTGGTACGTCGAACGATAGGCTTATTTTCGAATCGATTAAAGAGGATATTCGATTACAGGTCTGTTCTGCTAGAAAATTAACGATAAAATAAAATTAATACCATATACAATGGTATGCCATATACAATGATATATATAGAAAATAATGAGATTGCCGTAGCAATTATCTTGTTTAGCGTACGTATAGTATATTAAATTTGTACGTAACGTAATGACGTTTTCGAAAGTTATGTTTGGATGCGTTAATAGTAAATTTTTCATGGACATCTAGCGTAATATATATCATTGTACGAGTTCTAGCGATTGAAGCAACAGTATCATCATAGTACATCTGCTTCCTTTCATACCACAAGCGTATATTTTTTGCCAAAAATAAAGGAGCGCTTGCGCAATCGTCATGTTCCCCTACTTGGCTCCTTGTAATTCCTTCCTATTTCTAAGACTAAAAATTTCAAGAATAGCAACTCGCTAGAAAATAACGAGAAGCTTACAAGCAGCTGTGACAAGGACACTTGAGATTATTTCGATCTTCAAAAGTCTGTCTATACATCGATTCATAAGTCTTGGTATTATCATTTCATAAGCAACTTTTTCCGTGAACCAAATTTAAAACAATATCGCAATAAAAACAAGCTTTATGAAAGGAGAATAGGAATCTCATATTACAGAAGAACATAGCAGATAATGAGTTATCGATGTATGAGAAAACTGCATTGCTTGCCATAGGTTATTTAATATCAGTATCGAAAGAACGAAATGAGTCATTTTTATTCGTGCGACCGATGACGTTAACTGATGCTAATTTGAATCAACGTATTGCCAATTCTTTTTATTTCTCAAACATACTATATATTGTGTATACGTGCATTTTAATATGGTAGCAAGATTAGTATTTTCGCATTGACGTTTAGCTTTGTACGCTTACTTAATCACTTAGCTAGCGCTAGCTCAAAGCCAGCGACTTTGTTAACATCGTTGACCGAGAAGCATACAAAAAACGACCTAAAAGCTTGTCTCTAATAATGTGTGACTCACAACCTATTCACTTATCTATCTAACCCAGAGGTTTCCAGGCTGCGACCCTCAAAGATATAACTATACCTAAGCAGTTGTTCCACCCTCGACGATGCAGTTAAACGCAGTTGCTACACTCCTGCGAACCGAACAGCTTGTAATCTACCGTATCATTTAAATTCAAATGCATCAGGCGACAATTAAAAAGGTTTTCTAATATGAGAATAAAAAAGAATTTACAATTCCAATCGAAAACCTAGATATGCAATTCTGTACCTTATTGGAGTTATAAGCTAGCTATATTCTCTTTTTTCCGATTGAACAGATTTTGTCATTTCTATCATTTTCTCCCTGCTTTCGTACAATCATATTAATAACGTTGAAAATATTTAGCATGCGAATTCCTATTTAATAGTTTTCGACAATCAAACGTTTCGATTGCGAGGAATCTTCTACTTGACCCAAATTCCATCGTTGTCGCGTGAAATGCTAGCGTCCACCTCGATTGTGAGGGACACGACGAAATAAAAGAGAAAGAAGGGAAAGAAACGATTAATTATAGGATATTATCGTGCAGAAGTGGAAATAGCGTAACGCAATCGAGTCTGATAACAGCTCGGAACGAGATGCAAACGTACATTTATTGACCGTTATAATATATTAATTAAACCGCATCATACGCTTTATACAGGGCATTGAACGGTTGACTGCTCCTGTCTCCTCGAATAATTCCTGTGTCTATAACGATATTGATTCGTTAGTGACAACGGGTTACGAATGACCGATTAGCTCATGGTCGCTAAAGATAACCACCGCTTTCCATCTTAATATACGTAATATACTTTCTTTACTTGGTAGATTAACGTCATCCGTGAAAAGACGCGCTTTCTAGCGCGTTATTAAACTGAAGATTCTAAATCGAATTTTCCTCCCATTAGAGAGCGTAAGATTCATAAAGCTTCGAGAAAATTATATCACAGCAGGCGTGAAATTATTCCAAAGGCTATATATGATTACGTACTACTAAGGAATGAATCCAATTACCGGTCTTGCACGCGTATGAATGAAGGCTGCAACACAATTTCTGCTTTTTATCGAATTCTTTCGTACGGTGAGTTTGCTTTTCAACCAATATAATTAACAGCCTATCGAGAAGTTACTTCTCGCGCAAGGATATTTCGATCGTTGCGACTCTGGCAACGATTACCAGCCACGCTATTAAAAGACAAATTTATTAGTTTCCGACTATATGCTAACTTTCACTTATATAACTCGATATAGGGTAAATGTCCCTATAGATGCCATCGTAAGCTTGTAACGTACCGCGTCATTTTTCGTTATCTTGGATGTCGTTTCGACGAAAAATCGCCTCACTTTGAATCATAATATCACTCGACATCTCTTTTATGAGACAAGTATGTTTTTATGCTTTTAATATAAAAAAGTTAATTATTAATCGATTCAAGTCTGCAAAAAATTCCAACGTCTCTGTGTCTGTCATTCGATCTCGTTAATCGTAACAAAGTGACCGTCAAAGCTTTTTACTAATAATAATAAATTTTTTCTGATGCTCACAGCTACACTTTCATTTTCAAAAATTAATTTTTACATACCAAAGACAAACAGATCTATGCCGCTACATCGTCTTTATGTTAACTCGCAATCCTGATGAGATTTTCCTGTACGCGTCTCTCGTTACATTACTTTACCATTAAATAAAGTACGTTAAACGGCGATTATAGAGACAATGACAGTTGCAGAGATATCTACTCTATAACAGGGTGCACGTACACGCCTTTGGTCCGTCTAATTAACCAAGGACACGAACTTAAAATTAGCCACTCGGAACGGTAGTGAACCGAAACCGGCTCGTAATTTTAGGACACATTGTCCATGCTCTGTGACATCATCATCCCGATACTCGTTATTACTTGCTACGCTGCTCGGACTCTACGTACGTATATACACGTATATGTATCCATACGCGTACATAGAGAGAGACGCATGGACGAAAGAGCTCCAGTGACATCATCGACTGCGAGGGGTTCGTGTGGCCCCGTTCGAACGATGATTGCAAATGTCCTTCGAAAATAGATTCGTCTTTTCTAGTCGCGGTAAGATGGTAACACGACACCGATAAATATCGTCTTCATAAAGCGTAGGTAGCCGAACGATCGATGAAATCATCTCCGTTCGAAACGTTTCGAAAAGTAGGACTTGCTCCGAAAACAATTTACATCTAGTTTCTCTGCGATTCGATTGTTGTCGCAGCGATGATGTTTTTAACATTGAACGGCGTCATACCTATGTACGTATTCTAGTATACTTGACCCACTTGATCGAGTGTTACAAGTGAATGAGGATGTTCACGCTTAGCATCGGAACGAGGATGTTCACACTTAAGCCCGTCGGTAAATCTGATAATTCAGGCAAATGTTCGCCAATCGCGGTTTGCACGCAAGACAATAGACCGTGTTTCTAAGTTTAGAGAAAAAAAAACAGGTATCTCCGCGCAATCGGGTATTTTCTGTGCATAGGTGCATCGTAGTCTTGGCACTCGTTTGATTCTCAATGGTAACGCTCGACGATTCGATGATGACATTTTTATCGCGATGAATCGTTACGTGAAAACCAAGGTACATATCGTATAAATATACATGCGGGGACGCGGTACGAAAGAGCGGAAGTGAAGCCAACCGTTTCGTATTAGTAGTTTACGACAATACAATCGACCTACATGCTACCAAGGACGGGGTAGAAGACGATGGTAAGAAGCTGATGGTGGTGAATGACGGTAGCGACGATGGTAGCGACCGTTTCGATGATGGTTTAAGCGGAAATTGTAAATTTTCGTCACAGAGTTGATCTCGATTGCGGCACAGTCCACGGGTGAAAATAACATTCCCTCGTGAAAACGACTGGCTCGTCAAGTTTATAGCATGACGTCATTTACCCACCATCTGTAGGGCACTGTATTTCGTTGCGCCTTGCGCTTCTTTTTGCCCGAAATCCTGCTCGGCGCGTTCTCTCTCCGCCGTTTCGCCTCGTGTGTTCGCCGATCCCCGTCCGGTTTTATCCCGTGTTCTCATGCCTTCACGTTCGACCGTGCCACTAACTTTTTACCACGATCGATTCAATTACGAAACCCTCCCTGACTCTCTCTTTCCTATCTTCCGTACGTACGATTTGCCCGTTTTGCAGTAATAATCGTACAAAAAGAGATCATAGGAAAGATCGAAGCGGGTGCTGTAACGTTCTTGTTAATTAACTTGTCACAAACAGATGGTACGAGAGAAAGAAAGCACAGTACGTACGCCTCGTGGTTCCCATAAGGAAGGAGAATTATACAAACGAGCGTCTAATATCAATTACGAATATAACAGGTCGCGAAACAAGAGCGAACGAACGACCGCTTCTAACGTACCTCATTATTTCGGAACGCGATGAGAGACGAGCATACTTGACCCTACCTAACCTTTCTCAATTGCCACGCCATGAGATAATACAACACCCGTAAGCCCCTCTCTCTTTTCTATGGAACTTTTTAAGCACCCACGTGGGCGCGGAACAAGAAACGCGTATCTCTTTTCCGCGACTGTCGACTACGAAAATACGTCTTTATTCTGCTCGCGAAGACACGAACGTGCTCGAGGTTACTTCCGTGAGAAACAATCGCCTCGGACATGATCGATGATTAATCGCGCTGCAAAAAAGCGTGACAGTTTCGAGATTACACGCGTTTAACCGTACAAACAATCTCCCGAGACGTGATTAATTGCAGAAAAGCGAAACATGGTTTCCGGTGATGTTTGGAAATTAATCGCTCGATTCGTTCATCGTTGGTCGAGTAATTGGTCGTTTAAAATCGACGAAGAACGACTACAAAAACGATGATCGAAGAATATTGGAAAGCACGCATGTTGTAGCGTTCGGTTTGTTAGACGTCACCGAGAAAAGAGCCAGTCGCGGGTCGAGAGCCAGACTACTCTCTCTCAACCCGACGAGCAAGAAAACCGTATCATCGTCTCGCCTAATAACGGTTCTAGCGTCAAAGCAGCGTCTAGCGTTGCTTCGTGATTTCAAAGGCTGCACAAGCAGGCACAGACTCTGGTGGCGTAGCAATCGTGAAAGCCTGCGTCGAGGGAGCACAGGGGAGAGAAGACGGCGAGATGAAAGGGTACTGCGGTGCAGCAATTGCGCGTACGTTTCTACCAGTTGACCTATTCAACTCTTTATTAGATGGCAACGCCGAATTCTAAACGGCACCCACACCGCGCTGCCTCCACGAAATCACACGTATTTTCGGAGCAACCAGCTACGCCTCTCGAGTCCTTTTTAGACGCAGCAGACTATACTATTTCGCCACTAGCTAAAATTTTACCAGAACATATCGACGTGCAGTGTTTCCACACGAAAGAATACTCGATTGTATTGTATGAAACGTGATAATTGACATAGATTATAAAGGAAGTCGGTCAAGATTTGTATTTACGTAAGATAATTCAAGATATAATGTAAAAAATTTATTTGACGTGAAATTACGAAGAGAAGGTGATCGATGCTTACAATCTGACGATTTAAAATCGTCGTAGAATAATTTTCGACGGGTATAGAATTGAATAACAAGCGCGGAAGAGAATTTAATAATAGAAATAGCTAAATGCGTGTAACAGGTGTATCGAAAAAAATAGAAATATTTAGTATAGACTTTTAAATATAGTATAGACTTTTCACGATCCAAAATGCCGAAACATTTCGTAAAGATTTCTTGAAAATTCTTAAGATACAGTTTTTATTCCATCGTAATATTTGTAGACGGACGTGTATCTATTGGAGATTTGAAAGGGAAATTACTAGGAAACGAGTTAGAAAGCTCGCAAGTCTCTAAGAGATACGGCCTTCAACAAGTGCGCTTAATCGAGGACACCGACATTGTCATCATGGAAAAAGTGGAACGTTTTATGTAAACGAACCCAAGGTCCCGAGTCGTAACCAAGCGCATTAGTCGAGATAACGAGGAATATGTATAACACAAGAATCGTCGTATAAACCTCTAAACGTTGCCGATCTAACCAGAGAACGATGGAGGTCGCGACGCGATGGTCTTCTTGCCACCATTTACTTAACGCGTGTATACACTGTATTCGTTTTACGGTAAACGATTGAAATTTCATCGCTTGATTCAAAGTAAACTCGGTGGATAACTTCTAATACCTGGGGACGGTCATTGGCAGACACAATGAACCAGTAGCATATGGGATAAAGGCTGACAAGCGTTGCGCGTTTCAACCTGATGTACGCGAGATCCTTTGGCCGGTGTTAGAAGTCCACCGACTAAATGAGTATCTAGGAAAACTTTTTACGAAGAAAGAGAAACAGTCAAGGCGGCGTTCTCTCCACTCTAATCCGATGTAATTAAGACCACAGTGGCCTCAAGAGCGGCTCGACCGCTTGTGTTTTAACGTTTGGAGCATGACTTTTTAATTTACGCCGATGAGATAATGAATCTTTATGGCCGACGATATAAGTATGAAAGTTTTCGCGGAACGTTTGAGATTCTAGAGGAAGTGACTTTGAGCTTCGTGGCTAGTAACTTGGAACTAATGGCGCCAACGATCGAAATCATTTTCAGAGAGAATTTGATGAAAATATCCGAGAGTTATTATAGCTTGTCGAAAAGCAATGGAACCGGAATTTTAACATTGTTAAACAACCAATATTTTCTTTCGAACGTAGCGTGTGGGAAATTAATTGGAATCATAGGATTTCAACGTGGCCCCTACGATAATAGTAATCATTAATGCGAATTGAACGAAGCTATTCGAGAGTTATCGTACTAGGTTGCTTGAAAGCATAATTACAACACAGACAGACTGACATATATGTACATGTATTTTACTTCGAATATAGCAGCTGGGAATTGAATTCGAATCGGCTCTTTAATATGCATGCGAATCTTTATGCAGAAATAATTAACGTATGGATAAGGCTACTCGAATGTTACGTTAATGTCAAGGACGTGAAAGGTTATTTCGTGCATGACAATATACGGATACTGTTCTATGGTTAGGAAACTTTATGGTTAGTTGGTTGTTGCACGACGATTTCGAACCACTTGTCTAGTCCAAGCACTCGTTGAAGTGTCTCGAACACGAGTAGTCTAAAACTGTTGGAATTAATCTATCTCGTTCGAAAATAACGTAACAACCTCGTTTCGGGAGTAGATTAAAAAAGAATAAAATACGATTGCTCTCGAGAGTTATATCATGCGAAACACGTGTATTCAGATATAACTGTAAATCCTGATTAACGAACAATGATAAAAGAAAATATCGTTTCGCGACAATGGTCGGGAGGTATTACGTTTCGAGATTCAGGATAAAATATGATGGAAACGATTTCAACGTATTAGGTGCTGACACGAGTTCATGCGACTCTCGAGCGATAAGGCAAACACGGTATTCACAGATAATTTCATCCGTTAACCCCGTTAGATCGGTTCATTTATTTTCATCTGTTTTCATCTGCCGTCAGAAACGTGGAACGAGAGACGAAATAGTTGGGACGAGGAAGGACCGACCGGCGAATAAGACACTCCAATTAATTGTAATTGTGTCCCCTTCATCGATCTTCGCGTCTCTCGATAACAAGTGTCCACGCGCTGCGATATTCGTTTAACGTTGCCAGAAAGAACGAGTAATTACTTTCCCTGCGCCCTTTTTTTTCTCCAATAGCCTATCGAAAATGATAAAATATCCGTGTCAACGTTGTATATAAATATACTCATCGCCATTATCCCTGTTCTTTTCCATTTTTCTTCTTTTTCTTTTCAATATTTCAAATGACGCATAAATCCGGTTATCGGCGAGAGTAATATACATATCGCTAATTACACGAACCGTTCGACCGATATCTCGGTAATAACGCCGCGCTCCGTCTTATCGTCAACAGACGTTCGTAACGAACACGACAGAACCGGGACAAATCATTACGAGCGTTCCGCGAACGCGAGTTCTCGCGAACGCTGGCCACGGCAGTGGATTTCTTCGATAACTAACCAGCCGAGCTTAACTCTGAATGGATCCGTTGCGTTCAAAGAGACACGCGTTTGAATCATAGGTTCGCTCGGATGACAAACGGCCAAACGAAGACCGAGCCTCCACACGCGCATATAAAACGAGGAAGAGAAGGAAGAGCGACGAGGAAGGTCGATATCGATGGGAAGGCTTAAACGCAAACCGTCTCCTAATTAAAATAAAAACACGGCATTTGTATTCTGGCGAAAGAAGAAACGGGACAGAAATAGAAGAGGAAGAGACAGAGAGACGTATCATTAGTAGTCTAACGACTTCACTGGTGACTGGCATGCCTTTTCCTCGCCAGTGAAAATCATGCTGGAGAACTGAACGACCTATGATGCGTTTACCGCTCCTTTTTATTCATCCTTTGTTCTTATTTTTATTCCTCCTTTTCTTCTTCTTTATTCTTACGTGTGTCTCGAACCGGGTTATAGTCCCGAATGAGCCATTCTTTCGTTTACACGAAAGCAAAAGGGATAAGATAAAAAGGCTATACAGTGGGATCGAGTAACTCGCTCTCTCCATCGAACTGGTCTCGGGCGTAGAAAAGGAGATAGATGATTCGAAGGGTATCCGAACCGACGCGACGTCTGAGCGCGACGAAGCTTTTGTAGCGGTCGAAGAATGAATTTGTCAACGTCCGTTTCTTTGAAATGCTTTGATGCAAATAGACTCTCGGCCGACAAAAGAATATAACGCGCAGGAAAATAGAAAACTCTAGGTGGTTCCGCTGATAAAGAGGAATAGCTTTCGGTGCCCGTGTCAAGAACGCGAGATTATGCAATCGAATTCTCGATCTCGATGATTATCGAGCGTGTAAAGCTTTCACGTAACGTTCTGCGGACCGATAGCGGTGAACGTTAATATAATGTACGAAGTTCTAACAGCGATTAGTATCTAAAATCGTGTTTCCTGTCGTGCTTTTCACCAGTTTCTGGAGAAACTGTTCTGGCGTTTAATTTGCCATTTAGGTCCTATCAAACTTGCAATGTTTCGACGCTTGTTTATCGAAATTTAAAAGTCGCGAATCTTGAATATCTAAATCCGAATATTTTACGTTTCTTAATTTTCAATTTAGAAAACTCAAGTTTCGAAATCTACTTCGTCAATTATATAGATTGCTAGCGTCAGATGATCGACCCACGCAGTCCCAAATCTTTTTGGTCCAAAGTCACAGTCGGCCATTAGTCGTTAACCTTGAATTATTTAGAAGGAATTTTATGCAATTAATTGCATAAAAAGCGCGATATCATATCGTATCGCTAAATTGTGCGAGGTACAGGAAAACCAGAAATGGAATACCATCACGAACAACCGATTTGACCTTTGTTCCGCCTTAGGCACTCGTACGTAATTCCTTGCGATCAATCGCAAAGTCTCGACCATCCATTCGTCCATATAAGTCCCTCTATCGAACTTGATCTACTACTTTCGAATAATCCTTTCGTCCATTACTTTCTTACACTTAAACGAACAATACAGGAAAAGAATACGTTCGAGCCTAGTTCACCATGTAGAGCAAACATTTACTGAATCCAACTGGACTATCCACAGATGGTAAAAGTTTCACCTTTGCCTCGGAATAACGGTACTAGAATCACAATATCCGTACTATCCAAAGCAACTGCCTGCCCAACCTTATTTCCAACTATTATCTCTTGTTATTTTAACTCTTTGATTGTGTAATAAAATGACGACGAACTCGGAATATCTCTTTATCTTTGACGACGTACTATAAATTTTAAAACTTTTGTAAAAAAAAAAAAAAAAAATAGGTAGTACAATATCTTGCGCAGTATTTTTTTTTTCCTTCTGTTTACTTACCGTGTTTTAATCGAATTCTACTGCCAAAGCGTGTTAAAACATTATCAAATAAAGAAGCCTGTGCGATTGATCGAACGCGACAAATCATCCTTCTTATCCGAGTTGTTACGCTAAAAGTGTCTGGTGACTCATTATAAACGATCACAGTCGACTACATAAACCAATAGAGAAAAATATTTAAACAACTTTCGCTCAAGCAGTAATCCTGTACTCGCGCAGAACCAGTCCTCTTAAATCGATGCGTGTTCGCATCCTTGCGATAACGTTACGATCAACCAGTTATTATCAAAAACTAACAAACTGCCACTTAACATTGATAGATTACAGAAGTACGCAGAACGGTTTTCTTTTTTTTTTTTTTTTTTTTTTTTTTTGTTTTATACTCTCGCGTATGATTATCCTCCTTTAGCGTTTTATTCACGTGAGACGAGCAGAATGTAGACTAAGCAAGATAAAGTACAGAGGGACGTTATCGCAGCTGGGACCGGTAAACCAAAATAAAACCTGCATCACTGTTTCGCATACCATTAGCTAATCCCTATTTATAAAATATTATGTTCACTCAAGTATGTACACGTGTGTATATCACGATCTAGGCTAGAATGAAAGAGATGATGAAGTAGGAAGAGAGAAAGAAAAGGAGAGAGATAGTTGTTCACATATGCGTAGCACGCGTAAAGCATACGTGGATGGTTAAAACGGCACGCATGAACGAAAGTATAGCGACTAAAAATACCCGAAACGGTCGAGATAAGTTCCAAGTCCTAAAACCGATGGCGTCTGGTGGGCGGTTTATTAATGGAGTCGGATTACTAGAAATCAAAATTACCGTAGGCGTAAACCCTGCGCGGGTGTACGCGGTCGATCACCAAAATCGTGGGCCAAAGGATTTGGAAACCTTGTCGCGGTTAGGACGAAAATCGTAGGTTCTTTTGTGTCAACGTCTAATTTAATAATTACTGATTTATGGATACCGATATATATATATATATATATTATTATTCGGTAATATTCGTAGATAATGAAAAGATAGATGAAAAGATAGATTCGATAGATAATGAAAAGTATTGGATAATTAAACGTTCGAACGAGATGCATCAGGACCACGCCTGCTCGCATCAGGCTAATCGTAGAATATGCGATTGAATTCCATCCGATAAGTTCGCATTCTGTTATAGCGTATCGCGTTGCTCTTATTAGAACCTTTACTTTCGCGTCTTTTATATCTGTGGATGATACAAAAACTTTGTAAATTGTAAAGAGGATAATATTCTCTCGAAGAGATAAAATTTTTTTTCTATTCACAGAACAAGAAACTTCTGCTTAAGGTACTCATAAAATATCCAAATCTACTTAATCAGAGTTTGATTGTACTTGAAAGTACCACTTATACTTCTTAAACTACTTATGACGTATCTTAACGAGGTTCGAGTCTTCTTAAAATATTATTCTTCCTTTCAGAGTCCTCGTGAGGTATACGAAACTTGCCAGTCAACGATGTTCATGGTATTCTTAATCTCATCTTTAGCCAACAGAACTGCAGAAACAATATTTAGCATTTTCTAAATAGAAAGAAATCACGATCGCACCATTTTTCGATGAGATTTCTGCACTTTTTAATGATCCTTAACATTTGTACGTTACACAATTTCTCGATCAATAAGTTATGCAAACTTTATCAAGGAAATAGTAGATAAAAAGAAATAAAAAAAGACATATCATTGCGATATCAAAACACGAATACGTCGTCGTATATCCGAAATCTATTCTTACATAATTTTGCAACATCAACGGCATACGTTTTTCCGATATTCGCAACGTAGTTTATTTGAACGATCTTGATCTCGTTTATCATTCAACCTTTCTCTCTTTAGTGCTTGCAAATAAACCGATGCTCGTAAATCCTCTGTCGAGACGGACTACTCTTCAACGGGTCCGGCCTATTAAAATTCCAGGACAACAGCTGAATAGAGGATGTTAATGGACCTCGGTTTCATCCCCTTTTACAGTTTCAACGAATCTACTTAGAATGATAATAAATACAGTCGCTTGTGAGCCAACCTTCAGCGACCCATACTCAGAACCCTTTGGAACATCCCCAGGTTCTTATTCTCGTGAGATTTTACGCGTGCTTGAAAACAATTCACGATAATTGAAACGATCGTATACACGACGGAAAACAAGGTTGTATCACCCCACCTGTTAACCGTATTCATAATTCTTAATAAATAATTTTCAAGAGAAAACTTGCTTGAGAAGATTCGTAGGCGAACATTGTTTCAGAGTCGCGGGTTTTAATTCGAAATTTAATTTCAGACGTTAGTATAAATTACAAAACTTTTAGTTCTTTTCAATTTCGAATAAAAGAATTATAAAATAATTATATTGTATATAATTATAATATATATATATATATTATAATCTGCGATTCGTAGAAATGGTCAAAAAGAAATTGCAATTTATAGGCTGCGAATGCAGTAAAAAGTAAAATCTAACAACATGTAACATTGCGATCGACCCGATAGATCAAAAAGTAGACGAAACAGCCGGCGTGTCTGCGAAAATTCCAACTATAGCTGTTTAAATTGGCGTAACAGCAGGTAGGTCGATATAGGCGAGGTATTCGACGATAAATAAAACGGAAGGATTGAAAAGAGCCCGGCTTCTAGATCTCGGATCGAGCCGAAGAATTACGAGGCACAGATCCACCGACGTTCGCTCTAAATACGAATTGGGAACGCCGAAATCGTGCCTCGGACTATACTACGTTTCTGCTCTGAAATAAACGCGAGATCATCGACATCCGACAACGTAGAGGTATTAAAATAATCACGTTTCTTTGGAATTCATATATCCGATGATTTATCGTCGATGCTTCGTTGCAACAATTACCAAGAATAACTGAACAATCTGCGGTTACTCGGAATAATTAAACGATCCGTGCTCGAAATAGACGAAGACATTTTCGCAGAAATAATATAAAATTATATCGTGACTACGTTTGAATTTGTAGAGGGAAAGATACGTTGCATAAGAATAACGGAAATTTCGTAAAATTCCGATTATCTGGTGGTTGGCTGATTGGTTAAGAAGTCAAGGACTATTACGGGACAAGATTCTGGTTATCTGATGTCGCAACAGGATGTTCCTTTAACGATTTGTCCATGTGCTTTCCCTCGTTCCGACAAATCTGTCCGGACGAGGTCGTAATCGACGATTAATCATTCGCTAATTTTGCCGCTGAACCACGTCGTACTTAAGAGCGCGTTTAACGAGCGGAAAGATAAGATTCTTATGTAAATATGTAGCGCAAGAACAGTGTTATCGTGTCTCTTTATTCAAGAGCTGGGAAAAAAGCATGGCGGATGCCTCGTTTCCGACGATTTCTCGTTGCGCAACGCGAAACGGAATCGATCTAATTTTAAACGAAAACAACGAAACCTTGAATGCATAATTCCAACGTTCGGTTCCGTAGCGACTTGTAAGGTCTACCAATACGTACGTATACGCCAGCTTAGCGAAACGTTAAAGAAAATATTGAAAGCATCGATGGAAAGATAGAGGTGAGAACGTATAACATTGGGAGCGTTTTCTAGGTAAAAAATTCCTCGCCCGGGACGTGTCTGCGCTTTGGTCTACCAGCTGAAATCACGAAACCTTCTTTTCCGTGAAAAAAGGCACGACAATCTGGCGTCAAGGTATCGCGTTCCTCTCGGCTACGTGAGTGGGCGATGCAGGTATACCGATTAATACTTGTTGGTCTTTTTCGCTTCCTCTCTCGTTAGATCTTGGAAAATCCTGACAAACTACTGAGAAACTTCTGAGAAACTGCCGAGAAACTTGGAAGGTCTTTTCTCGAAAAACTCGTCGGCCAAAAGCGTTTTCTCATGCGGGTTGACCTTTCTTGCATCGCACCTCTCCCATCGTTGGTCCAATAAAGCTCAATTAGTTAATTACTCGGATAAACCCGGATCAACGTGACGCAATCTTTGATAAGAGTTCATGTGCCACTTACACGAACATCACTGACCCTGTTAGTTTCCGATGATCGCGTATTTAAATCGGCGCTAGTATACAAGATTTAAGGAAACTAAGATACGCGTATCTTGACCCGTGTACACGGACGTAGCTGGTCAATGTTTTTTTCCCCTTCGTTGCGTATAGGTTATTACAGTTCTAAGCAAATAAACTCCGACTACTACAAATCATTCTCGACGGTTTTCTCTCCCTGAATTACGAAATTACACCTTTCGTGAGGTATACGCAGTCTGGAATTCGAGAATTACAAAACACGCTCGTTAGCATCAGGAAGAAGAAGAGATGGACTTTGTCGAGCAACCTTATCGCGTCTTTCATACGATTTGTATTAATTGTACGCTTTCAGTTCAATCGCATGCTAAGAAAAAAGGAAATACAAGGAAACGATTATCCTTGCAACATCTCGTAGGTGTAGGAGATTACGCAACGAAAACAAATGTTTTTCTTTTTTTATTAGGTATAGAGAAAAACGGAAGAGAAAAACTAAGAACTTGGAATAATACAGTAGGAACGAGCAAGTAATATATAGTACGGCTGCATTATAATCAACGCATTACTAACACGGTCACGTATAATGGCAAACTGTTGAAGTATAACTGACAATGAGTAATTTCACCGTGACACGAGCTACCAACTGGTACACGATTTTCCACGATAATTTCTATCGTTATCTAACCACGATCGCTGATGATACACGTGCGAAGAAACACGCGTTTCTTCAATTTCAAGCTGTTGTTGGCTCGGTTCGTGGGTATACGATAAAAGGGAAAACCTCAAACGCCACCGTCAGATTTCTCCACAGTCGTGTATACAGACAATGTCCGGACGGTATTTTAAAATACTGTAGCAAACATTATCGACGCTTATCTTGAGGACCATTGAACTCTGATTTTATCAAGAAAGGATTTCTACGTGTTACGCGTCGAACGTTTCGACGAGTATTAGAAAAAACGAAAGAAAAAAGATAGGAAAGAATAGAAAAAGTAGAACATCATTGATGGAATATATAGGTATTTTCTTTATAACAGTTTAGTGGTATTTAATTTGGTAATATTGTTTGAGAGCATGTCGTCAGATCGTTCTCGTAAAATAAGCTTGAATAGCAGATAACTGCAATTCTAACTCACGACGATGATTTCGGATTTAATGAATCCAGATCGACTTAATGAATCGATTCTTTAAACTGGTTCATCTTACCTACAATAATAAGACTGAGAGGTACATCCGTAGTTATTTATACGAATATAACACTGTAACAATTACACATTCTCAAAGAGATAAATGACTGTACAAAATGCAAGTACCTATAACGTTCGATCTGTTAAAATATTTAAATTAGATTTATCGTTATGATATCATACATTTAAATTTTCTCACCGATTATTGATTCGCGATGAATTAAATTCACTACTTAAATATTTAAGTTATTAAAATGAAGACTCCATTTCTCCCAGGATTACCCTATATTATTTGATATCAATGTCTCGACCGGACATTCCAAGTAGAACCTCCGTATCTTATCCTTCTGTTTGAAATCTACGTCACGTACGAAACGAGTTGGTCCGAGAACTTCTTATTGGAGGATAAAAAGAAGCCGCTCCTATTATTAAGGAATAAATGGAACATCCTTCGAGAGATTGGTAGACCATCTTTTCGACCGTGAGCGAGTTACCAGAAATCTGTGAATGCCACGCTGGACACGGGGCAACCGGCAACCGTCTCTCCAACATCCTACTATCCTGACCATCTGCCTCCGGTCATTCTCCTACCTGAAACTTGTGTTCACCTGGCGTCCCTCCCACCTACCCCCCGTGATACTTTCGTTTATCTTATTTTTCGGGCCATTCAGCAACCTCTCTGCCAACTACTACCACCGGTTCTTTGGGGATCAAAAGAGGCTACTGCATTCGCAAGATACCGGACCCTCTCCCGCATATTTTTCTCAATGGAATTTGCCAACAGCTGGACAATTCCACGCAAGAAACAGACCTCCACGCTCGTCGATCTTTGCGGACTTATGCGAAACGATCCCTAATTACGAGCTAGCACAGCGATATTCTTATCTGAATGGTTTCTCTAGTTCGGTGTTCGCTAGATGTACATGAAACGCTGTAAGAAACATATACTGTGTGAAATAATCTGGAGCACCGATGGTAAAAATGGTAAGTTTTCAGGTCTAAAAATGAGACACTCTACTGACCGTAAAAATTGAAACACATGTTCGTTACATGTACCGAAGAAACTAACAAATTTTACTTTATTTGGTATTCCACATTGAAAGAAAGAAAATAAAAAGCAGCGGAAGCATTCGCTCCGCATCAAGTATCAGCTATAGTTTCCCCACAAAAATTTTATTTTACCTATAACTTTCTCAAATGAGGAATTTTGTCGCTAAAAGTGCTTTTACATTATCAGTTTGAGTAGCAATACGTTTTAATGCTTGAATTGGTCTTTTTAATTAAAGTTTAGTTCTAATTATAACTTTGTGAAATTATCGATTCTGTCGCTTGTACCACTATTCGTCGATTAGTCGAGATCGTTGGTTTTAACAAGTTCATTACTTGTTTCAATGGTATTCAATACTCGGACATCGCAAAGTGAACTATGTTGTTCCTATAGTAAACTCCATTTCTCGCGCGTTCGCCATGTAAATAAATGCATGCCAATCGAGCGTTAAATGTACACGCTCGAATATGCACAGGAATGTAGTTTACGCGGAATGTTAATGAAACAATTAACTAACGTTTGCTGGCAAGCCTGGCCCTGGAATCGGGGGATAATTTCAACGTTACGAATCCCAGATGTTCGAAAGAGTGAAACACGCCGTGACTATTTATCGTACAAGGATTTATTACTCTTCCGAACGTTAGTTCCTTAGAATCCGAATACGTATAGATATTTGGTTGCCAACGCTATAGAGAGCTTGTTCGTTAAGTGAAAAAGCTCGAACTCGTCAGACGCTCTATCTACTCAAGAAGCTTATTTCAAACGTGCTGAAAATCCCATCGCTAGAATAGAATATCTGATGTTGTTAATATATAAAACATTTACAATCTAACATCTCGTGTGATCAGCTATACCATTGTATAGCAAAGGTCGTGTATATTTTAATAGAAAAGAGAGAGCGTCTAATCTGAAGAGTCGTTTTAACCAGTACCGTCACACGTGATCTATAATAAGATACTTGTTATTGAAAGCCCTTTCTAAAATTTAGTGTTGCAATAACGTATGATTAGATTTAATTGGCGTTTAATATTATCCAGTTAAATTATTAAGTAAAAATAATTATCAATTGATAAATATCTCAAATTGGTTTTAATGTTGAAAGATTGGGCATCTTATGCGATAATGTGCATTTTATCAATATTCCATTAATATCATATAATAACTTTGAATTAATATTCTATCTCCTAGGACGAAATAAATGATATACCTTTACAATTAAACTTATCACATAGGATGTATGCTTAATAGTGGCTACCAATTATCATCGCAGATTGTCTGTTACGATAACCATACATTACATGCATTTTTTACAAAACGCCCAATCGTATTATTATTCTGCCATAAGTATCTTAAGTATATAAACGTCTCCAATTGATATTTCTTCTCACGTGGCAATTTATTTCAATATTGCACAGCTGGTTGTAGGTAGTGAATTAAATTGGACCGCGTGGTGAACAACGTATGGACGAAATTAGATTGCAAAGGTCTTCTTATCGCGTGTTTCATACATTCGACCATCGAATTATAGAACTATGAAACAGCAAACAGGCCGACGCGAAGTATCAAAGTACTCGACATCGTCAACATCGCAAATTGAAAGTGGACGCAATTACCGGTTTATCGAGCAACGGGCGTGCTTCTGGCTAAACTGGCGCACAAGGAAGAGTAATTAAGCTTTTTTAAGATACAGTAATTGTTCCTTCCGCAACGAACGATCACTCGACCGATGCTCGTCCATGCTGCCCCGCAATGGTAACTATTGTTGCAATTGCTTATACGGAGCGGACGGTGAGGTAACTGTTAGTTAGCCGTGATGCATGCGAAATTATCATGCGCGTCGTCTCGACCCTAGAACTTTAAGGTCTCCTAGCACGATCTACTCAGCACCCACGCCAACGCGTACACTCTGTTCGCCAGGCGTTAAATCTAGATTTAATTAACTTAATGGAATCCTTGAATAGACGCAGAAGACGCGTGTTCGCCGCGTGAAACAACAAGGACGAGCATGACTTCACTCGAGTTTTAAAATAAAAAGACTTTTTCATGAATGTGTACATAATGTATGCCATTGGTCAAATTTAAATATTCGTCCCGGTGAATTGGAACAACCAGGATTAATTTATCCTTAAAAAGTTGGTCGCATTAGTTAACGATGCCCTTCTGAAATAAAAATAAAAAAAGATGAGGAAAACTCACCCTGCACGGCAAAGAGTATCACCAACAGACTAACAAATCGCAATGGTAACATGTTTTCCCCTCTTTGTTTCGAAAACACTGTCAATAAGCGACACAATTGGCACTAAAGTCGTCGTTTGGCTTGAAACTTAATTTTCGACTTGAAAAACGTACGTATACGAGAGGACGATATTTTTTTTCGCAAGGATGATCGTTCAACAACTGAATAAAGAACCGAACGTATCCACCGATACGAGGTGGATACCGAATACAAACTGAGAGAACGAGCGCGCGTGGTATCCGAAGAGCGGCGACGGAATCGGGCCCCCGGCTTTTTACAGGGACCTGCGCCGACCGGTTGCGCACTCAGCGTCGTACAAACTCGACACGCGCCTCAACTCCTATAGGAATAAACTTACACGCCTACGATGTATATCTGTGTACGTGCTTTGTGGAAGCGCGCGCCTATACAAAACTGAGTATGTATTCAATGGCGCAATGTTGAGTGAACATTGCGTAAAATTTGTTTTTATTTTATTTATAACAAACGATAACGTGTACGATCAAGAAATTGACCGGCATGTCACCGCCGCCATATAGAATATACAGCAGATAGGAATGATTTCCCCCAAAGAAAATTGAAAGAAGAAATTGTGTCGATCTAAAAATACTAAAAAGGCGCCGGGTATACACGTATGTTCTTTATCTTCCTTCCTCGTCGCTGATATTTTTCAGAACAATTTCAAGTCACATCGCGCGTAAGGTTTCGTATCAGTTGATAAGAAACACAGATATGTTTCAATTTGAAATTTAAATTTGAATTTTAAATGCCAAAAGTTATATAGGGTGAGAGAACAGGAAGCGCATCTATATTTTATAGGAAATCGCGACTGAGCATAAATCAATGTGCGCAGAAAGATAAAAGCAAGAATACGTATCGAATATCGAATTTATCTGTGTACGGAGTTCCGAACGCATAAAGTATCGGCTCACACGCACGTATATGTACGCGCGTGAGAAGCATGTATTTGCACGTTACTTTCGTCGAGCGCTTACCTCTTTCGATTCATCCATTCACTTCGTCATTGTGCATAAGACGAATGGCAAAGAGCATTCACTTCTTCGCATTCCTTTTTTATCTCTAAACGAATTAAAAAATTATATTAGGTATCGATCGATATATTAATCAAATAATATCAGTGTATATAGTTACTTCTATACGTTGACTCATCTCGTCTAAAGAGAATTATCGTTATACCGAATTTGGTAATTCCTTTATAGAAATGAAACTAACTTGCATGTAAATTCATAGAAAGACCACCGTAGTCATTGCGGTTACGAGAGTGAACGTAAAAATAATTCCGAATAACGTTGCATGAATTATTAACCAAATGACTCATACCAGTACAAAAAATTGCGATGATGTCATTTGTAAGATATATTTACATACACATATGTATGATTTGAGCTTAAGCGTGTAAATACAAATTAGTCAATAATTTGTAATGATTAATATTTTTTTCGTGAAATTATTAAAGGATTAATGATATTCCTAAAAATAAAAGTGTAAATATTTTAATAATTTTTACACGTGACTATATTCATTTTCATGATTTAGTCATATATATTTCACGTAAAACTCTAAAGAGATCTTCGGCAACGGGAAAAAACATTTGAATTTTAAATTGTTGATAACACGATAGAAAAAGAAAATATTTAAACTTTATATCCACTACCCTTGAGTAGACGGCTAACACGTTTCATTTCCCTTTCCCGTGATAATAAACAAAGCCCTTATTTTACCTCACACGACAACTATCTCTCTGGGTACATACCTCATGGAAGCGTACCTGTAAACTTATATCATAACTTTGATACTTAAGTTTTATTTCTAATGTTATTTTTTGCATTTATTTGTCTAACTTTCAAAATTCATGTAATGAAAGATATTGGTTTACTTCGTGCGCATTACAAGGTATCCTACAACAATATTTTATTTTTCTCAAGTTCCCAGTGCAGCCATCTCGCGACGATATTGCGAAGCTGGAACATAGAAGATTTATGTAATGACCCGCGATACGGGTTGTCAAGTGTATAAAAAAAACAAATTTAATATCTCGTAATAAGGAAATATTTTTGTCGTGATTGTGGATACGTTAATGTAAATAGAAAAATACATATAAAAGAGTAATCATAAACATATTCCGGTGTAACCGGAACCGTGGATTTTCATTGGCAAAGGATGATGTCTGATTGGTTGATTTTGAAACGGACTGAAGTCCCGCTAAGAAATCCGGATGCGTTGCCGAACGCGAAGGGACAAAGGACGCTGTCGTACGCAGGCAGATAGACGCCATGTTCATTTGTCAACGGACGTCAAGGTGTGATCATCGGAAAGAAGCACAGTTACTTCAGGAAAAAGTATCAAGATAGTATAATAGTGGTTTCATTGAAAAACTATTACAAGTTAACGTGTATTTAGAACGATATGGCGTCCTCGGAATTACAAAAACGCAAGCTGGAAGAATACGAAATGCAGCTGTTTAGCTTTCATTCAAGAGCCGTGTACGCTACTTGTAAGGCGCCGCCGTTTTCAGTTTCTCTTGAATGTTTTTCAGATTTTACAGCATTCTGATTGTGTACAACCGCATGTTCCAATCGTTGGACGGGTGCACTCTGGTATCATGTAGATTTGATCATGACTAGAGTCACACTCGTCCATTGCTTGGAATACTTTCACCGGCCCCTACGGACGAAGTTAATCATAAAGACGACTAACGCTTCACTTTTTTTCTTTTCTCTCGTTTCTTCTCTTATTCTTTTCGCTTCTTTCTCCTTCTCATCTCTCACGCTTCAAAATCAGAGAGCAAACAAATAAAAATTGACCTTGAGCCGATATACGTATCAAATTCCAGTTACATTTTTTTAATTTTGCTTTGTATTAATTTTGTTTCATTCAAATGTCTGAATAAAGTGTAAAAAATATATATAATAAATGATTTAATACAAATAATTATATTATATATTTAACAAGTATTTTAATTTATTTCTGTTAACAGTAATTTTTAGAGTTCATAGATTTCTAGTATTATTTAGTAATGCAGTAAGAAGATTGATAAAGTATAAATGTAGAAGTATTTTCAATTGCTTTTTTTTTTGTAGTGAAAAGTATTGTAAGTGAAAGGATTCTTAGCACAATTGAGAAGATGTGTCAAACAATTGAAAAAACATACAAATTAAATTCTGAGAATTTAACAGTACTTAAGGCAAATCAAAAGAATTTAGAGACAGCATATTTTAAAGGAGCAATGCCACATTTAGAAAATATTGAGGTAATTACATTGACCAGAGGTATATCGACAAAATATTTCTTCTAGTACATGTAAAGAAGTATGTATATATCACATATAACTCTTTTGTTTAGAATATTGTAAATAAATATGTTGCTGTTCCAAGTAATGTTTTATTGGAAGAGGACAAGTACCAAAGGATACAGTATAGTGACACAGAATTTGAGAATATAAATCAAAGATTAGAAGATTTACAGCAAAGAGCAAAAAATGTATGTATCGAGTATTTTTTAAATATAATATAAATTTTATGCTATTATAGAGATAATAAGTAAAGTCCAACTTCCTATGAACGTTATAGGCTACTATTTTGAATACTGTATTGAAAGAAGAGCTACAGATTTTAGACCAATTTCCAATTTCTGAAGAAAGTGTAAATAAGATGTGTAATGTAGTAGAAAATCTGGCATGCTCCGACATAGATGAAAATATATATCAGTTATTGGAAGATTATAAACAATTTTCTACAAGTCTGTTTGATACAACACAAATTACAACAAAAATAAAGTACAACACAGTAGATAATCTTAAATGCAAAGAATTTAATTTAAGTACTTTATGAATCGAAGCAATGGTAACAATATAAAAGTTAACTATTTGTCCTAGATGTTTCATGTAGAACAAAATCATGTAAATAATATTTAAGTAGATAAATTGATATTCTATAAATTTTATACTTGTATATTTTGTACTTTTTAAAATATTTTTATAAATAAATTGACATAACTTTTTAAATTAGTTATATACCTATCATATCATTACACGAAAATGTTTGTAAGAAAGAGGATTAAAAAATTAGTCCTGTAATAAAATCAAGAATTCACAGCACTTGAACAAACATCTACCAAAAGTGTTGGATTCTTTTATATTGGAACAAGGTATTTACCTTTCATACATTACTTTCATTTGATATATTTATTACGATTAATCTAAGATACAAATTTCAAATTATCTGCTAGCAGCTAAGAGAATACAGAACATAACGGAAGTATAATATAATAAGAATTAGCATAATTAGATAAACAAAATATGCGTCATAAACGAATAAAGCATAGCTTAAAATTAGCAAGTTGCAACATAAAAAATATAACTTTTCTTTATAATATTTTGTGCGATATCGTGATAATTTCAGTTAACAAAAATATACAAGATAATTAGAAATTCAGAAAAATTTAATAATTATAGGTACGCCGTTTCGTTAATCTGCCGTTGACTCGTTTCACTTCCAGCGTAAGGTCGATTACACCTACACCCTATACCCTACACCTTATAGCCCTACACTTTATACGGTGATGGCTCCCTTCTTCTTAGGCATACGAAGAAGGAATATACTACATCAACCAACAACCTACAGTTAGGCTTGTTTCACATAAGCAATGGGAGTCCCATGACGGCCATGACTGTCATGACGCACAACGAGACAGGAATCTTTTTTGTCTTCACTGTGGGTTCTTATTCTTACATGTTCGTGTATAAACTGGCATTCCCGGTTTTAACGTAGCTTCTTCCTTCCTGCTGGTAGTCGTATATTCAGTACCTATGTATTCGTGTAGAAAAGACTAAAGTACACTAAAGCGTAACGCTTTCCCTCTTAAAACATTCCGAGGCACTTTAAAGTAAAGATATTCGCTTCGGCGCTTAACAAAGATTTATACCAACATCATTCCACGATCCATTGAATATAATAGAACAAAGTAAAATGTGCTATTATAATTTTTTATTTCATTAAATAATTATGGGAGAGTAATAAAATTATTAAATATTGGTATATCTTATATATTAGAGGTTTTTCTCTAAAATAATAATTTTTATTATTTTTAACCATCAGAAATATAAGTAAAATGTTTAGGCAAAAACCATATATAACGATGCATAGTTATTTTAGAAACAAAATAAAATATTTGGAAGATGTAAAAAAAAACATTTTTGAAATATTGTGTTATATACATATATAATATAATCTTTATTTATATTCTGCGAATATTATACTATAATATATTAAAATAAAATATAAAACATGCCGTATTTGTATTGATAATTATAGATAAATTTAGTATTGTAAACTTTTATTTAATCTTGAATTAAATATTAACTTGAATTGATATTAAAAATTAAGTAATAAAATGAACATTACGCACTTTTAAATAATTTATTTACCTGTTGAATATGTGCTACATTTTAAATGAAGATACAAAGGCCAAAGATACAATGTATCAATCACAATTTGATTGATGCTACCACAAAAATGCAAAGTTATATTAGTACGTAATTATCTACATACTAAATGATGAAGAACATCAGAATGCATGTTACGAATATCTTTGTCGGATGTTAAAGAATGTCACAGAACAACAACCAATAACTTTAATGTACCACTTAAATTTTTCAGTAATAATTTTTCGTTTTATTTTATACATTATCTTCTGTAAACTTTTTTATATTTGAATAAAATTCATGCTTATTTTTTTCATGAAATATTTGCTATGCAATAACGTAAACAATAGTTTAAATATTTGAAAATCTCTAGTATTTTTTTTTAGTGAAAAATCGATCACAAGAGGAACGAACCAATAGTATCGAGGTATGTTTCGTTTTCATATAGCGCGTTGTAGATTCTTACGAATGGTGTGGGGTTAGAGTAGGAGTAGTATGAAAATATACGGAAATTATGTCCGGTATTCCACGTTAATGAATGTATTGTCATATGTTTGATACTTTTAAACATAAAAATAATAATAGAATTTTAAATTAACCGTAATCATTGTTAACCGAATAATAAAAATATATTTAGATTTAATCATCTATATTAGGTTTGTATAATTTTTGTTTTCATACTTGTTTTTGTAAAAATTCCGATTTTCTTGAACTTTTAATCGTCTAATTCATAAAATATTTATTGTTGTTACTATGTTAAGATATTTCTATAATCATTATTCACATAAAACAATTAGTTTCATTCAAATAAGACCTCATAGAGGATGTATGATTTTTATAAGTCTGTTATGTGTAGCTAGATTGATAATCAGGATGTCAGAACAATTCGTGGGTTGTACAGTTTCTGTAAAGTGTATCGAAGAAGTTGGAACTTATCAAGGACAAATAGTGGATTTAAATAAGGATTGCGTAATACTTTCAAAAGCTTTTTGTAACGGAGTTCCTCATAGTTCACCTATAGTTATATTATGGTATCGTTTAGTGATCAGAATTTGATCGATTTCCTTATAAATAAGAACATTAAATAAAGCACGCAGAATTAATCACAGATTGTTTTTTAATTTTTAGTGCGAAGGATATAGTGAATGTAGAGTTTATATCAATTAATAATATAGGACTCGATAGTAGTGATACAAGTGATAATAATCAAGCACAGAATAATATAACTGTAAAGAGACCTATTGCCAAAAGAGCTGGTAGATCATTTTCCGAAAGTGTTTCATCTTCTGTTCAATCCACATCATCACAAACACAAACTAATTTTAAGAAACCAAATAATAATTCTCAATCCACAATAGAACAACCTGCAAATGGAAAAATTCCATTAGGTATAATAGTGAAGAATTTTAACTTTTCTTATAATAAATAAATGTGAAGCATTTTTGATAATTTGCTTTTTCAGCTGACTCTATTGATAAACCAATACAAAAAAAATTAAGTAGTAAACAAAGAAATGAGCACACATTTGGTACGCCAATTGATCAATCCTTAAGTCAAGACTTTGATTTTGAAAAGAATTTAGCCCTATTTGATAAAGAGGTATGTTTCTTTCTCTTTATAGTTTCATTACATAGCACATTATTAACATAGTATTAAAAGTAATGTACACTTTTTACAGGCTGTGTGGCAAAAAATAAATTCTTTGAAATCTAAGAAACAAAAGCAAGTAAACTATAGGCACGATGAAAATATTATTGTTTCTGAACGTGCAGATATTAGACAGATACTGGTACCTAGTGCTGGTGAAATAGAATATGTAACAGACAATGGTTTAATAATTCCTAGTATAACACTTAACCTTCATCGTCAATTAATAGGAGCAGCAGATAGATTGGGTATTAGTTGGGAGCGTAGAGTATGTACAATTAGTTAATATAAGAAAGAGGCTTACAATATTTTTGTGTAATAAAACTAATACTAAAATTAGGTGGAACTTCTTGGTCGTGCTGGTACAGAAATTATATTGCAACTGTTAGGAGGAAGCCATCGACTTAATCCAAATAATGCACACCAGTGGCCAACGATTATTGCACTTTGTGGACCTCATCGTTCTGGCGCTGCAGGTGTTAATTGTGCTAGACAGTTATCTAGTCACGGCATTAAGACAATAGTGTTTGTAGAAAATTCCGAAGATGTTTTTCTCCTACAAGAATTGTCTTTGTACAAGTTAACAGGAAACAAGGTAGAAACTAAATTTAAAAACTTGCCATCAGTGGTGGATTTGATACTTGTAGCACTTTGTGACGAGAACTCACCAAGAATGATTACGCCTATAGCAAAATGGGCAAATAATAATAGGGCGCCTATTTTAGCCATTGAACCACCAGCCACAGGTACACCTGGTATTCTTAGTAAATGTAGCCTGCTTGGTGGATTACCATTATCTCATAGTGTTGACAATGGCAAATTATATTTATGTAATCTTGCATTGCCAAACGAAGTATATGCGGATGTTGGTATAACATATAGGTCTCCTTTTGGACCAAAGTTTGTCATTCCTTTGCATTCCAATAATTCTTAGCAAATTTATAAAAAGGATGTTGTTTCTCATAAGATGTTATAATTTAGTATAATTTTACTTTTATGCCTTGCTAATAAAAGTTTATACTTAAATCGCGAAGATATTGTCAGAAATTAATGATAAAGATCATGTATGATGTAGCATTTAATGTTTGTGTAGGAACAATTATAATTTGGTGTGCAAAGCCAATTGTGTGTAATTGTTCTTTTAAATGTGTAAGTATACAGTGTATACAAGAAACGAACATATAAATGATAAATATACAGTGTTTGGTTTTGTAAGTTACATAAAAAAAAATAAATGCTTTTAAATAAAAAATAAATTCAATTAAATCTAGTATATAAATTTTTAAATGTTATAAAGCATAAAAACTACAAATACTACTTGTATTTGATACATTTTAACAAGTATGTCATTTCGTACTATAAATATATAATAAGTACATAATACTATAAGTATATGGTATTCCTGTTACAAAAAAATATAATCGTACAAATTTTTTTATACATATGTGACTCATTTTTATTTATAACATTGGAACAAAAATTACTACTGATCATATTTAGATGAATTTATCCCCCAAATTTGACATGAAGAGATCGTCTATTAGTAGAGAGATGAAATTTTCTTTATACATATTTTTCATAACTTGTGATAGATATATTATTATAAAAATTTGTAAAATATTTATTTACAAATTGTTTATAACGAATCATAAAGTTTGAATATGAGACAATTTACATGTCTTCTATAATATTCGGATTCCCTTTTAGCTCTTATTTATTTTTGTAAAGTTAAGCATGGGTTAAAAAGTATTTTTATCGCTGCAACAAAATATACTTCGGTTATGACATGTCCGTGTTTACTGAACAATGTATGAAATATGGTAGCATAATTCAAGTAATGAGTTGTAATAGAATGATTGTATAAGATTTACTTTACTCATAGGTAGCTTAAGTAAGTTATTTATATCATACATGTAAATATATATTTATATATTTTGAACATTAGTCTTGGCATTTAATATGGTAGTAAATTCTATAAATAATACCAATGTCATTTTTTTTTAAATTACTTGCACAGAAAGCTTTAAGTAGACTTAAAAATATAATGTAGAAAGAAAAATATAAATGCATTAATTATACATTGACTAATTGAGCAAATTGAGCAAATACATTGAGCAAATCTAATTAGAATAGACACTGTAAGACAAGGTTTGATATATTGTCTAAAAATTAGTTTAAATTCTTATATCTATTTTAGAGATAGAGGTGAAAGAAATAATATTAGTGATTTTAATATTCTTGGTACTGTATATTTCTTTTATTTTTCTGTAACTACAGTTTAACGAATTTTTATAATAATTCTATTAGTAAATTAGTAATTAAAATACAGAGTACAATTGAATAATTAACCTCTTCGGTACGAGCGTCGACTATAGCCGACAATCGCCGAATGTATTCCCACGATCGACCTTCGGCTAAAGTCAATAATCACCAAAAGCATACATATGTACAGCCTACTGTCATCTTTAATTAATTATTGTACAAATTATCGGTTTAGATAAGTACCCGTTACAGTTGGGCGGAATATGAGCGCTACATAATATATGTACTTGTCGTTATTGCTTGCAAGTTTAATTGTTCAGACTTTACTTCAAATTGTAAATAATTTGTAGACAATGGATACAATGTATTCTGATTCATCAAGCGAAAACGACATCGTTTCCTGCCGCAACAGTGGAAATGTCGAACGGGGGGGAGTTCTTATTTCGTCTGATTCAGAAGCAGAAATAACCAAAGAAAAGAGCCATAGTTCAAATATAAAGTGGTTGCATGCGAATTTAAAACCTCATATACATACATTCGACGATAGAGATTCTGGAATTATAACAGACAATATTACCTATTCATCTCAAATCATAGATTATTTCCGAATATTTTTGCCGAGGATTTGATGACACATATAACGAACACTACGAACAATTTTTATCGATATACAGTCGAACAATTGGACAACATTCCTTCCTCACTGAAAAAGTGGCATGATACTACGATAAACGAGTTATATCGTTTCATTGCTTTGACGTTGACAATGACCCGTTTAAAAAAATTATCATGCAATGAATATTGGAGTACCAATGAAATTATTAGAACAGATGTCTTTGGTAAACATATGACACGGGATAGATATCTCGCATTACAAAAGGTGCTTCATTTTAACGACAAAAGATTAGAGACGTCTAAAAACCTACTAACAAAAATTCGTGAACCTTACAACAAACTGCGCGAAACATTCAAAAAATCATTTCGTCCCTTCATGGACTTACGTATTGATGAGAGCCATATGCTTTACAAAAGACGATTGTCGTTTAAACAATACAAACCCGAGAGGAGTAGGTTTGGAATAAAAACGTTTGTGTTGTGCGATTGTAAGACAGGATATATTTTAGATTTTATTGTTTATACCGGCGCTATTTCTGACGTTGATACATTTTCTGAAAAATTCGGTAGATCAGGCAACATTGTGGTAAACTTGCTACAACAGTATTTAGGAAAGGGTTATCAATTGTTTGTCGATAATTGGTTCTCAAGTCCCGCACTATTCAAGTTTTTGCACAATTGTAGTATAAACTCATGCGGAACAGTGAGAAAACGATGCGAAGGTATTCCGAAAATGGAAGAAAAATTAAAAAGTGGAGAATTAAGTTTTCGATCATCGGGTAATTTGCTTGTACTAAAATGGCAGAGCAAACACGAAGTTTGGATGCTATCCACGAGTCATTCAGCGGAATATCGAAACTCTAGAAAGATAAATTATCGTACAGGTGAAGTCGTACAGAAGCCTACGTGTATATTAGATTACAATAAATCAATGGAAATGGTTAGTGAAACTAACCGTATAATAAGCGCGGTTGCATGCACAAGGAGAACCTTAAAATGGTACAAAAGGTTATTCTTTCATTTATTGGATCTTTCGGTGTGGAATTCGTATTATTTATATAAATTCAAGACCAAAAAGGTTCTGCCAATGTGCGAATTTCATTTAGCATTAATTACGGAACTTTTACAAACGTATCCCCGATCAATGGAGACAGCGTCTTCTGTTAGATCCGAAAGTCTTTTACGTCTTACTGAAAGACATTTTCCAACTTTGTATAAAAGTGATAAAGCTAATAGAAAAAACCCACTGCGGAGATGTGTTGTATGTGCCAAACTTGATAAAAGACGTTGTTCGAGATATTGTTGTAAGCAATGTAATGTAGGCTTATGTATAGTTCCGTGTTTCGAAATATATCATACACAACTTTATTTTTAAATTTAATTTTTTACTTGTTCATATTTATTTATATATTTATCACAGTTATATCAATAATACAATTTTTTATTTTTTTATTGAACTTTCAAAATTATTCCTTTTATTTATCGAAAGCAAATTATACACGTTGATAATACTTCGTTATAAAACACGTGTTATATGAAGGTATCTCGCGCTACGCTTACTTGTAGCAATAAAGTGACACTTATACAGTGAACAAAGGCTGTACCAAACAGAGATTTACTGACATTGCATTAATTAATGATACTTTTTACATTTATTGTCGAGTTTTATAAATGCAGTGCAAATCAATATACTTGAATCCATTACAAAAATATTTCGATATTATAGTCCAACTCAAAGCCACGCATACTTATTTTCGTTTTCTAATAATGTTAATCTATAAAATCGTAAACAACACTTGTACTATTTCAGTATTATCAAGTACAATAATGCAACAGTCGTTTATATGACATTTGAAACTAAACGTATTATTTTAATTTAAAAATGTAGCGTAGAACTGTCCTTTCTTTAAGTTTGCGTCAGTTTTCGTATACAACTAGTTGACCTTCAGTTTGATTATTTTTAATGAGGTTTAGAAGCTGAACCATTACATAATGTTTATTTTGAAGAAGTCTTGTTTCCACGATTCTAAAATAATCTATTATTTAATAATAAGTATATTACTAAATATAGTACTTAGTTTAGAATTTTATTATTCTGAAAACAATTCAATGATATAGAACTGTGAAAACAATTAAGGCCTAATTTTCTCATTATTTATCAGTCATAAGATCTATTTTCATCTATTAAACATTTCTAATACTTATCATGGAGAGCTGTTGATAATATGAATAATCATAGCTTCAACTACAAGTATCTTATTAAAAATACTTCGTACATATAATATTTACATTAATAACATAAACGTCGCCTCAGAAGAAACAATGATACATTCATGAGATTTCATCACCTCTCACCTTACACGTTACTGAATCTGTACCTAACAGAAATATTTAATTATGCTAATTAAACATTAAACTAAAAATTGATCTGATGTTGGTTAAGGCATTTCTTTAGTCTAAATTTCAATTTTTATTTTATAATACATCTAAAAAAATATAATTACTACATTTATATCGTAATGTATACATCTTTGTTCCTAAGTTCCATCTTTTACTATAAATTTTATTTATTTAAAAAATTAGGAAATTGTAGTATTGTTTTAATACCTACGAAATAATTAGAGCAACGTATGTTAGCACCTTGCAACAATTATAAGGATTCTTACACGTATTCAGCCTCAGTCAAAATATCACTTAAAAGTACATTACACATGTTTGCATTATTTTTTAATTAAACGTTATTTTCATAGTTTGAATGAATTGTAACTGTACACAGATAACAACTGAAAAAACGTACTAATAAAAATTGGCATGATGTATTTTTGTCTTATACGTCAATCACGATAAATAATAGTAGTTTAATAATTTAAAGAAACACTATACACATAAAAATTGCCAAGCATTTTAATTTATGAATTAAGACTTAAATTTTAAGTAAATCAATGAGAAGCTGCTAATTAGGTGGCGTATTCTTTTATATTAGATAACAGACCTTCATTATGAAGTCCAACATTCCATTTAAAATTGAAAAATATTTTTTATATTCCTTTTCAATATGAATTTATTATATATGCAGTTACTGATGACAAAACGGTTTTCTTATTAACGTTTCATCAATAAATATAAATTGTAATATACATTATTTAGTCGTATTAGATTGATTTTTAATCCTGGTACTTCTTTCTGTATTATTAAATCTTTTAAGTCGCGAAAAATGCACCATAACTGGCAAAATATCCTTTGTTTATTATGTCAACTGTGCTCCTGTCATTCAAATTTGGCAATTACGGTCGATAGCATTTTAAAAATATTTAAGATGTCGTAAATTGTCGTAATTGCATGGTCAAATACAATTTCATGCGTCTAATATCTCGACGTAGGCAGGATTTTTTCAAGACTATTCTGCATGAAATTTTTATATTTTACATTATGTAACTGTCAAAAAACAATTCTCATGGTCATTACACTATACCTTATACATCTTCGTAAAAAGACGCGCCAGTGTTGACTGGCTCTTATCGCGTCTCCCTAGGATGCTGGCGTAGGATTAGCAGTCGGTGGTACAGCGTTTTTTTGTTTCGCTCGTCTACGTTTGTTTAATAACGCGTTATTTGTGTGATCTAATTGTTTCAAATTGGCCGTATCGTAGTCTACGCGCATGGTAGCTAATGACCGTGTCATTTCTTCTTGAACTTCTGGCCAAAGTTCTTCGCCTTCTCGGAGTACGCGACCAGTATGTAAAGGCGTGGGGGGTACTTCCGTGTATTGCTATATATAAAACAGACAATGATCTATATTTACGACCGTACAACGCATGAATCGACAATAATGAAACAGAATTCTTACAGCAATCCATTTGTTGCGCATAACTTCGTCGATTTGAAGTCTTTGAGCTGGATCTGTACACAACATACCCTTGATGAGATTCTTTGCCTCTGTGCTTACATTGGACCATTCAGGAGCTGGAAAGTCATATTGACCTAACCGAATTCTTTTTTTCATTCCTGGTGAAATTGCTAAACCATGATTACTGTAGAAAGGTGGGAAACCGCACAATCTAAAATATTATAAAATATTGATATGTTTTAGAATCTATATATAAATTTAAAATATTTATTCGTAAATAATAGTTACATACAGTATATACATTATAACTCCAAGTGACCAAATATCACAGCTTTTGTCATATTTCTCTGGTCCCAAAACTTCAGGAGCTATATAAACCAGAAAAAAATACCTGCTTTGTTATTTTCATATGCTTATGCAATTAAGTTGGTTAAAAATAAAATTAGAATGTTGAAAAACAACTTACCAACATAGTATGGCGTATAACACGGGGTTTGTAGCGTATCTTTCATATGGGTCTCTTTCGCAAAACCGAAATCAGTAAGTTTCAATATTCCAGTACTATCTAAAAACGAAATACATAATCTATGTATAAGTTCAATTCAGTACAATGCAGCGAATGTTAAACATTTCTATGATTCATTCAGCTTTAATATACTTATGTACATACCAGGCTTAGAGTACAAAAGATTTTCCGGCTTAAGGTCTCTGTGTGCAATATTCATATCATGCAGGTGCTTTACAGCAACACAAATTTCATACATTATTTGTGCAGCTTCTATACAAAAATTACATAAGATAATCAGAAAATGTTGCTTATATTTACATTAAATACATCATCAAAATATAATACATTAATTTAGTTTACCTCTCTCCGTGAAAGCACCATCTTGCCTATCTTGTATTCTCTCAAACAGTTCTCCTCCTTCCATACTAAAAATTGATGAAACTTATTATTTAATATTGCTCATTAATATCATTTATACGGTAAAATCACTTAGTCCAAATATTTACAAGCTTACCATTCCATAATAACTAATAAACATTTATTTCCACTATATGTATTTTCATATACATCTTTGACTTGCACTATGTGCCTGCAGTTTGACGCTCTCCAATGCAATTCAACTTCCCTTCGTGCTTTTACACAATCGTACAGTACCTATAAGCACAAAATTGAACAAAAATCAATATTAAATTCAACAATTCCAAAATATAGAAATTACATACAGCTTATAAAAATTTCGAGGCTATAGGGGATTTACACGAAACCTTGAATAAATGAAGTGACGTAATCTGTTAAGATAAAAATGAATAGACATTAGAAGTGATAATATAGCGAATGGCAGTATCGTATAGCATTGTACAATATTTAATAGGTAGAAGAATACGCAATGGAACGCGTATGAATTTTATACACACGTATGATACTCTCGTATATTCGCTTTAAAAACCGCTGGTGAATGACCTAAAAACAGCTGACTCCATCGTTAAATCGATAAAACTTATTGCATTATGTAGTGGTTCGCGACCTAACATTCTTGAGTTAATGTACGATAGTCCGCATCGATGAGTACAACGTAGTTTTAAAATACTGTAATATTCTAATTTACTAACACTGTTTTTAATTCATACTGTTGGATTAAAATACATTATATGTATGTATATATATTACATATAATTTACTTGAAATTTAAATGTCTTCCATCTTAATGTTACAACCGATAAAAAACACTTCGTGCTTGTGAATACGTAAAATAATAAAAAATATTACTGTTGGAAACATGTCGTATGTATAACCAGCTCGTAATGTTCAGCTCAAAGAATTACTTGGCAGAGCAAACAAAAGTTTTATCTAACGCTACAAAGTCGCTATTGGCACGGTATAAATGTCCTTTATTTAAGTAACGTCGAACAAGATCCATGTTAAACTCGAATTCTTGACTAGTATAATACTTCATTTCGTTCCCACTTAGTTTGCTTCTTCCTTTTGCCTCTATATATTTTATAATATAAAGCGAGCATTATTCTTAATTAAAATATTGTTATTTCACGTTCGATAGCTATAGAACGTTTATAAACTCGAAGATTACAATATCTGTCGCGTGTAATTTTATGCATCAGTTCGTAAAAATACACGTCGTGAAAAATATGGCGCTGATATCAAGTCGCGAGATAAAAGAAGGGCGGAAAAAGTGTCTCACGATTGAGTAGTATTTTTAGAGCAACGAATACATTGGGCGTTCTAAAAATGTTCAAATACAATTAAAACTTGCGGAACGCGCTTGAAAAGGTCGAAACCGGTTTCGACTTGAAGTTGCTGTATCGATGGTGATAATGAAATAGACAACTCTCACGTATAAATGAAACCTCCGCGAAAAACTCGTTACATAAGAAGATACGTTCATCTGCACATAAAACTTGCCTTACGTTAAGCGAGACTGTAACAAAAGATCGGTCAAATATAATCGTTAAATACTGAAATTTTCCAATTTACACAGCGTCGAATTCAAATTCAAATCTTTGTCCTTAAAGTACGAAAAATCGACTGTTTCCTAAGCAAGTTGGATTTCTCCGATATTGCTGAACAGTGTGTAATCGTCAAGGTGGTTCGATTCGCAGGATTTTCCACGATTGTTATGCTCCCCTTATAAATGAAAATACATTGGTTACGTGTTCACGAGCATTCGACCGTTTTGTATTATTCCGCGGTAATGTGATTAGCGTTAGCACAAAGTGACATGTGCATTGTTACGACGACTAACAGACGCATAACTGAACTCGTAGGATTATTATTAATAGGCTGTGCGATCAGATTATGCTCAGCAGCCTACACTAGCGTATTTTACGCAGAAAAAGAAACGCGCAATACAGCTGATCGTTTGTTCTTCTTTTTTCTCCTTTTCTCACCTTAATTATACAAATTATATAACGTTTTTATGTAATCAATTTCATAAATAACGTAATAAACGTATAAAACGTTTCGACATTTTCATCAAGCTTACGTGTAAAGGAGAAAACGTTTTGAAATGAAAATCTTTTTATAAAAAGAAATCGCAACGATATTTTCGTCACTGATTTCCTGTTATTGAGATTCTACTGACGGATCGCAGAAATACAGAAACCGTTCGTTCGTACAAGAACGAAGAAATAAAAATTCAAGTATTCTCGGAATGCTACAGTCAAGGCAAAGAAACGCGAAACAATGGTGACAACGGTCCGACTGATCGTATCCGAGGCAAGGAGTAATCAATCAACGAAACCAAATTCGTAACAGGAACACTTGCTCGTAACATTGGCCCCTGCCATAGTCCGCAAACATTGATTTTTTTTTGTAGCTACGCGAAGATACGCGTGGAAATATGATTCTCTGACTTTCTCCTCGGGTATGCCTCAAGGTGCTGTTTCTTGTATTACCAGAATCTATACATTGGTATCAGCTTACACCGTATAGCGACCGCCACGTCCTACAAAAATCATTATTTCAATGACACGCATAAAAACATTTCGCATTAATAAATTCGTATTATGAATCCATATTGATGACAATTATAATTATCGCGTAGCAAAGGCGTCGAATCAATTTAGCATTGAATCGGAAGTATTCGAAGGTTAATACAAAGAGATAATTAAGAGTCTGCGACTGTCGGAATAATAGAATTATCGCCATTACTGTTGGATCTCTTCATGGTCATACTGCGTAATTTAAACTGTTTTGCTGATTTATATGACTCGTTTCCAATCATTCGATCCCGATAATTCGGCGTGATAAATTATCCTTAAATTCCGCTCTGCTTGCTAACCATTCATTTCAAACGAATCGCTTTGTACAAGTTAAATTCTCTTTTTCTCTTTGCCGATTGTTTTCTTCGTCTCTTCTTTTAGTTTTTCCTTTTTACTTTCATTAAGATATCGTCTGTATCGAAAAAAGGCATACGCGATCAATCGATAGGGAATCGACTAATATCTGTAACACATACGATCGCGATCACCTAACCTTTACACGTTGCTACGAAACTACCATGTTACGTAAAAAAAGAAAATATCTATCGATAGTTGGTTTATGACAAGAAATGTATTTTAATCTTTCGATGTTGAATTAGTTGACGGGTCGATACCTTTGATAGCATCGATAATTTTTATACAAGCAAATATGAGATCATCGATACTACATATATAAGTATAAATAATGACATATTACTGTCGAAACTTATCGAGCTATTCTTGTCTATACAGTCACGATTATACAGCATACATATCAGATGTTTGCATATCCTCATTGCGTGTTTACTTTCTTATTTACAGAGAAAAATAAATAATAAAAGGATAGAGAATAAGAATACAAAAAGTAGACAATAGCATATATATATATATTATAGTTTGATATGGTATATTATACTTTATTAACTATATATGGTACATATACGTATATATTATAATTTGTAACTGATTCGTGTATTCAAAGTATGATCTACGAAAAGATATCGAAACTTATCTTTTTTTTTTTTTTTTCAAATTTAATTCTTTAAAATATCGTCTATAACAAGAAAAATCTATGAAGGAACAGTTCCTAAATTAGCAAGGCATATGTCGCGCGTGTGGCATCGTATGATTCACGTAATCGGTCGTTGACATTCTATGTACGTATGTACGCCTTTAATCGATACTTCTTTCAAAACCTATTTCAAATTATTCTTCAAATTTAAAAATTGATTAAACTATTCTTAACAGTTACATACACGTTAGTGTTAAAGTATTTAATAAGTGGCGAGAAAGTTATCACGACTCCGAATTCGTTATTACCTTCGCCGGTACTTTTACTATAGACAAGCGATTGATTTCACGATTCATATAATATTTATGATTGCAATGACATTCCGCATTTGGCGTTCGTTCAGTTGCCCGTGGAATTCTGTGCGGGAACGACGGCGCGAGAAGTTGCAAGAACAACAAACGGAAAGGCGAAAACACAAGGATCCCCAAAATTTTTCCAAGGCGATACTGAGAAAATAAGAGAGACGAACAGACTTCGAGCGATACACCGCATGGTCGGAATCGTCGAATGGGAAATCACCGAGTATAAATAGAAGATGACTCGCGGTCTGGACTCGCTTGGACACCGTCAGTCGATGATCATACTTTAGCACCGCTAAGTGGGTATCGATACAGCGGTACTTCGTTAACTGGCCACGATCCGGAACCTTATCTGGTCAGTTATCGAGGTAGGTATATTTCTAGGAAATTTCAAACGTTTCTTTTCCCTGTCGAGTGCGAGTGAGATACAAGTACACGATACCTTTGTTTATTTTAGAAACATAATGCCAGAGGTACGCTCACAAAATCAGTATGAAGAATTGGTGGGGAGAGCGATAACCAGCTAGAGAAGTGAAATGGCGAACAATTAACGCGACGTTATTGTACATCTCTGATAGATCTATATATGCGTAAAAATGTACACGCACGAAATAAGGTATCCGGTTCATCCTTGGAGCATCGTTCCGCGTGTTCCAAAAATAACTAAGGCCAGATGTGTCATATTACACTTATATGTATGAAACATATATTGCTTTTATATCTACTGATAACAATCGAAACGTTCGTAAACTCTGTTACGTTTATCTCGGTCGGTATAATCGAGTAGCAATATGAAAAATAATATGTCTGACGTTTTCAACCTACACGTGTCGTCATACATGCCGCTTTTGTAATTACATGCCTGTACACAACGTTTTATTGCTCGTGCGTGAAATTTTAATCAAGTCTCCCAGCTCCCGGCTAGTTTCGCACAGTAAAATAGAATATAAAGAAACCAAAGGATTCGATCAGGTTTGCTTGCACCGTAATACGTATATAGCGTCATTTCCCTGAACAAAGGAACAACGAAATAATCCGATTATTTCGGTGTTTCGAAGCTTTCATATTTGTCCATTTCGTATTTATGTTCCATTAAAATTAAGTCCATTAACACAAAATTAGCCGTTCGGGTGCAAGCTACTTTTTACTAACATAGCGTACCACGGTAGGGCATCTAAGATCGTGTTTCTAACGTGCTCGAGGCTTTGAAAAATTTCGAAAAATTTATGGCTACTTTTAACGTCTCTACTACGATATCCTGATAGGTGTCAAGATGAAATATTAAACGATTAGTTGTTAAAAACTCGAAAGGTTTAAACAAAATTATTTGGCGACTGAAGAATCGTTGGGAGGTTAAAATTGCACGTCTCACGTTGCATGCGGAGGGTTAAATCCACTTTCTCGTATACGTATATACAAAAGACAAACGCGTATGTAATTTTTCACAGGATAACTGACAGAGACCGATTTAAAAAAAAAATGACCGATTCCACGGAATAACCAACGAAGACTAATTAAAAAGAATGACCGATTCCACGGAAGAAATCGTCGATCGTTATCTCACCTTGAGCGCATATTTTTCCCTGGTATTTTTGTCATAACACTGAACAACTTTTCCGTTTATTCCAAGACCAAGCACGTGATTACTGATTTCATAGTCATCGGTGATCGGTGTGACTTTTGGTAAACGGACGTCGCATCTTGTGACCGTGTGTTCCATGGTTTTCCGTTTGGTTTCCACGGTCGAAACCTCTTTCTCTTTCGTCGACACCTCGATCTCTATTTCCGCTGCTCGTTTCCGTTTTCCTTTCTTATTCTCCTCGTTCTCCTCGCCGACGGGCCTCTTGCACTTTCTAAAATGGTAATCGATCGTCAATCACGTTCTCATCCCATGGGGGAGAAGAGACCCGACTCTTATTTTTCTCTTTTTTCTACGTGTGTATTACGTGTGTGTATATATATATAAAATAACGCAAATGTACCGACACCATAAATATTCGAAGGAAATTGAGACACTTCATGAGAAATGCGAAGAAGTACGACGATTTGACTGGCACCGTTGATAAGAAAAACCTTAGAACGATAGCATATTTCGTGCTGACACTTGTGAGCGCGCCACGCGAATGACAGTACTGACGGTAGTATAGTTACAAAAAAAAATTATTTGCCAACGAAAAGCTATTTTATCACTCGCATCGGCGCCTATTTTATCTTTAAGAGTTACCAACGGAACGCGATTTATATCCTTTTGAAAGTAAATCGTAATTTCTGTTATTCGCCGCGAGGCTCG